>NC_081848.1:20299407-20624333 GCF_963259705.1 Myotis daubentonii | reverse complement strand
TCATATTGCAAGTCATTTGTTTATTTTTATGCATGAGTATTTTATGTACAGTTCATTTAATTACACAAGTAAGAAACTAGATTGAATTAGTGAAAAATTCTTCATTTCCAGACATCCAGAAAAGAATATCTAAAATTCAGCTTGAGAGAGTTTAACTAGACGTTACGAACTCACTTATTGTAATGATAATGCAGTGTCAAATAGGGTATCAAAACATGTAAACAGGTTTTTGTTTTTGTGATGTGTTTTTCTGCTAGTTTAAATTACAAACAAAAAAGGAGAAATAATTGGGAAGTGAATGTAGTCAGTAGAGGAAGTAATGATATGGAAAATAGAACAGACACTCAAATATGAAATGTTTCTAAATTATGCTCCCAGACATGTTTCATATTTTAAAATGAATCATATCCAAAAGTATACTCTTTATTTCCCTCCAAAATAATGTTTGTATCTTCAGGAATTAAATATTGATGGCTAAAGAGTGGGAGGAAAATTTAAGGAAAAGCATAGTATTATTTTCAACTTAAGATATAACAGTGGTTTTTAATAAATAATGTGAGTTAGTATAATCTATTATCATGTATAGTCCATGCACATATTGTAGGATGTGCATGCATATATATTCATTAAATATACTGTTTGTTATTGAATTTGTTATTCAAACACAAACTATAGAGTATTATGCTAAGCAAAATAACCCAGTCATAGAAAGACAAGTATCACATTATCTCACTATTATGTGGAATCTAATGAACAAAATAAACTGACAAACAAAATAGATAAAGAGACATAGAAGCATGGAACAGACTGTTTAATTTAAGAGGGAAAGCTGGGGTGAGTGGGTAGGTGGGAAGAGATCAACCATAGAACTTGTATGCACATATGCGTAACCCATGGACACAGACAGTAGGGTGGTGTAGGCCTGGCACGAGAGGCAGGGGCAGGTATAAGGGGTCAATGGAAGAAAAAAGGGACACGTGATACTTTCAACAATAAATATTTTTATAACATACATATATTTTATGAATATAATAAATATAACCACCTAGTGTGGCTTTTTTGTGTGTATGCAACTTTTATTTTCATGTTAGCAATTTAGTATTTTTGCTCTGTGCTTGTACTCCTAAACTCCTATACACATATATGTTTGTGCATTTATATGCAGACACTAATGTTAGGATATGCTTTCTTTGTGTCTTGATTACTCTATGATATGCACCTGCATTGGTGATGAGCTGAAATAGGTCTACTTCAGTTCATACTTGTATATGACACAGACAAGTCACATGTTGCTCTATTGATGGCATTCTTTTTTTCTACATATTTTCTCTCAGAACTACTTTACTTTCATTTTACTTCTATGGCATACATTCCAAAGACCAAACTATTGAGTCTTGGTTGAAAGGAATATATATGTCTCTGTGTTGTGTACATTATGCACATTCTAAATTTTAATGGAGGTTTCTAAAATTGCTTTTGAAATTACTGTAATATTTCACATTTCTAGTAACATTGAATGACAGTACCATTCTCTCACCATTTGTGAAAACAAGTTATAGATTTGTTTGCTTCTTCCAGACTACTGGTGCATAAAATACCTCATTATTAATATAATTTCCATTTGCTAGCCTACTAGTGAGCCTAAGCATCCTTTCATAATTTTTGGCACTTTGGATTTGTTGCTATGAAAACTGTCCATTTATAACCTTTGATCATTTTCTCCATAGTTTTTCTTTTTCTTGTCACCTCATAAGTTATTTTTGTATAATATTAATATTAATCCTTTTTTTGATACCTAAATGAAAACATATTCTAGATAAAGTGCTACCTTATTGAATTTGTTGTTGACATTTTTCATTATGAAATGCTTTAATATAACATAAAATCAAACATGGCTCTTTTTATACCATCAAGGTACCCATTATTGTAAATATAGAGTCTAGATTATTTTTTTAGAGTCTAGATTCTTGACACTTTAATTTATTACGTGTTAGCATTTAATTATCTTGTACATGCATGTTTGTGTGTGTGAGTGTGTATAGTAATTGGCTCCCATGTATATTTTAATTTTGGAAATACCAATATATTTTTTTTTAATTTCAGATATTTTTAACCAAGAACATGAAAATATGAAATAGATTTCCACTTACTCATGCCATGTTTTTTGACCCTTAAATAAATTTATGTAATAATCTATACATAAGTTCAATACCTTTCTTGATAAAGTGTATTCTGCTTTGTATCTATGCAGAATAGATTATTTTTATTTGTCTATTCCTCGATGCTTATTGCTAACATATAAGAAAGATAAAGTCAACATTATAATAATTTTTTAATGTAAAACATGTCTTGGATTTTCTAAGTTTATAATCACATAGTCAAAAGTAAATTATTTTACCTCTTTTTAGATATTACCAAATATAACTATGCTTTGTCTCAAAACTTAATCCACATGGTTAATAAAATACAAATACAACTAAAAGTAGCATAACATAAATAGTCTTATTCCATATTTATAATTTTTTGGTGGGAAGCAGTGTGTAGCAAGCAGTATGGTACTATTTGTGATCATGAGTATTCACAATTAACTGTATATCCTTGAGCAATCTAAACCAGTTTAACTGTTTATAAAATAAGAATAAATCTTATCATATATTTTCTGATTATCAATGAGACCTGTGATGGCATTTGGGAAACTACAAATGTTATGTAAGTGTAAAATCACTGGCTAGAAATGTCAAACTCTTCAAAAAGTAGGAAATATTCATTTTACTCTTAATTGAATTACAGTATGTGGACATTTGGAATTACTCTAGCTAAATTTGTTTCTAAAGGAAAAACTTAAAGAGATTATGATTATAGAAAGAAAAAATACCTTATTCAATTATTTAAGCTTCGATATATTTTTAAACCTACTGCCATTATATTAAACCAGTAAAGCATACAATCAGCCAAAAAGTGCCAATTAAAATGTTGCAATATTTAGAAGTGAACTAATAATGAAAAGAAAGGAGCTTATAGAACATTATGCATCACAGAAAAGACAGATTAATAGAAGAAAACTAACAGAAGCTTAATAACATGTATACTTTCCATGTACATTGGAGCTACCCGGGAAAGCTGAGTAACACCCCCCAAATGGCCCAATTCACCATCATATATATCATCTTCTGTTAAAGACCAAAGACGGTATTGAGGGAAGGGAGGGAAGCCAATTATGGGATATTATCAGGCAAAGCAAAGTAAATTAGGGTATGGTTGTGATTCACATGCAAGCTAGTTCCCTTCTCTCTTAATAAGAGTTTTTGGAGATTTAGTCATCCCCCTCTCCTTACGAATGGAGATCTATCTTATAAATAAATATATGTGTTTCTTTTGGAGGGGTAACTTCTACTTGGTTTGTTCTTTCTCCCCCCCCCCCATAAAAAAGATAGATGATAGATAGATAGATAGATAGATAGATAGATAGATGATAGATTTATTTAACTTTATTTTTATTGTTAACACTATTACAGATGTCCCCATCCCGCTCCCTTTGCCCACCCCCACCTAGCCCCTGCTCTGGTTCTAGATAATCCTAAGGCCAAAGAGATATATTTTAGGGTGGTATTCTGCTTCCCTTCATGTTAAGGTGGCAGGTCTATTTGAATTTGACAGGTTCTGTGCTAACTCTGTCTAGATTGGGCTCTCTGAAGTATATAATGTTATCATAACACATTATTTGTGGCAGAAATCTCTCAGTTCAGTCTGTCTGAGGTAGGACTTTAAAACTTTGTAGATTCTCAAACAACCATTGTCTTCTTTGTTTCTTTTCTTCTTTTCTCTTTTGTAGTACATCTTGTACATACGTATGAATGACAGCACCATAAATGAATACCAAATGAAGTTTACACCAATTATTTGAAATTGTGTAGAGACAGCCATGTTTTACTTTGCTGTGTTTTTTTGGAGCCATCTTTAATTAAAAATAGTAAAATGAATTTTATTGCTTAAAATTATTTATGCCTTTCTTTATACAGATTTGACATAGGTGAGCATAACCAGGCTTAACCTAAAAATAAAAGGCCAAAGTAAGAAGCAATAAGCACTGTTTTGAAATAAAATAGCGTTGCAATTCTGGAAAGTACTGATTCAGACAGAAGCACAAATCATCTTTTGATGAAGACGAGGGGTATTTCTGAGAAAGGGAAGGGAAATAATTACCTGAATAAAAGGAAGGAGTTTGTATTGGTGATGTGCCCCTGACAGGAATCGAACCTGCCACCCTTCAGTCCTTGGGCTGACGCTCTAACCATTGAGCAACCAGCCAGGGCTCCAACTCCATTTGGAAGAAGCTCCCTTGATACTATTTTTACACTGTAGTGACCCACACTTCTTTTCTTGTTCCTGTAACACCTAGCACAGCAACCTTACTGTAGGCTCTTAATAAACACTCCTTAAGGTGAAAGGAAGTATAGGCGGATTATGTCTTATAACTAATTTCTTTCTCTCTATCTCCAGAATGGGTATTATTGGATGTTATGGTTTTGATTACATAAAATGCAACAGCCCATTGATCCTCAACTAATTTTAATTAGTGAGAAGTCCTCCTATCACCATAAGAAGCCTTTTGGAAACTGATATTAATAATTCAGATTTCTGCAAATTAAGGAAGTGATTTTGGGGACCAGTGGGTATATGAGGTGGTTTTTATGCATTTTATATTCTCTTTCTCATCTAAGATTTTTGTATGCCATCACTGGTGAGCATAATTGCTGAAACTGCCTTTTGAATTCCTTACCTTTCTTGTGTGGAGCAGTGTTGTACGTTCCTAAACAGCTGTATGATATCTAATGATCAACGATCGCACATGCCAGTTGAACTTTGCTGTTTTCAAATCTTATTTATAATGAAAAACAAAGTTTAGAAACGTTATATTAATATATCTCATATTTTATGCAAATGTGATGCATGCGGTGCACCTGAGTATGTTCTGAAAAATTAGATGTATCTAATTAATTTTTCCAGGAAATTAATTCTGATAACACATAACACATTATACTCTGAACATCTAGGAAAATCATATAAAGCTAAGGATAACTTAAAGATCTTGCTTTACAGGAAAAAGGAGAAAAGGAAAATAATTTTATTTCACTAATGAAAGGTAGCCAAATGCTACTTTCGTTGTTATCCAAAATAATACACTACGTCACCTAATCAATGTATATTTATTTATCCCTTATTCAGTATTCTGTTTATAACTCTGATGGTATTTTGCTGGTAGAATTATATTGAGCTTTCTCATTGAGAATGCAGGAATTATAACACAAAAAAATCAGTTATAGATTTAAATAAAAATACACCCTAATACAATCTCCAATTTTAAAATAGTGTAGCTTGCTCAATTGTAATCTATTTGTCTATCTAAGGATTATAAAAAAATAGACACTTATTCTAAATTTTATACAAGAAGCCATTAATTACTCCTGCTATCTTCCTAACTAGGTTAAGTTATAATTTATAGGTTAATAATTAGCAGGCAAATTTTATTTGGACATTGTTCAACCTTTCAAATATTTTATTTTTTATATTTTTTATATTTAAATATCTTCTCATTTTATTGAAATGACTTAAATATACTTTTAAGAAAAAATCCTGTGGTGTATGAATCTATAGTATATAGGTATTATGAGAAACACAAGGTTTGAAAAGTTTGGCCACAATTGGATAATTTTGTGAGGTGCTGTATTTTTAATTACATTTATTGGGGTGATGTTGGTTCATAAGATTATACAAGTTTCAAGTGAACAATTCTATGATATATCATCTGTATATTGCACTGGGTGCCCACAGTCCAAAGTCAAATCTTCTTCTGTAATCCTATATTTGACCCCAATTATACTTTACTACCACCCTCCACCCTATTTTGGGGTGATGAGAGCTCACTGAGCACTGGAGAAGCGTCAATTCTAAAAGCATAAAAGCAAAACCAGAGGTAAAGGAAGACATACTTGGCCTACTTCACAGAGACACAACCTGAAGAGGATGGATTTTATTTAATGACTAGTGGCCCATAGCACGAAGATTCGCACAATAGGCCTTCCTTCCCCTGGCTGCCAGCACTGGTTTTCCTCCGGCACCCGGGACCCAGGCCTTTGGTCCGGCCACAGCAGCGAGGCTTGGCTTCTCTGCTCTGGCTGCTCCCAGTACCTCCTTTTTTTTTTTCCAGCTCCCTGAGAGGAGGCCAGGGCTTACTGGGGGTGACCCAGGCCCCCAGCTCCTCCATGAGCGGACTCCAGGGCCGGTGGAAAGCTTGGCTTCCTCCATCACTGGGAGCATCCCAAGCCTCCTGCTCGCTCCAGCTCTGTGGCCACTGCCACATTTAGTTGTCTTCAGTCTTTGTTCCACACCTGCGCATGCAAATTAACCACCATCTTTGTTGGGTTAATTTGCATAGTTGCTTTGATTGGCTGGTCAGTGTAGCAGAGTGATGGAGTGATGGTTAATTTGCATGTTTCCCTTTTATTAGTGTAGATAGCACAAAGTTTGTAGAAACCCATCTTTATAAAGTACTCAATAGTGTCAATGTTTTTAAGGAAAATGTATATCTAAAACTAAGGCATTAGAAACCCACTCTTACCATCATTTTTTTTTCAAATTTCATAAACTGCTTTATGAACTTAGAATTTATTTTCTGTGTGGATAAATATATTGCCCAAGGACAATCTCTCCATAAAATGGAACTTGCTGTTTTTGTTTCTTTTTCTGGAAAATGGATATTAATTTCTCTTCATTTTGGGAGTGTTAAATATTAACATGACAGGGTTGGTAGTGATAGTAGCTGAAAAAATTATTTTCAAAGTTATGTTTCTATAAAACCTTAAGTGTGCTGAAAATTCTTAGGAAACTTTTATTGCAAAAATTATTAGTGTTAACTACTGAAATAGACAAAGGAAGCAAATCCCCTATATGAATGTATTTAATGAGTTTAAATGAATTAAGGTAAACACTTAAAACCGAGTATTGTCAGTGAATTAATAATACAATTATTTCGCCATACTGATAGCTGATAGAGGGGAGAGGTGGGTGCAGGGTAAAATTGGTAAAGGGATTAAGGGGGGAAGGAAAAAACCCACCTCATACACTTAGACAACAGTACCAGAGGGAAAGCAGGTTGGGGAAGGTAGAAGAAGGTAAAGATGGGAATAAATGATGATGGAAAGAGACTTGACTTAGGTTAGAAACACACAGTGCAATATACAGATGATGTATTATAAAATTATATACCTAAAATCTATGCAATTTTATTCATTTCACCCCAGTAAAGTCAATAAGAATTCAAAAAAACAATATATTAATTTAAGGGGTACTTGCAAAAATGAGAATAGACAAAACTATTCAAAAATTGGGAAATAAATATTAAAAGAAAATATATTTCTTTTATAAAAATGCTTTTAAAATGGGAAATGGCTCATATTTGGACTATGGAACTGAGTCTAATTAAGACTTTTACTGAATCATTTATTTGAATAGGTGTTTAGCAAGTGGGAGTATAAATTTGTCATTGTTATCATTGCTTTTGCCACTGGCAACAGGATATAATAGTGAAAGTTAATTTGGGACCATGACCCTAATGTTGGCACTCTAATTACTTGGTTTAGTGCGTAATGTAGCCTAAGGACAATAAAGCTGGGGAAGACAATGCGTCAGAAAATTGGAATGATTAAAGCTTTAGGCAAAATGATTAGCGGTATTGCAGTTTGCAAAAAGAAGGTTGATGTATTTGTATCTTTTAAAGGGCTCTCCCTCACTAATGTTGAAAATAAATTGCTGCTCGGCTTGGTGTTTTCATTTTTAACAATTTAGGAGGAACATTGCTGTCTTGCTCCACTCACATTTGAATTCATGTATTTATATCTTGCAGAACAAATCATCTATAATTGGGGCATTGGTGTTTCCTGCTTTTTCCCTTTGTAATATAGTTTATTGCCCATTGAATGAAGAAGGCTTTACAAGAATAGTAAAATAACATTTTGTTCAGGAAGCAGCTATTGCATGTCTATTATATACTAAGTTCTAAGTTTGACATGAGTGATCACAAGATGAATACAGAGCTAACAAGGCTACTGGAGTACTGCACATTACTGAATTTGGATTTCAGTGATGGAAACGTGCATGAAAAGGTCATGATAAAATGGAATTATGTACCATATGATATAACTATGCAGTACAGGTAGAATAGAAAATTAGTGACTAAATTTGTACAGAGGAGGTGGAAGTAGAGGAAGTATGAAAATAAGTTCAGGAAAGAGACAATATTTGAGCTGTTTCATGATGAATAAATTGTACTTTGCCTGACAAATGTGATAGAAATTGACATTTCAGCAAAGAGATAGAGGAAAGTAGGCAAGTGCAAACAGCATTGAAAATAAGAATACCACATGGTATTTTCACAGAATTGCAGTTGTTACGTGTGGAACAGCTAGGATGAGGGACAAAAGGCAGATTTAGAAAGGTCTAGTATTTACTATTAAGAAAGAGCTGAACCATATGCTGCAAGTAGTGGAGAATAATAGAAGGCTTCAAAAAGGAGCCGGAGTAATGGATAAGCCTTAAATCCTAGGACCTCATTTGGTAGCACCATGGAGAAGAATTGAGAAGATATGACACTGACAATAGGAAGCCAACTAATGAGAAATTAAATAGTTCTCAGGATGATCGAGACCTGGAGTAACATTAGCTATTGAGACTAGAATTCCCAGTGATAAGGTTACTCACAGATAAACCTGATTTCCTACTAGTTCTAGCAATACAATGAATAACCACATGTTCATTCTTTTTTTTTTTAAAGATAAAACAAAAGTAAATGATGGAAATATTCCTAGAAATATGGAGAAGAGGAAATAGACAATGTATTTTTTTCCCTATTTTGTGCCTTTAATGGGAAATTCAGTCTTTCTAAAGATTTATATTTTTGGTTTCTAAATTATAATTCATGTGAACTTCAAAAATATAACAAAACTCCAAAACCTTCCTCATTATGTAAGCTAGAGAATGAAATTTAATTAAAAGTATGCTTTCATTCAAAAGTAGAAACCTTGTTGGTTTAATTGATACTTGGTCAAAGCAATATTGATCTGATAAAAGCAAATCTATTTCTAACCCCAACAATTAAAACATTTAAATAGGCTCCATCTTCTTCATAATGAAAGGACATAAAACCACTATCAGCTGCCCATAAAATCAATGAAAAACATTAATAAATGAATTAGCATTCATTTCAGTGGATCCCTATGTTAAGCATTCTAATGTACTAAAACATTAAAGTGTATGGATTCATCTGTGAGCACCAGATATTATTCATATTCTCTCTCTCTCTCTCATATGCACCACCAATTGTTATTATTATATTCTTGAGGCCGCAAGACTTATATTCTGAAATTTACATGTCCCGTCTCATGAAGAACTCTTTAAGTGTAATTCTGCACAACTAAAAGTATGCATGCTACTACTCTGCTCCTACTCAGATCAAGGATTCATATGTATGTTTTTTTTGTTCCTATTCTAAATTCTACCATTTTCAAATATGTGAAACAGGTCTCCCACAAAGAGGTTAGGTATGGCCGCCCCAGTTGATGTCTCTCTGATCTAAAGCAAGGGCCCCAGTTCTGAATGGAAGCAAGTTGAATCAAAAGCATGAGTATACACACAGCACCAACATTTCTCACTTAACTGAAGTGTCTTCCTAATCCCAAATTCAAAACTGCACTAGCTGTTTTCTAGGTATTCTGTTTTATGCAAGTGTTTAATTTCTGTGACCTTCAATTTACTCAACTAAAAGTTATGATGGGATTAAAAGACATAATGCATATAATGTGTTTAGGACATTGCAGTAATCCCAGCAGAAAGACATCAGAGTAAAAGAAAGGTGCCTGGAAGCCAGTATCTGTGGCTGGAGAGCAGAACTGAGGAGTTGGAGAATCTAGAAAACCAAAGCTGAGAAAAAGCAAATCAAGACTGTTTTTAATAATTATAATCAGTTTAATGAATATTTAAAGAAAATTGTTTAAGCAAGCCATTGGAAATAATACTAAAAACAAACAAACATCTCTGCATATTGTGCCTTGAAAACAAGGTCTTTTGCAAGGTATTTATTTTTGTGTGTTTTACATAAAGAAGAGGGTCATTGTATTTTTATATGGAAACCAAAATGTTTTGTAGTGTATAATCAATGGAAAATGATTAGGTCAACACACATCAAATATATTTCTGAACAAATATATGGAAAAAAACAACAACAACCATACGGTTAGATCTACCCAACTGTTCGTTTTTTAAGTACATATATGGATAATAAAATAAAGGCTTTTAATGTAGTCTGCTGATTTTTCTTTTGCAACATTGGTCTGCTGGTTGTTTAATTACTTTCACAGTATATATGTAGACGAGCCTTGGAATTTACTTGTGCCTACATTTAACCTGGATAAAATTTAAGAGAAACCTCTGTTGTGAAAAGGATGCTAATCTCCAATGACCCTAAAATCAGAGTAGAGTCATGCTGTACAAAATCAATCTCTTGATATAAGCATTTGGCTGGTTTTATGCTGAAGAGCTGGATCACAGCAATTACAGGCTTGTATTTCCTGGCAGTGAGACAAGCAAGGATAGATTTCCTCTGTTTTATGTTTGTGTTAATTTAACCTGTCAAAGTTAATCATCCTGTCCGAGTGCCAAAGCACCACTATGTTGAGCACCACAGAGCTCCTGGTGCTGTAGTTCTATTTCCATCTCTGCGAGAGACTTGCTAAATGTCCTTTGTTAAACCTCCGTGTCTCTCTCATTTTCCTTGTTTTAAAAATAGAATAATTAATAATCATCTTTTGTTATATTTATGCTATGTTTTATCACTTTAAATAATATTCTTAATCATATAAACCAGCGATTTTGTTTCTGTTCCAATTTGTTTTTAATTATGAGAAAGAAAAGCAAACTATTAATACAAATATTACTTGAAAAATGGCATACTTAAGAGCGTTGATCTGTTTTTGTTTGCCATTTAACATGAGCTACTTATACAACACAGTTTTTCTTCTAACCAGACATATTTTAAATGAGAAGAAGTTTGAATATAAAAGGGAAGGTGTTTCTTAAATCTATTTTACTTTTCTCATCATAAGAGTAGTGCTCTAGATAGATGTCCATATATATCCTCATGTTAGAAAAAAGTTGACTGAATTTCCATTGGTCATAATTTATTTTGATATTGAAACCTATTGATTTATCTTGGAAAGTATACTATTTGAAATACTAAATTTTATTATATAATTGTAGATATGTTGGAAAAGTAATATAAACTAACTTCTATGGGAGGGTTATTTTTTATGAATATTATATCTTTCGGAGAACCAATCCTATAAGAATTATAATTTAAACTAAGCATATTGATTATCATATAAGATTCTATTTTAGAAATGATACTATATGATTATCTAAATTGGGTATTTTTCCTGCATCTCTTATGAAATATCAAGCTCTTAATCTGGCAAGAAATGCAAAAGAAAAGGGTAGACTTGATAAATCAATTCTTGAATGTCTTAGACCAGTATTACATAAAACTATTTAAAGTTTATATACATCTTTCTTAATCTACTTAGTTAGATTAAGATTGCCAATCCTTTACTTGAGCTCTCTGCACTAATTCACTCCTTCTCTTCCATGCCTCCAAATTACATATATATATACATATATATATATGTATATATGTATACACATATATATGTATATATACACATATGCGCTTTGATATATGTTTATTTAATAATGCATGTATGTCAGTAGTTTTAACAATACATTAGATTAGATATTTAAAATATTTTAATCAATAAGAGTATGAGTTCAAAATAATCCTTCCTGGTTAATCTACAGAGTCTTTTTATGTAAGTACAACTCTCCTCTCCATTTTGTTATGATTCTGAAATATTGTGAGTCAAAACTTATTTTCAGTAGTTTCTTACACAGAAATTATCAGTGGGCACCTAGCCCTGAGCACTTCAGTAAAACAGCATCCTTAATCTACTTTTTTTCAGGGTTAGTACTCTAAATGTATTGAGATGGTCTTTTCTCTTGAGTATAAATATAAGTCTACATAAGAGCTCTCCCCATGCTTATGGAGATTTGTCTTAATTTTTGTAACAGTTTTTTTATTAATAGGATTTCATGCATAAATTTGGAAATACAATAAGAATTCAGAGCAGAGAGTCTCCCCAGCATTTTTTTTGTTATGCCTAGTAACTGTCTTTTCTGTACTTAAAAAGAAATAACACTAAATCCAAATCCAGTCTGAAAGATGATACCAGCAAAACCATTGTGGCTCTGTCCTATCTAATGTATAAATTATCTACGTGGGACTCTGCACATGTGCATTTTCATATTGAGCATGATGGCAGTGATCTGATAAAATTTTGTGTATTGTTAAAACAACAATCAGAGCTGTGACCAAGATACTTTTCTGGACTACATACTCCATGAGGCAAAGGATAATTTTTGTCATCCTCACCATTACATCTTCAACATATAGAGCTATGTTTGGAACATGGTAAATATTTTCTAGATGAATGGTTGAAAAGTGTATAAACTGGCTAAATTTACTGTTTTATATTCTCCATTTCTAAAATGACTTAAGTTGTCATATAACAAAAATCATTTTACGTTACAGTAAAATTAACTTAAAGTTCATGACATTAAAAAAAACAATGTAAGCAGAATTACTTCATAACTGAGAGCATTTAAGTACTTTCTAAAATAATGTAAAATATTACTGGAAAGTGTATTTTTTTATTTGCTTTAATATTTATTTGATAAAAACACATTGGGTAAATAGTATATTTTAATCAGTACTTTATGTTAATGTTTTCATCCTAACAAATGTTAATTCTATTTCTCCACTGTTACAAAACAACAGAAACAGTTACATTTATGGAATAGGAAAATTAGACATTAACAACATTTATTTTTAGAATAATGTCTTAAATGCAGTATAGATGCTAAGATAATAATGATTAACACTTGTATTAGATATCTAATTTGGGGTACAAATTTCCCCCAAACTTAGACTGAAACAGCATATATTTATTATTGAACAGTTTCTGAGGGTATTTGTTTGGGAGGGACTTAGGTATTTCAGACACAGGGTTTTTCATCAAGTGGTAGTTAAGGTGCTTGGCTGAGGCTGCAGTGGGTCCAAGAGGCTCACCTGGAAGGGAAGAGTCACTCCCAAGATGGCCCACGCCCAGGGCTGACACCAGGACCCTCACATCCTTAGAGACTGTCCTCAGGAGGCCTCACAGGCTTTTCCTGAGGCTTGCTGTAGTGTTCTGCTTATATGGCAGCAGCTTTCCCCAGAGTGATTAATATGAGAGAAAGACAGTAACTCAGTGTGTTCTGTGACCTCCTCTTGGAAGTCACACTCAGTCATTTCCACTATATTCTGTCATTGGGAGCAAGTCACTAAGGCTCACACTCAAGTGGAAGAATGTTAAGTGCCATCCAACAGAAACGGTTCGAAGATACTCTGGTCATATTTTCAAACTTACACAAGACATGTATTACTTACCAAATTTCAGTCCATCATTTAAGGTTCATACATGAGAAGTTATTTTATTCTCACTCCAACTTTATGATGTAGGTATTATTTGTTAGTCCATTTATCCATAATCTCTGGGTCACAGAGAATCCAAGTATATCTCTCAACGGTACAAAACAACGTGGGCATGTCACATTTCAGGCATGAGTAAGTTGGTTATGGAATAAATACGTTAAAATGCTGCCTATGCCGTCTCTATCACTGTGTTTGGCATAATCAGTGGGAACTGTTTTATACAAACAGTCATTTTAGTTTTTAAACTGAAAATCACAGTTTAGTGATTTGTTAACTTTAAGATTTTGCCATTAAGGGCTTGTAAAAGAATACAAACTTCCCTTTTAGGGCTAAGATAAATGCTACTTTAACTTAATTATATTTCACTTTTAAATATTATTTCAATAAGTTATTTCCTGTCATTCACATACATTATTTTACATAATATGAAAACTATGGTGAGATGCACATAATTTTAGAAATTAACTTGTACCATGTGACATACATTAAAGAAAATATTGACCTCATTCAAATATAAAGAACACATGTCATTTCAGTGTGACTGCAGAAACCAATAATAGTTTAATTCCTAAATTGTGATATTTGATATTTATATATGTGTGTATATGAATATATCCAATAATACAAACATTTATTTTTAAACATAAACCAATTAAAATTTTAAATTAATATCAGCAGAACTATATCTTGGTGTATACTTACTAGTGATTATGTTCTTTTATAGACCTAAGAGGAGGAAACTTAAAACAATACTTGATGATGTATTCCTTATAAAGTTTCCTGTTGAAATCAAATTAAGACATTTACATTGAGAGAAGTATATATTGGATTCTCAAAAGATTGGAAAGCATATCTAAATGATTTTAAATTTACACAATGGAAGTTATTATGCCAAGAGGATGTTTTGACCTTTATAGCTAAGGGTACTGTAGTGTGGAAAGAAAACTGGCTCCAGAGATAAGGGGAATCAGGATTCAGATCTGCGAGTCTTGGAGTTTTGAGAGGCCTGGCCCTAGTTATACTGAGGAGAAATTCTAAAACATAAGGAGTACCTGGCCAGAGTGGAGTGGCTCAGTAGGTTGAGTGTTCTGTGCATCAAAACTTTGCTGCTTTTATTCCCAGTCAGGGCACATACCTGAATTGCAGGTTCAATCCTGGATCAGATGAATAAAAACAAATAAACAAATCCTATATAATAAAAGGCTAATATGCAAATTGTCCCCTTGACTGGGAGTTCAACCTGGAATTCAACCAGGGGGCGGGGCTGGCTGGCCAACCACCATGGCCCCTCCCTCTGGCTGGTCCAGCCTGATCGGCTCCGATTGGGGTAGGCCAGCTGGACCTCACCCATGCACGAATTCCTGCACTGGGCCTCTAGTTGAAATAAAACACAAGGAACTTCTTCTGAACTGATTCTTACAAAGGCTATCACCTTCGTGATTTTATTCTCCAAACTTATTCAAGTGCATTTAACCTCAATAGAAAAGACAAAACAAAATTAATTTTCTTTCCCATCTTGTAGATGATTGTCACCAGTGAATGCAAGTTCACAAAATGTTAAATGTCAGTGAATACTAGACCTTCTTCTCTACTGTATCCCACATGGAGGAGTCAGTTTTATTTGTACAAAACCACTTTTTTTGGGAAATGAAAAATATTGATTTTTACTTCTTCTTGGTATTTATCTCTCTCCTGCTTCAATATGAAGTGAAATAGATCTGAATGAGAAGAGAAATTCTGTCTTTTTTGGTTAAGATGTCACATATTAGTACTATATAAATAAATAGTTTCCAAAATTTTCTAGTTTGAAATTCTATTTTGACACTTTTTTGAGATAATTCAAAATTTTTATTTTGTTCTAGGTATTATTTTATTTATTGGAATTTAGAAGCATGATTGGATTTGAAAAATAACCACACTTTATTGAAATCAAATTCTAATTATGTTTGATGATTTTCTGAATAATCAAATAACTTTTAAATATTATAAGGTATATAAATATTTGTCAATTTTTATTGGCTTAGACATTGACTGGTATAAAAAATACTTCTTGTAAACTTTGGAGGGAAAAAAAAGATGCTACCTTTCAGAATCTATCCTCTATGACTGTGTTAAACATTAGTCACATAGAGTTATTTGTACCTACATTTAAACTAAATGAAATAAAATTGTAATTTCTTAGTAACACCAACCACACTTCCAATTGTTCAGTAGTTCTTGTGACTTGTGGCTATCATATTGGACAGTGTAGATATCAAACATTTCCATCATCATAGACAGTGCTATTTTATCCATTTTATTTATTTACTTTTTTAAAAAATATATTTTATTGATTTTTTACAGAGAGGAAGGGAAAGAGATATTAGAAACATAGATGAGAGAGAAATATCCATCAGCTGCCTCCTGCACATCTCCTACTGGGGATGTGCCCGCAACCCAGGTACATGCCCTTGACCGGAATCGAACCTGGGACCTTTCAGTCCGCAGGCCGACGCTCTATCCACTGAGCCAAACCGGTTTCGGCTATTTATTTACTTTTGATTTATTAACCTGGAAATAATAATTCTCAATTTTTTAAAAAATATTTTATTTGTTGTTACTTTCCTCTCTTGTTAAAGCATCTCTAGTTTGAATTTGTGATCTCCTTGTGACAAAAGTTAATCTCAAAAAGTCATGTTTTTCCTGAATTGTCTGAAATGTTTGTTAAATTTTTTGAATATTGATTTACTTATATATTTTTTACCGGAGAAGATACTCTTAAATTTAGTAGATGTAGTATTTAGAAGATATAATTTATCACATTTATTAATTCAGAATTTTAAATCTTTTTTTATCTTTAATTTCTTTATTGGTTAAGGTATTACAAGGGTGTCCTCATCCCCCCCATTAACCTCCAACCTCCCCCCCTCACTCATGCTTTCATGCCCCTATTGTCCATGTCCATTGATTTGGTTTATATGCACGCATACAAGTCCTTTGGTTGATCTCTTCCCCTTACCCCCACCCTCCCCTACTTTCCCTCTGGGTATTGATAGTCTGATCGCTGTTTCTCTGTCTTTGGGCCTGTCCCTGTTCATCAGTCTATGTTGTTCCCTATATTCCACAAATGAGAGAGATCATGTGGTATTTATCTTTCTCTGACTGGCTTATTTCACTTAGCATAATGCTCTGCAGTTCCATCCATGCTGTTGCAAAAGGCAAGAGTTCCTTCTTTTTTACCACAGCGTAGTATTCCATTGTGCAGGTGTACCATAGTTTTTTAATCCACTCATCTGCTGATGGGCACTTAGGCTGTTTCCAAATCTTAGCTATGGTGAATTGTGCTGCTATGAACATAGGAGTGCATATATCCTTTCTGATTGGTGTTTCTGGTTTCTTGGGATATATTGCTAGAAGTGGGATCATTGGGTCAAATGGGAGTTCCATTTTCAGTTTTTTGAGGAAACCATACTGTTCTCCACCGTGGCTGCACCAGTCTGCAATCCCACCAGCAGTGCAGAAGGGTTCCTTTTTCTTCACATCCTCTCCAGCACTTGTTGTTTGTTGATTTGTTGATGATAGCCATTCTGACAGGTGTGAGATGATACCACATTGTCGTTTTGATTTGCATCTCTCGTATAATTAGTGACTTTGAGCATGTTTTCATATGTCTTTCGGCCTTCCGCACGTCCTCTTTCGAAAGTGTCTATCTAGGTCCGTTGCCATTTTTTGATTGGATTGTTTATCTTCTCTGATACTGCTCCTAGGGCATTGGAAACTAAAGAGAAAATAAACAAATGGGACTACATCAATATAAAAAGCTTTTGCACAGCAAAGGAAACCATCAACAAAACAACAAGAAGGCCCACTACATGGGAGAACATATTTGCCAATGATATCACTGATAAGCGTTTAATCTCCAACATTTACAGGGAACTCATGCAACTTAACAATAAGAAGATAAACAATCCAATCAGAATTTTAATTCTTATAGAATCTACATGAAATAATGCAAGTGGGCAGAAAGACTACAAATCTTTACCTTGTTTTTACAAAATTTTTGAGAAGACCTACTTAAGTGCAACAACATTCAGGTTTATACAGTTCAGTTCATAGAAAGTGTTCAATAAATAATATATGTTAAATTAATTAAGGCAAATATGGAGATAAAAGAAACTGATTTACATTTTTTGATTTTATAATAGTGAGGTAGTAATTTTTATGTAAAGATTTCTGGATAAATAAAAAGCTACATGATATTGTTAAATACATTGTGTGTACGTATATGTGTATGTGTGTGTTTTCTAATGCCAGCTTACCAGTTTACTCTTATTCTGTGAGACCTGGTAAAATTTATTTATCTCTCTTAATCTTATTTTTATTACCTGTAAATTGACAAAATGCCACTTCCCAAGAATTATATTACCTTTAAAACACTTAGCACAGTAAAAGCAGTTTAATAAATGCTATGTATTATCATTATTATTTTTAAAAATATATTTTTATTGATTTTTTTACAGAGAGGAAGGGAGAGGGATAGGGAGTTAGAAACATCAATGAGAGAGAAACATTGATCAGCTGCCTCTTGCACACCCGCTACTGGGGATGTGCCCGCAACCAAGGTACATGCCCTTGACTGGAATCGAACCTGGGACCTTTCAGTCTGCAGGCCGATGCTCTATCCACTGAGCCAAACCGGTCAGGGTGATTATCATTATTATTGATAGTAGATGTATTAATTATCATAATTGATTACAAATAAAACATAGTAGACCATAATGTTATGAATATTTTAAAATATAGAAGTACAAATTATGCAAGTATCCTGGTTTTATACATTTTTCTTATACATAAACTGGACATAAATGTATACCCATAGATTTATTTTTATGTCAAGGTTAGTAATAAAATATTTATTAATTTATGATTACTGTAAATATTATTAATGCTAATAGCCTGATGAAATACTATTCACTCTCATGGACTCTAGAAAAACCAAGTTAGTTGATAACAAAAAACTCAGTCAACAAACATCTTTCATTTTCATGCCTTTTACCCTTTTGTTCTTATCTTCTTTCTTTAAATATATCTCTACTTCCTAAATTAGTATTTCCTCTTCTGTGTGGCAAAAACACCACACATTTTTTCTCACATTTTTCACTATAATTAAATGATATGTACTCATATTTAGTCATTCTGAATTTGCAGCAATTAGTGCTTGTTTATAACATACAGCTAATAAATACTTTTGAATATGTAAACATTAATGAGGATATTGTATTAATTAATCATTGCTCTGTTACAAACTACCTCAAAACTAATTAACTTAAAACAACAACCATTTATTGTTTATTGGTCATTAATTTGCATATATGGGCAATTGTGAGTTAGGTGGGTAGATTTGCCACTTTTGGCTGTTTTAACAATTGGGCCTCGAATGGGCCAACTAAGCCTATTCTTCTTTGGATAAATGGTGTCTCATCATCCAGGAGGTAAGCACTTGCTGGCACAAGTTCTGGCTAAATGGGTTTCTAAAGGAACCAGTGTTAAAAGTGTCTTGGGGTGCAGGCTCAGAACTGGCACCATCACTTTTCCTATACTCTATGGAACCAAAAAATTTTTCCAAGGCCCATCTTCCCAATAGGAAATTAAGTAAACTAGTGGTTACCAAAGAGGGGAGGTGCTAGGTGGTGGGAGAAATAGGTGAAGAGGATTAAGAGGTACAGAATAGGGAATTCAGTCAATATTATTTTAATAACTTTATATGGTGACAGGTGGTAACTAAACTTATTTGGGGGATCATTTTGTAATGTCTGTAAAGATCAAATCACTGTGATATATACCAAAAACTAATAGGTTATTGTATGTCAATGATGAGTCAATTTTAAAAAGACATTTGCATACAGTTGTTCTATAATTAGGATTGTTGCAAATAAAGAGAGCCAAAGAACTAGAATTGTTAGGAAAAAAAAACCCAATATTTTAAAAAATTCTAACATGTATTTCCATTGCTTCCCAGTATTATTTATCTGTTTAAACCTTTAAGAGTAAAATATGAAGGACATCATTTACTACAGCATCATATATGTTATTGTTTTGCTATTTTTAAAGAATAACACACATACCGTGTTTCCCAGGTACTACAGGAAGATGACTTGTATTAGATGCAGTTCCTGTACCCTAGGAGAAGTTCCATCTTTTTAAATGTTAGGCATGATGTTTTTCCATGTAATTTTTAACCAGTTATATTTTCTCTATTCTGAAATAATCACTTGTATCCTCTGCCTTTTTATGTACTGTACACATAGCATTTGAATACTAATATTCTAGCTTCATATTTTTTCTCACCTTGATATCTGTATTTTATGTTTTCATTTCCTTGGCTTTGATGCTAGATCTATCCTCTGCAATACATGCACTCATGCCATTGAGGCTCGCTGTGCCTGGAGTAGTTCCTGCAGAAGCCTTGCTCACACTGCTATGTAAAGCCAGTGACAGCCTGTTGTTTTATTTCTTGAATGGTGCTGACACTGTTGTTTTCTTTCTGAGACATTGTGTTTGTAGTTCTAGACAAGAAAAAAACATGTTTCTTTTTTTAGCCACTCATTTTAAATATATAGCATTTTGCTATTTGCAGCACAAAACTGTATTTATAACTCCTTCAGTCCGAGGAAGGACTGATGTATAGCTAAAAACGGAGTTTGGCTTCTTTGATTTCTATTTTTTTATATATATATTTTATTGATTTTTTACAGAGGGGAAGGGAGAGGGACAGAGAGTTAGAAACATCAATGAGAGAGAAACATCGATCAGCTGCCTCCTGCACACTCCCCACTGGGGATGTGCCCGCAACTAAGGTACATGCCCTTGATCGGAATCGAACCTGGGACCCTTGAGTCCACAGGCTGACACTCTATCCACTTAGCCAAACCGGTTAGGGCTGATTTCTACTTTAAATATAGGTACTTCAAAACCAACATGTACCACAGTGACTTGGTATGTTAAAAAAAAATAAAACAATTTTAGGAAGTGGGATGGATTCAAAGCCAAATATTGACTGATTTTACATGACGGAAGTATTAATAACACCAAGGAAGGGTTTACAAAAAGTCTCAGGGGTTACTGTGCTAGAATGCAGAGTCAAGTAAATCCACACAAGATATAGAAAGAAAGGAAATTAAGATTATTGAGGTCAGTTTTTCAATAGAGACATTTATGGACCTGACCATGGTTTTAAATAAGTGATATGTAGTATAAGTTGTTCATCTACACAGACAGAAGCCAAAGCTTTGCATTCAGATTTAGGAATCTGGTTGGCTCCAGTATTAACTCACAGATTGTCCCTTTATATAGCATCAGTGTTTCCTTTTGCAGAGTGAGAATCAAATGTTATAAGATAAAAATACTTGGAAGGCTTAAGGGTATAATAAAATACAATATTATGTGCTCATTATGTACTAACACTGGGCACAGTCTTTTAATTAATATAATTCATTGACAACAACCCTTTCAGTTATACATATATTTAACAGATAGTGATAACAATAATGTAGAGGACTAAGTAGTCTAAAAACAATGACTATGAAAATCAGTTTGTCCTATTCCAAAATTCATTATTATCACTGTGGCACATTTCCTAGAAAGTAAGATTCTTTATATAGCCAAAACCGGTTTGGCTCAGTGGATAGAGCGTCGGCCTGCGGACTGAAAGGTCCCAGGTTCGATTCCGGTCAAGGGCATGTACCTGGGTTGCGGGCATATCCCCAGTAGGAGATGTGCAGGAGGCAGCTGATCGATGTTTCTCTCTCATCGATGTTTCTAACTCTCTATCTCTCTCCCTTCCTCTCTGTAAAAAATCAATAAAATATATTAAAAAAAAAAAAAAAAAAAAAGATTCTTTATATATGTTTATGAGATTTTTATAGTAAACAATTCCAAAATCTTATGTTCTTGAGAGCAAGTTTGGTACAGAATTGTAGAGATGATGGTGCAATGATGATGATGATGAGGAGGAGGAGGAGAAGGAGGAGCAGCTAGAACTTCTATGTCATAGGTACTTTAATACATGTTTTATTTACCTTTCCCTCAACATTTTTCAGAGTCACATCAAAAAAGCATTGTTGCCGAAACCGGTTTGGCTCAGTGGATAGAGCGTCGGCCTGCGGACTGAAGGGTCCCGGGTTCGATTCCGGTCAAGGGCATGTACCTGGGTTGCGGGCACATCCCCAGTGGGAGATGTGCAGGAGGCGGCTGATCAATGTTTCTCTCTCATCAATGTTTCTGGCTCTCTCTGTCTCTCTCCCTTCCTCTCTGTAAAAAATCAATAAAATATATTAAAAAAAAAGCATTGTTATACCCACTTGTCAAGGTAAAGAGACGAGAGTTTATATACCTTATCCATGGTTATCCTAGCAATAAACATCTTAGCCAAAGTTAAGTATGACTTATTCAATTATGACCGTTAATTAATAAAATCATGCAGAGTAATATGTCTTACATACATATTACTCAACTGTATCCCAAGGATATAACCCATACCGAAATGCATGTCACACATGTCACTTTCACTAGTTTCACTATATTATTGGAATTAGTGAGTTCCTGTCAATATAATGGAATATTCCCTTATAACTTGGGTTGGATTCCATCCCAATCTTGTCTCAATTCTTTTAGAGAAAAATCAGGGCCTTAAGTGAAATGTAAATGAAAATATTAAGATAGTGTAGAATCCATGGGACTTAATGTCACTCTAAAAACACCCACTTCCCAAAATACTGTATTCTTGCCACTCTTACATTCAGCAGTTTAGTGTTTGTTACTTCAATATTTCTTCTTAATGCTTTTCTATTTTACTTATATTTAATCTTTCTGTTGAACCTATTCCACTAACTACATTTTTATTTTTCAACAAAACCTTTTTATTGTCACTACAATCCAGAGCGGAAGCCACACCAAAATACAAGCATGCCTTAGCTCATGGGCCTCAGTCGGATTCGCCAAGACACATTCTGGTTTAGAAACTAGGTTGCTGGAAATGTCTCACCCTAATTCACCAGAGGAGAAACAGTTGGAGCTTGCTATGCTGCACTGAATTCTAAGACAGACTAATCAATCTAATTCCGTCTGAACCTATTTACCCTGTCCAAGAGATCTGCTAATGAGGAATGCCAGTAACTCTTAGTTCTTGACACTGATCTCCAAAAGTGAGTTAATGAACCAATTTAAAGGGACATGCTTGACATTTGCAAATTAGTTTTCCTTGCTTGTTGAGGCAGCTTTGTATTGTATGGAACTGATGTGGTTGTCATTAAACCGTGCCTTTATGTGAGATTTTTATACTTCAGTAAACTTTAAAAGACATCTTAACTGAGTAGGTTTATGTTATCATTTTACATGTATTTTAAAAGTTTCTTTATTACTCACGATAATGACTTTAGAATTTTAAAAATTTTATTCCATTTATCCTCCACAATAATGTTGTGCAATTTTATGATGGTCCCCATTCCCAATTGAAAGTATACACATTTTATACAAAAGTGTGTATTATCAGTAATTACAGGTTGTTAAATGCTTTCACCAACATGCACAGATGGGTTTTATGGCATAAATATTTGCCTCATAGGAAAAAATGGGGGGGAGGGAGGAGAGACATTCTATGTTTTCATGTAACAGAACTTAATGTCTGTTCTTTAAAATCTACTCAGAATAGAGGGGGAAAAGCACAGCAAATCAGTTTTTTTTAAAAAAGGTGACATAGTTTTGTTTAATTATAAAAGAAATATATTAATTCAAAAATAGAGAACATTTATCAAATTAATATGTTTACAAAACATATGCACTGAGGATCTAAATACAGAAGAAAAAAGCATGTCTTTTTGCCTGGGTTTAAATTAGGATGCAGAAGATGGACAACCCAAAAAACAAACAATAAATAGAATTTTACATATGTGAACATATGAAATAAACCATTAGTGATTGAGAAAATTAATGAGAGATAAGGGAGGGCTTATTCTATCTTAATTAAAATGCTGTTTAATAGTATCAAAAGCATTGCACCAAGGAATTATAGGAGACAGTTCTCTATTTGCCTACGGTGGAGAGTTGAAACTGAACCCCACATAAAGGTAAGAAAATAAATAAAAGATATGCATTCAGTTTAAGAGTCAACTAGGAAAAGTTTCCAACAAGGAAGATAATGTGGAAACATGTCTCAACATGGGATGTAGGTAGAAATAAAATGAGCAAACAAAACCTCTAACCTGAGATTTTGTAATTATACTTCTACTCTCTTGTGGGTTTGACTTTCTCTGATTTTTACACTGTCTTTATAGTCCAGGAAGTTCCAAACTGTTAATTTAAAGTGATTTGGGATTAAAGATCCTCTTTGGTACCCTGAACACAGACCCCATAGATTTTCCAGACATGAACCAGCAATGAGTCCACAATGTAAAGTTGTGATTAAGAAACATGTAACATATGACTACTTATGAAGTCAGCATAACTAACATATGAACAAATTAGGTTTCCAAGTAATAAACAATTATTAATTCATAATCACTTTATACACAACAACATGTTTAAAAGAAGAATAGTTAGTCAAGCAATGAACAAAAGAAAAGAGGCAGATTAAAGAAAAAAGCAGGTAAATTTTCTAGTTATGCAGTAAAATTTAAAAATCAATTTATGGATCTAAAAGTATATCAACAGTCTACCAATCCAATGAATAACATTGAAACAAAATGTAAACCTATTAATCAAAATAAACACATACAAAGAGAAAATCTCAATGATACATTAGGAGACAGTGAATAGATTTAAAGATATAGTTAGTATGAAAAAAAGCAATTGAGGGAAAGAGAGAGTTATGGAAGTCATTATTTAAAGTGATGGTGGCTAGAAATGATCTAGAAAGAATCAAAGAGATTTTTAGATTTGCAACCAGAAATCCCAAGCAAGAAGAATAAAAAGGAATCCCTAGAGACCTAGGTGTCAGATTATATGGAGCCTTGTAAACCATGTGAAAAATGTATTCTAAATTATATGTAATCCCAGGCATTTATAGTTAACATGATCTGATACATGAGTACTCACATGTGCATATGTGCATACACATAAATTATTGCAGCTACTTAGTAGAGAAGAGATTGCAGGATGACGATTGTACAAAGAAAGGAGATCAAGAAGGATGCTTCTATATCAGGTCAGGTAAATTGTAGTCTTGTATAGGGAGGCATTCCTTGAGACAAAGCCAAGTTGTTAGGTTTACTTTTTAATGTATTTATTTTCCTGCTATGAGAATCCTGTAGGAAATTAATGTTAGAATGTGTTTGGGAATCACAGGGAAAGTTAAATGAGAAATATTTGGAAATGAAAATTAAATATATAATATGAGGAAAAAAAAATGATAAATGTTTCCTGCATGCTTCTCTTGGGCTTTCTTTCAAACTCAAATACTTGCTTACTGTCTGTGTTTGCAGTGGATCTTGATATATTCATTACGTGGCTAAGAGGCATGTTGATCTTTTCTGCCCTGGGCTTTATTCCTTGATTGGAAAAATAAATAATGAATGTAATTATTTTCTGTCCATCCTTAGTTCAGGATCATTACACTTAGACCTCATTTCTAATAAGATTAAAAAGAGATTGCCAAGTAGAGATCCTAAGTATACAATAAAATACTACTTAATTTTATAAGATATAAATAATATTTAATGTCAACTTTGCCCTTTCACATTATAAAGGTAATAGGCTTTTCTATAAAACCTAAATTGTCAGTATTCTTTGTGAATATCATCTTTTGTGTTCAAAGATCTTAAATTTGCTAGATGTCAAGCTTTTAAAATAAATAATGCACGCAGAACTCAGGTTTAAAAAAACTATGCAAAAATATGATGAGAATATATTTGTTTATCTTATGTATATACCTACTATCTGATATCATATAATTATTTTTATTTTGTCAAGTTACTAAGCATTAGATACAATGAAATTAACTATGTCTGTAATTGAGTATTAACAGATTATACTGCTACATTTTGCACAATTTCAACAATATATTATAATAGTGTAAAAATTAACATCCTTGCTAATATTAATTTGGTACATTAATATCCTAAGCACCTTCAGACATCCCCAAATCCTTGGAAATATTCATGTTCTGCATCATTTGGCATATACATAAACTCAAAGTCAGTTTAAGTCCTATATTTTGTCATGTCTCATCCTTTCATCTCTCAGCTTATTTTATTCTCTCTCACTACTCAGCACTCCTTTTAGGCCCTTTATACTTTGGAAATGATTTTGAAAGTAATAATATTTATAGCATGCTTTTTGTGCTATCATTAATCCTCTTGTAAATATTGAATCTTCAGAAGATACTTCCGGTGAACTTTTACTTACCATTTCCCTTGAGTGGGCATTCCTTGATGTTTCCTCCTAGTCTCATCTCCAGATCTAACATAACCACTTGTGAGTTGTGCTCGTTCACAAGGCATTGCAATTAATTGTTTGCTTGCTTCTCTGTTATATTGTGGCTTCATTAAGGGTGGCAATTTTTCTCAGATTTCAGTTAACTCTTGGATACATGAGGTGAGTGAAATATTCCTTAAAATACGTTATTTTTCATAGAATATCATTTTAGTGATGATGGTGCATGTGCTTCTAATTATATCACACATCTTTTTTCACAGTGAAATTTTCCTAAATATATTTTTCAGTGGGATATTCAATAAGTGAAACGTGTTGTAACACATGGGAGTTTTTTTCTATTCCAGAAAAAGTTATAAACTCAGTTTGAGAAAAGTTATTCATGACATTTTACAAATTTGTGACATCCCATTTTATTTTTATTAGAATTAATTTTTGAAAACTAAGTTTCAGTTAATTATTTTGATACAAATTCCCTATCATTTGTTTGGGTTCAGTGACAACTTTAAAAAATTTTTGAGGAGCCTTAGCTGGTTTTGCTCAGTGGATAGAGCATTGACTTGCAGACTCAGGGGTCCCAGGTTCAATTCCAGGCAAGGGCACATGCCGGGTCATGGGCTCGGTTCCCAGTGGGGGGCGTGCAGAAGGCAGCCGATTGGTGGTTCTCTTTCATCATTGATGTTTCTATCTCTCTTTCCCTCTTCCTTCCTCTCTGAAATATATATATATTGGATATATTTATTTAAAAAAATAAAAAAAATTGAGGTAACATTGCTATATAACATTATATAATTTTCAGGAGCAACTTAAATGGGAAGGTTTTATCTTTCCTTGCATGAAGGGAACAATATAGATAATTACTGCTGCCCTCTCAGCTCTCAGTGGTACCAGGCCATTGGGAAAACATATCTGAAATCCACGTGAGTTTTCTCTAATGGTGCAAGGTGGCTTCAGTCTTTGGCATCACCTGTCCAATGAAGCAGGAGAAAGGCGTGCGTTTTTCCATTTTAGTTTAAAAAAATAATGAAAATACAGACTTCTGACTCCTAGAACAGACATGTTGACCAGAAATATATCACTTGGCTAATTTCAGTTCAAGGTGCCCTTGGGACGGAAGGCAAGAAAAGCATGCTGGCTGGCAGTAGTCATTTGGATACTCACACTGCAGTGTCTGCCCTAACAACCTCCTCAAAGTTCTCATGAACTGACCACTGCTATTGGAAAGAGTGGTTCTACTCTCTCACTTCTTTATTTAAAGTACTTACGTTACAGTTTCAAAAACTACCCTATCAATATATTAGCTTTAATAAGGGAAAAATAAAGTTAACATAAAAATTGTTGGCACAATATGCCTTGAAAGGTACTAAAAGGCTAATGTGCTCCCTTGTTCACTTTTTTCCTCCCACTCTCCCATGCATTGCTTTTGTTTTTTCCATTTTCTTAATGTACTTTTTAGAAGATGTAAGAAAGTCATGTGGATTGGTTTAGCAAGAAAGAGAAAAAAATTCAGTTTTCCTTTTTTCCCCATCTTTAATGACATACAGTTGACGAATAAATTTGTAGATTTAAAGAGAACAGTGTGATAATTTTGGTATACTTTGTAAAATGATTACCACAATCGGGTTAATTAACAAAACCATCACTTCACATAGTTACTTTTGTCGTTTGGTGGTGAGAATGCTTAAGGTCTACTCTCTTAGCAAATTACAAGTACATAAGACTATTATTAATTATAGTAACTATGATGTTCATTAAATCCTCAGAGATTATTCATCTTATAATGAATCTTGTACATTTTGATAGCATCTCCCTGGTAACCACTATTTAACTCCCTCTTTCTATGAGTTTGACTTTTTCTTTTTTAGGTTTTATATACGAGTGAGATCATACAGTATTTGTCTTTCTCTGACTAATTTCACTTAGCAGAATGCCTTCTAGATTCATCCATTTTATTGCAAATGGTAGGATTTTCTTCTTTCTCATGTCTGAATAATATTCATATATATGTATATATATACATACATATGTACTTTACATATGTGTGTGTGTGTGTGTATGTGTGTGTGTGTGTAAAGTATTAATCTTCTTTAGCCATTCACCTGTTGACAGATACTTAGGCTGTTTCTATACCTTCGTTATTGTGAATAAGAATGAAATGAAATGATATGAAGGTGGGAGTGCAGATATCTCTTCACTGTTCTGATCTCATTTACATTAGATACCTAGGTGTGGGATTGCTGGATGATAATTCTGTTTCTACTTTTTTATTTATTTTTTAAGGAACCTTTATATTTCACAGTGTCTTTAAAATTTACACATCCACTAACAGGTTCCTTATCGCCACATCTTTACCAGTATTTGTTGTTGCCGTGTTTTAAAAGTGATCCTAACATGTGTGAGGTGATATCTCCTTGTGATTTTGATTTACATTTCCTGATTGTGAGTGGTGTATAGCACCTTTTCATGTACCTTTTGGTCATTATGTCTTCTTTGAAAAAATCTCTATTCAGGATATTTGCCTGTTTTTAAATTGGATTGTTTGATATTTTGCTCTAGATTGTAAGTTCCATATATATATATTTTAAAATATATTTTATTGATTTTTCACAGAGAGGAAAGGAAAGGGATAGAGAGTTAGAAACATTGATGAGAGAGAAAAATCGATCAGCTGCCTCCTACACACCTCCCACTGGGGAAATGCCCGCAACCAAGGCACACACCCTTGGCCGGAATCGAACCTGGGACCTTTCAGTCCGCAGGCTGACGCTCTATCCACTGAGCCAAACCAGTTAGGGCCCTTATATATTTTATAGTAACCTCTTATTAGATATATGGTTTATAATTTTTTTCTCCCCTTCTACAGATTGCCTCTTTATTTCTTTGATGGTTTTCTTTTCTGTGCTGTAGATTGCCTTTTCATTTATTTATTTTTTTATTTTCTTTGCTATGCTGATGCATTTTAGTTTAATGTCCTACATGATTATATTCCTTTTCGGCCTGTGCTTTTGATATTACATTTATTTATTTTGCCAAGATTAATGTCAAGGAGACTTTTCTCTATTTTCTAGGAGGTTTGAGGTTACAGGGTTATATTTAAGGCTTTAATACATTTTGGATTTATATTTGTGATGGTCCAAAGTTATTCTTTAGCATGTGGGTATCTACTAGTAGTTCTAATGAAAAAACTATACATTCCCCCTTGTGTATTCTTAGACCCCTTGTCAAATATTAGCTGAAAGTATATGTGTGAGTTTTATATCTGGGCTCTCTATTTTCCATTGCTCTATGTGTCTGTTTGATGCCAGTACCATAAAGTGTGAGGCCTCCATCTTTATTCTTCTTCCTTAAGATTGCTTTGGCTATTGGCTTTTTGTTGTTTAATATAAATGTTAGGATTTTATTTCATTTCTATAAAAATATTTTTATAATTTTGGCAGGGATTGCATTGAATCTGTACATTACTTTGGGCACTATGGACATCTTAACAATATTAATTTGTGGGGTTAAAACCTAATTAATTTAATTTCCTTCGGGTTTTAAAATCTCTGTTTAAAAATAATCATTATTGGGTAAGTCATGATTCCCTTAGAGTTTTTATTCTCATTTCACTCTTTCCTTCAGCCAAGAGGAGTCTATGTATAGCAGAAAGCTTTGGAGATGCCAGGGAACACCTCATCTTGGCATGTGTGTTCTTGTTTTGATGTCTACTGAGGTAGGAAACCATAATTTTAAGTGGGAGATTCAGTAAAGAAAGGCATTCTGTAACACTTAATGAACAGAGAATGTTAGAGATGTGCATTTAAGGCAAAGAAAAAATATACAAATAGTGGAGGATGACTTGTATTGTGGCCTAGCAGAGAACTAGAATCTAGGAATGGCAGTGGTCAGCCTGCATGATATACTGTAGGAGGAAGCTGTGGACAGACAGTGGGGGTTCATGGTGATCTAAGATACATATGAAAAGCAGAGAAAATGAGGTACCAGAATATTCATATTTTTCACTTACCTTGGACTTATTATTACTCCTTCCCACTATCTATTATTACTGAATGGAGCCAGTTTAGCTGCACTGGCATCTCCTGTTGCTATAAAAAGGACACAATTTTTCTGTTTTAGTTCTGCTCACCTAAAGTTGTGTAGCATGTACAACTTTTTCCTACACCCAATCTACTATGTGGCCCTACTACTTAAGATCCTTGTTCTGTCATTTCTAAGTCACCTAATATGCTGAGTTCCTAAGGGAGTAAATCTACAGAAATAGAAATGCTGGGATTGAGGTAAGGCCTGCCTCAGCACTATTTTCAGTTAGACCTAAGTATAGTGCAGCTGTTTATCTGAACGTTTTCTTATATTCCAAGACAGATGAAGAGGATTCAAGTGACATATTACTCTACCTCATGGGTGCTATAAAAAAGTTAAAGTTTAAAGTGTCATTTAAATGGATCCAGTCCTCTGGGAAATACTTTAAACTTGATAGGCTATCTTGATATGCTATCAATACTCTCAAAGTCCCTGAAATTTTAGGTTAATAGATATTTTCATACATAATAACAAAATAAGCCCAACTACAAATCGTGGCTACAAGAGCACTTTGGTGGTTCCTGAAACTAATTAAAACAATTTATAAAAATAAGTCATGTCACAGTAATTCCTGATTCATGTGTTGTAGCAAATAAAATAACCCCTTTTAAGATAAAACAGGAAAAATACTTTATATTATATCGAAATATTTAAACTAAACTCCCTAAAATAAAGATATATTTCTCTTGAACTCTATAAAAATAAACCACACTATAAAAACTCGAAAAATCTTAAAAAGCTATAATAGTTTCATAATCTCTAGCACCTCTATTAAGGTTGGTTGTGCTGTTTCCTGTATTCCGAATATGTAAAAGACATCTCTTTAAATAATGATTTTATAATTTTGAGCACTGTATGTATTTCCTGGAAAGAGAACCATTAATGAACAAACGGAACTACCAAACAAAATAGAGACAGACTTAGACATGAGAGCGGGAAGATAGCTCTGGTAGAGGGGTTTGGGAGAGTGGAAGGATGGAGCAAAAAGAGAGAACTCATGGACATGGACAATGGTGTGGTGATTGCAGAGGAGTGGGGGAGTGGGTGGAGGTGGAAGAGGGCATAGAGAGACTAAATGGTGATGCAAAATAAGTAAAATAAAAATGAATAATGAATGAATGAATGAATGAATGAAAGGCTGTTGTTTGAAACAGTGAGATGATCATCTCTTTTTCTTTGAAAATACTTTAAAAGCAATGTAAAAAACTCAGGATACTGTAAGTAGCACACTTAGGTGATTGAACTCATTTACATTTATATTTCATTCCATTTTTATACAGTCAATTAGGGAACACATTGTAGTTTTTAAAGGTAAAATGCTATATGTGTGTGTTTTTGGATATTAAAAGGAAAGACATATATGGCTCAGTGTTTTTTAAAGAATGTTCTAAGAAGTGTGAAAAAGCCATGGCCGGTTTGGCTCAGTAGTTAGAGTGTTGGCTGATGGACTGAAAGGCAACAGGTTTAATTCTGGACAAGGGCAAGTGCCTTGGTTACATGCTCAATCCCCACCCAGGACCATGTGCAGGAGGCAACCAGTCCATGTGTCTCTCTCATATGACTGTTTCTCTCTGTGTTTCTCCCTCTCCCTTCCACTCTCTCTAAGAATCAATGGGGACAAAATATCCTCAGGTGAGGCAAATAAAAAAGAAGTGTAAAAAAAGAAAATAGTGTAACTTCTCAGGAAATATGGTGCTTTCTAGGTTAAGCTCTATTTTTAATACTGTCTTCCATTACTCAAATTACCTTTCTTCTCACTATTCACAAAGGCCAACCTAGTCAAGCTGAGAAACCGCTGTCTTTAAAGCTATTGCTTATTTAAATTTCACTGTTCGATTAATTTCTTGCCACTATAAGTGGGTTATATGTGACTATGGAGGACCAACCCATTAAAAATATAGCTATACTTATATGATTCAATATCCAAGAATGATTTTGAAAAATTTAAGAGTTTTCTTAAAAGAATATCATCATGTATTCTCTGTGTTTTGAAAATGTTTACTCACTGCAAACTAAAAAAGAAAATCACTATTGTTTTAAGAAATATTTTAATACTACCAACTCATATATTTTAACAATTAAAGTTATTTAAAGGTGATAATAATATTAATTACAAAGTTGAAGAAGGAGGAGGAGGAAGGGAGGGAGGAAAGAAGGAAGAGGAAGAGAGAGAGGAGGTAGAGGAGCTAGAGTAAGAGAAGAATTGTTTTTCCAATACCCTTCTCATTTATTTTTACATTCTCTAAGACCTTTGTCTTCCTCTTTATTTTAACACTAGGGGCCCAGTGTACAAATTCATGCACCTCGAAAGGAACAGTGGGCCGCAAGGCTGCAGTGGGCACAGGGGTCGGTCTCGGCCCATCCATCGCGCCCCTGCCTGGTCCCTCCTACCATGGCTCCCGGTCCCCTGTATGCCGGCAGCCCCGCCCCAACCCCACCGCTCCCACGCACTAATGGCACAGGCCTGCTTTGCTCGCACCCACTGATGTCGCAGAGAAATTGGGGCTGGCGCCGGCAGCAGGTGCAAGAGGCAGCTGCCATCCCCGATCTCCCCTCAGGAGCCGGGGGAGGTGGGAAAGCCCTGAGGGGCGATTGGGGTCGGCAACTGCGGCTCCCACCTGCTGACATCATCGAGTGATTGGAGCCGGCGCCTGGCGCTGGCAGAGGGTATGAGCAGAAGCTCCGGCGCCGGCAGTGGGTGCAAGGGGAGCCGGCACAGCAGCAGGTGCGAGCACCAGATGGGACTGTAGCGTGCAGGAGCAAAGAATTTTCAGTAACCACCAGAGGCTCGCCCTGATGACAGTGACTGGTGCCCTGCGTTGGTTTGGCACCCCTGCTCACCTGCTCCACCATCCCGCTGCAGCCAATGCCCGCCATGTTCCACGCTCTGTCCCCTGCTGCTGACGCCCACCGTGTTCTGCACATGCCCCCAGGTGGTCAGCACACATCATAGCAGCCGGTTGTTTGGTTCAGTTGTTCTGCCATTCAGTCTATTTGCATATTAGGTTTTTATATATAAAGATGTTCAGTGTGTTTTTGCTAGCACTATGCTGCAGATGTCCATGCTTGCATGGTAAAATGAACAGGAAATATGTTTTCTTTGTATTTTTTCCTTTCTGACATCCAAGCATGAGCAAAAATGTACATAAGCAAATGAGCCAAATGATTGTGGGTAATTAGTTGGTGAAATATATGAAAGCAAATTATTTTTTATATATAAGCAGAGGGGTTTTATTGGTGTGTGTTTTTTTCAAAAAATTTACCTGGAGCCAGACAACTAGGACACGCCTTGACATTTCGCCAATTATAAGTCGACTCTGAGCATTTCTGCAAGTAGTTCATAAAATGTTCAAATGGTTTTGTGGTTTTGAAAATGTTGTAACTTTATCATAATGTTCATCTATTGATATTAAAAGAATGTAGTAACTTGATCTTTTTAAAATGATAACCTTTAGATTAGGCTTTTATCACAGTATTTGGTATCATTTTGAACTCTATAATGAAGTAATGGATCTCATTGTTATTGTGTGCCAATTTCAAGATACATAATTTGCTTCATTTATCACTCTTTATAATCACCATGGGTGATGACTGCAGTTTTAATGTAGTTCTGTTTTTGATTAGTATAATGTCATTTCCAAGTTTCATTATCTACAAAGGATAGAACTGTGTCTCTCTGCCTGTCAAGTGTCTCACTTTACATGAACACGGAATTCACTTTGAAGAGTCTATTAAAACAACTTTCATTAAATCACCCTTGCTTAAATAAAATGAGCCTGTTATTTTGAAAAATTACACATATGATAATAAGAATCCTTAGTTGGGGAGTTTAAAGTACTAACAGATCTAGGTCAGAATTTTACTGGTTGTCAAATACAAAATCAGGAAAAAGAAATTGTTTACCACTTATCCTAATCTACTAGTATAACCTCCAGAACACAGAAATATCTTACTGCTGTTAGTTCTGTATTTGCCTTCCAGATCTTCATGGAGGCCTCATGAAAGAGTGACATTCATAAAGCCAGACCTAGCTGCATTCCTAGGTCTACCACTTGCTACCATTTTTTCTTAGAAAAATTACTCATTTTCTCATTTTCAGGTTCTCATCCATATAATGAAAATAGTGACATCAAGTTCTTAGAGTTACTTTGAAGTGATAATATATGTGAAAGCACCTAACATAATATCACCTAATAGATTCAAGTCTTTTAATCTACAATTGTATCAAGCTGTTTTTTAACCTTTACTTATTATTTGTCAGTTTTTTGGTCTTAATTTTCTATTAAAACATTTTTAATTTTCACAAAATTTCTACTAATTAGGATGAACTAGGAGTAGATTATTTGGCTAGGGGAGGAATAATATCCCCTTTTCTCTTTACTGTGTTACATGTTGCACGTTGTAACATTCTCAGATCATTTCAGAAGGAAGATTACATTATTGGGAGATCAGGTAGTAGATATCGCTTTTCCTTTCTCACTGTCAAACATTGATTCATTTGCATAAGCATCATTATATTAGACTCAACTAAAAATATTTGGCTTTTCTAACCTTTTTATTTTGGACCTTTTTCAATATTCTTGGTTCATCTGATATAATCAGTATTCTATAAATTATGACCACTCTGCTTTGATTATGTGGGGATTTTTCCTTTAAATGCTTCCTGTACCTACTCATACCTTTCTATAATTCATTGAAGAACTCTTCTACCTCCTTTTAATCTTCCAGATTTATTTCCCAAATGTTCAAGGACATTTCTCAATAAGTGTCAATTATTGTAATTGATCTAATTTAAAATTTTACATGGTCATGAATGAATTGATGTCCAGCTACAATTTGAAATAAATGTTTTCTTATAATTAGCTTTCACAAAACTATGACTTACAGTTTTGAATGGTATAGCTTTTTGTTATTGTCATCTTGGCTTAGCATCTAATGTTTTCTCTTTGGCAAGATTGTAGTTTCCTTCTCGAGTTTACACTACTAAGTACTTTTAAAATATAGATGAATTCCTAGTCACTGTTTTGAGGAGGTCACTGTTTTCTCTGTAACTGTATAAAGTCAGGCGGCTATAGTATATATTTCAATACTCTCTCACTAATTATTCTTCACATTTAAAACTAAAACTCCCATTTACTGATTACTTACGGAGGGCTTGGCACATTGTTTAATGTATTTAATCCTCAAAAAATTCTAGGTGAAATAGATATTAGTATTCTTGTCTTAAAGTTGAAGATAGAGGCTTCCATACTTTCAGAAATATCTATAATAATAAAAGCATAATATGCTAATTAGACCAGACATCCTTCCGGACGTCCTTCCACACAAACCTTCCGGACAAAGCCTGGGCTGCAAGGGAAGCCCGGGTTCCAGGCGTCAGAGGGAAGCCAGTGCCAGCAGCCGGGGGAAGGGAGGCCTACTCTTGCATGAATTTCATGCATCATGCCTCTAGTGTCTTATAAATATCAGTGATGGAATGCAAGTGCTTGTCCTTGAAACTCTAAAGTCGGTGGTCATCTTTCCCTACTTTTTGCTAATGTTTATGTTTATATATGACCAGAAGGTTGAAGCCCCACATGTTTGGGTAACGTGAGGAATCTCCAAAGCAATTCAAGGTTACCAGAAATATGCCATGCGTATCTTCACCAAAGAGTTCTAGAGGTAACACCATAAAAAACAGAGAATTGGCATTTATTTTTTATGTTCCATTTTTACTACAGAATGATTTATTAGAGCATTCATATGGTAGGGTGGAGATCAGGTAGGGGAAAAGTAGGTTCTTTTTCTAGCTGCTGGAGTCTGTTTTATGTAGAAGATAATGAGAATCCATTTCCAAAAATATGACAAAATGTTGCCTCAATCAGTGGAACTAAAAGAGCTCAAAAAAGCTTTCTGAAGACCTACTATCTATAACCATCTTTTTAGTATTGAACTACTTGTGTTAATCATTGGTGAAATGTTAGCTTGGTAAAAGTTCTCTAACTTTGACTAGTTTCATGAGTGTTCGTTATACATTCAGTCACTGGTAATTTGAAATAATTTTAAATGATACTATTTTTATAGCATATCTATTCTTCATTTGGCATTCTACCAAATATATTTTATGGTATTAAGTGTATCTTATGACACATAACTGCTGATTTGTATATACAGCCAAACAGTTCTTTGTTCAAATGTGTAAGTAATTCTTAACTATTGAACATTACAAAAATGTCAGAAAATGTGTTTTTTTTATACTTTAGCTACCAAGAGATGATCATGTAAAAATGTGAGAGATTATTAAAATTAGGATATTTTCCAGTAAAAAAAGTACTTGGATAAATCTACTACATTTCTGGTTATCATTTTCTTCATGTACTTAATGAAGAATTTAGAATAGAGGCTTTCAGAGACTACATTTTGCTTAATATGTATCAAAGATGATATTTGCAATAATGAGAATAACTCAAGCTATATTTTTAAGACATTTGAATAATGACACCTGTGAATACACCCACTGTCTTAGGTTGCGTGTGCTGCCATAACAGAATGCCCTCTCACACTTTTGGAGGCTGGAAGTCCAAGACCAAAGTGTGGCTGATTTGGTTCCTGGTGAGCACTCTCTTCCTGGCTTGCAGAGGCTCATCTTCCATCTGTGTGTTGCACTACCTTTCTTTGGTATGGACAGCTGCCTCTTTACTCCCCTCTCCATAATGCCATTAATTCTATTATGAGGGCCCTATCTCATAACCCAATTTAGTCCTAGTTACCTCCCAAATGCCCCATCTTTAGCTGTCATCCCATTTGAGGTTAGGGCTTCAACTTAGAGTAACTGAATCTCTTCTAACTACCTTTGACTCAATTGTGTTATGGATTAGCTAGAAATTATTTTCTGATTTCACTTTTCAAACACTGACTTTCTGAAAACATGAATCTTCAAACAACTGAGAAATATAAATAAAATGATTCATTAAAATAAGTGTCCTTAAACGTGTGCAATTATATAAATTATAGCTACATTGTATGTAATGTATGGCTATATACTGTGTTTCAAAAGTAGCTATTAGAAAAGTGCATATAATCTCCATTTCTTAATTCATAAAAAAGGGAAATTAGCTGTTCTACCTGAAATTGCCTAAAACAGGAAATAGTTGTTTTGAATGTGATGAATGAGCAGGTGGCTAAGCAATGCATTTTGAGGGAGCATAGTGAATTCACACTGAGGCTAACAACGCCTTTTATTGATAATCTTCTACCATCTGTTCTGAAGATTTAATCATACAAAGAAAAAGGCAGGTGAAAAGAAAAATGAAAATAAGTGGCAATACTTAAACTATGAATCATGCTGTGATTTTGCAAAGTAGATCAGTGCTACTGTTGCTTTGAAAACCATTACAATGTTTGAACCAGGGAAGCTGATGGTTAACTTCCATTGTTGCTCCATTTGCTGAAATGGGCAGGAAGGAGCTTCCAGAAATGTCAGACTCATAAAGTTGAAAGGTTGGTGGAAACAGTCCTAATATAATTTAACATGTGTATGGGCTGACACTTTCAGCCTGGTAAAAAGAAAATAATGATTTTGTGCTCCAGATCATCTTGATTAGTATAAGTGAACAGGCAAAGTAGTAATGTAAATAGAAGAGAAAACTTATGAAAGTTTACAATGTTAAAAACAGAGTTGCCACATTAACAGGTACTTGGGCAGAGCTCTTGAATGGGAGTAATAAGTAAGTCAAGGTAAGACTAAATCTGGAAGACAAAAGGACGCAGGCCTTCCCAGTGAAATCAAAGAAAAATAGAGCTCTTATGTGTAAAGAATCAAATAAAAGGACTAAAGAAATGGACGTGTGTGTGTGTGTGTGTGTGTGTGTGTGTGTGTGTGTGAATGTAAATTGAGGTGAATTATTAGATAAGGTACTTACCTAGAGCTAGGAGCCATAATAGAAAAGTGTTTCAAGAAATGTGGCTCAGTGGTTGAGCGTGGACCTATGAACCAGGGTGGTCACAGTTTGATTCCTAGTTAGGGCATATGCTTGGGTTGTGGGCTCGATCATCAGTATAGGGCAAGCAGGAGGCAACCAATCAATGATTCTTTCTCCATTCCTCTTTGAAATCAATAAAAATGTATTTTTTTTAGAAAAAAGAGAGGTGCAAAAAAAAAGAGGTGCCAAATAGTTTGAAGTCTAAAAAGAAAACAAAGCTATCTAAGATGATGATTATTATTAGGATAAGAAGTACTGTCTTTTAGAGTGATAATTCAGACGACAGATGTTGATATTGAATTCTGGAATGTTGAACTGTGAACTTCAGTGAACTCTTTCACCCCCAAGAAACAGTAAAAATATGGAGTGAAGATCAACCATTAGTCAAAGTCACAGAACTAAGTGAAACTCTATCTAAGGGAAATATTGGCATTCCAGGAAGACAGTAGGCTCTGTGATGTTTCAAACTGGGGCAATTCCCAACCCTTCTCCCTTTCTGGCTCATTAGCACAGTGACCAAAATCTAGCAGCATTGCAGATAATGGAGAGCTTTAACCACATGGATAGTTCGGTATAAAGCCCCATGCTCAGAGCATAGTCAATATTTTTCCAAAGTTACATCTTCCTGGGAAATCTCTAATATCAAAGAATAGTAGTTGTTTGATTTGAATGAGTTCAGAAGTGGTAAAAGAAGTGTACTCCAAGGCATTATTGAAGGATAGCAAACTGCTGACAACATCTGCATTGTTTGAGGCTGCTCTAAGCTTGCTGGAATGAGTTGGAGCCCAGATTCCGTCTGCCACCTGCCCTCAGAAACCAGCTCATCAAGGATGACAAGTCTTGAGCTACAGCCGGTGATTGTCCCTCCCCCTGAAACCTAATTTATGCCATGGCAGAACCAGAGGAGCCACTCTTCTACCTGGAGACCCCTAGAGAATGCCCAACCCCAATAGGAAGGAACTATTTTTCAAGGGACAGCCAACCACTGTGGGAGCCAGCAGATTGTTACTGGCTTGCGTCATGTCAGCTGTGGAGGTATCCTGGCTGCAGCTCCAAACTTCATGGAGTTTTCCACCACTTAACTGGTAGCCACAGGTCAGAGGAGTGCTTTCTTCATTGCAGGAGCAGCCACTCTGATGGGTGCAGCAAATTGCATAATTACTGGGATGAAGGTCAGCACAGGGCTGAACCTGGTCAGTTCCCTATGGGATGGCCGCAAGGCACATGCCTTTTGGTCTAGCCGGCTGCCAGCAGTAGGCATGCCAAGGTGGCCCAGAAAGTTGCTAGGCCCTGCTGTCAGGAAGCTAGGCATCCCTTTCTTGTCCACTTCCCTGGCTTCCATGTCACATCCTGCTGCACCTGGAAATACCTCAACCCAGCTGAGGACATGCCCATGACTATAGCATCTCCTCCTGAACGTCTACCACGACAGGTGCAGCAGCCCCCTGCCTCAGCCTAAACCCCAAACACCTGCTGTTCCTGGAAGCTGAGCTCGACATGGCCTCCAAGGACACCTCTCCAACACTCAGCCTCTCCAAGTGCTTGCTGTCTCCCCTCACACCATCTCCAGGGCTTGGCCTACTCTTCATCAGCTCCATAGATAACTACCCTCACCTTTACAAACACACACACTGGCATGGGGACAAAGGCCTGCTTTTGGTGTCTGAGAAACATTCAGCAATGTTCCTACTTTGCTATAAATAAAAGGTTGAAATTTAGCTGGGGTAAAAAAAAATAAGTTTGATTTCAGTTAGTGCAAACTATAGCTTTTCTGGGAATTTGAAGGAAATCCCAGAGAAACAGACTATCATTCAGAAATTTGAAAACCTCCAAACATCTTCCTGCATTTACAAAAGGATCACGCATGGATGATCAGAGCTGTGTTTGCCCAGGAAATACCAGGGAAAGAGGGCACCAGTCACTAACATGTGGCTGACATTAGCGGGCCCAAGCAAGCAAGAGGTTTAAACAAAGGCTGTCTTGTAAAATGGAGGACATAAACACAGGCATTTAAGGAAATCTTCTGACCAATCACTAATTAACAACCAAATTATACTGACTCAAGCATGGAACCTTCACAGTCAGTTTTAAAAATAAAACAAGACCTACCATTTGCAACGGCATGGATGGAACTGGAGAGCATTATGCTAAGTGAAATAAGCCAGTCAATGAAGGAAAAATACCACATGATCTCACTCATTCATGGATAATAGAGACCATTATAAACTTTTGAACAATAATAGATACAGAGGCAGAGCTGCCTCAAACAGATTGTCAAACTGCAGCGGGAAGGCCGGGGAGGGTGGGTGCAGGAGGTAGGGGGGTAAGAGATCAACCAGAGGACTTGTATGCATGCATATAAGCATAACCAGTGGACATAAGACACTGGGGGATAGGGGAGCCTAGGGGACTGTCTAGGGCGGGGAGGGGGGGGGGATGGACACATATGTAATACCCTTTGTATTACTTTAAGCAATAAAAAATAAAACAAGATCTTAAAAATATAAGGTAGCAGAGAACTCAATGGTGATACACAAGAGGGAACAAGATCCACATAATTAGTCAAGGAAAATGCTAAACAAGTAAACAGTATAAATAAAAACAATGAAAAGAAAAAGAAAAAGGCCTAACACCTGGTAAGCAAACCTTGGGAGGAGGAGGCAGAGGCATCTAACATCCAAGTTGTTACACTATATTGTCTAAAATATCTAGTTTTCAACAACGGATGACAAAAATACAAGACACAGAGAAAAGGAGGAAAGTTTGTCACGTGCACTGGAAAAATGTCCGACCAATCAAATATGCACCTGAGGAGGCGTAGGTTTTGGATTCACTGGACAAAAGACTTTAAAACAGCCTCCCTGACACCTAGCCCTTCCTGATTGCGTCCTCTCAGCAGGCCCTTAATGAAGGGCTATTGAACTGAACTGAATAATAAACAACCTTTTATTTTATTTTATAGCTTTTTTGAGGTATAATTGATATATAAAGAAACTGCACATAAAAAAACTGGAACATAGTATGAAATTTGGTGAGTTTAGGCATATGCACACACTTAAGATGCCATCACCACAATCAATATACTAAACACACGCGTCACCTTTAAAAGTTTCCTGATAAACAGCATACTTAAATGAACATGCTCCACTTTCAGAAAACCCAAAGAATATAGAAATTTGTAAAACAAATATATAAATAGTAGTGGTAGTTTGGATGTGAGGAAGTTAAAATTTCACAACAAATGATTTCTATTTTAATAAAAGTGTCTTTAAAGAGCATGTTTTTTTATTGAATAAAAAATAAGATTCAACTAAGAGAAATTTATTTTTCATCCTTTTTTGGGTACATTTTGATTTCACGAATTAACATAGATACTTTTTCTATTAAGGATGATATATATATATATATATATATATATATATATATATATATATATATATATATATTGCAAAATAAGTTGAGAATCATAGAATAGAGCAGTGGTTCTCAACCTTGGCTGCACATTAGAATCACCTGGGAATCTTTTTTAAAATCCTGATTTCTGGGCCTCATCCTCCGGAAATTCTGTTTCTTTTTTATGGGCTGAGGCCACACATTAGTAACAAAGAAACAGAATTTCTGGAGGATGAGGCCCAGAAATCAGGATTTTAAAAAGATTCCCAGGTGATTCTAATGTGCAGCCAAGGTTGAGAACCACTGGAATAGAGGAACAAAAAGACATAAGACATTTAGAAAAATAGCAAATGGCAGAATAAATACCACCTCATGAGTAATCACATTCAATATAAATGGGCCAAATAACCCAATTAAAAAGCAGATATTGACAGAATGATTTTTTTAAAAAGTCCAACTATAAGCTATTTATAAAAGACATACTTTAGATTTAAAGACATAAGTGAATTGAAAAGGAAGTTGTGGAAAAAAGATATATCAGGTAGATGCAATAAAAAGTTGGAGAGGCTATGCATATGTCATACTAAATAGAATAGAAGACAAAAAAATTTTATCAGAGACAAAAGAGAGCTTCAAAAATAAGAATATGTCAATCAATCAAGAAGATATCATTATTGGAAACATTTTTGCATCTTACAGCAGAAGCCCAAAACACATGTAGCAAAAACTAGAACTAAAGGGAGAAATAAAAACAAACAAACAATAATAGTTAGAAACATTGAATCCCACTTTTAATAATACATAGAACATCTAAGGAGAAGATTACCAAGAAAGTAGAAGACTTGTACAATATTATCAAGAATATAGACTGTACATACATCTACAGAATATCCAACAGAAAAAAATGCATATTTTTCTTAGGTGTACATGGAATAATCTGGATAAACCAGAAACTAAGCCACAAAACAATCCTCAGTAAACATCAAAGGACTAGAAGCAAACAAAGTATGATTTTAAACACAATGATATTCAATTAGAAACTAATAGAAGAGAAATTAAAGAAGTTGAAAAGTATGTGGAAGATACAATCTTAAAAAGCCTGTGGCACAGAGGAAATAAAGTATAATGGTAATTAGAATACATTGAAATAAAAGAAAAATGCAACATACCAAAATTTATAATATAGAAATCATAGGAATATTCAGCAGGATATTTACAACTATAAATGTCTACATTAAAAATATAATATTAGCATTCAAATTTTAAATATTAATTATTACAATTAAATAATAACCCAGTCTTCACCTTAAGTGACTAGAAAAAAGAACAAACTAAATTCAAAGCAAGCAGAAACAAACAAGTAATAACTCTTAGACATGAAAAAATAATGAGAGAGAAAATAAAGCAATAAAGTCAATGAAACCAAGTCAGGTTTTTAAAATGGTCATCAAAATAGCCAAATATTTACCTAGAATGACCAAGATAAAAATAAAGGAAACACAATAAAATCACGACCTTACAGGAATAAAATGATATTAAGGAAATACTATTAAAAATTGTATACCATTGAATTAGATACCTTAGAGAAAGGAATGGGGATTATCTGATGAAGGATATTCTTTGGGAAGCAGTGGAAATTTTATAAAATTACTTTTTGTGCAAAACACTCTGAATGTGCTAAAAATGGCCGAACTATACACTTTACATTGGGGACCATTATGGGTATGAGAAATATTTACCAATGATAATTAAAAACAACTAACAATCCTTTACTTGAGAAATGTATAAAAAATGTTGGAAAGATGCTCTTTGGTGTTTACAAGTTTCTCAAAATGGAATGGTGCTTCAGAGTGCATTGTGATTTTCAAACAGAATTTTCTTGTGGATGCTGTTATAATTCATATAAATGCAAATTTTGCATTTCATATTTACTATAACGGCTATAAAACATTTGTTGTATACTTAAAAATATAGGCATATAGCACTACATTTACACCCATATGCGCATACATATACATATATGTTCACCTAAGCATATATACTATATACCAAATATATGTACACATATACATAAAAATGTAATATATATTATACTGTTTAAATATAAGATGTCAGGATGTTTCATAACTCTTTAGTGATAAAACAAAATTATATAAATAGCAATAGTTTTAAAATATCCATTATGCTAATTTTGCAGTAATAACTATATATTTTTTCATCTAGTACAGGTTATGTTTTTTTATCAGCACCCTATTGACCTCAGATTACAGCCCACATGCTCTTCAATGCTTTTTGATTTTAGAAGAGTTTATTTTAAATGTTAAATTTTAAAATGTGCTACACTGTATATTCATGTTGAAATAGCCTGAAATGTTCATAATTTTAATAAGAATTGAACTCTACTTGTTTTTATTTATTAATTATTTTGAATAAATAGTATTAGAATATAAAATACTTACAATCAGAACATGATGTGTATAGTGGATCACTGTACAAATATTAATTAATATTACAAATCTGTAACAAATATGTCTTCAAAGCAATTTAATGCAAATTACAGTAAATGATTTAATCGCAGCATAATTATATCTACCTTGTGACCTACTGAAGGTTGGAAATGACACATGCAATTAAAACCAGAGGAAAGAAATACAAAATCAACCCAAACTCCCATCTCTATAGCTCAGTTATATGCCACTAAATGTAAACTTCAGTTCTGTACTCCCTACAATAATCTATGTTCAAAGTGCTTGAATAGTATTCATCAGTAGTAGTAATTCTCATTTTGAAGTGGGACACCTCTCTTTAATGGTTGTTTCAGAATTTCAGACTTTGATTAATAGTTTGAAAATGACAGTAAAGTGACTATATTTATGTTAAGAACATCGATTGATCTTCATCTTAATATTTTATTTTTGAAGTTATTCCCACTCTTTAGTAGCATCATACTTTCGAATAAGCAGAATAAAAAAGTATATATGTAAATAAAATGAAAAAATAAAATACCTACCACAGTGACCATTACGTTGTAGATATTTAATGAGCCAACATTGTTAGCTAGCAAGATAAAGATGTTTCTAAGTTACTATTCTAGAGCATACATCGTTGATGTGTGCATCTCTCACTTTTAGATATAAACTAAACTAAAACATTTAAACTATATTTATGTATTTAAAATAAAGTTTTAATTGTGGTAAAATATAAAAAAAACACATTTACCATTTTCACCATTTTCAAGTGTACAGGTCAGTAGTGTAAGTACAAAATCCATAAACTTTTTAAAGTATTAAGGAATAACAAACTCTTATTTCTGATTTAAAAAAATACATATTGTTTGTAATACAGTGAAACATCTTCTTGAGTATGGTTTTAATTTTCCATTCCCCATTGGTCTGAATACATTCAAAGCTTCTATTAGTATTTAAATTAGGAGTGAAAATAAGAATAACTATACAGATTTATTATAATTATTAATAAAATATAAAAGTAACTAATATTGACTGTTATTTATTTGTTTTTTTCCTGAATTTCAAAGTAATTTTCAGATTATATTGTCTTAGTATTTCATATGACAAACTAGGAAATCAAGGCCTAGATAAAGTAAGCAACTTGTGTAACCATATAATTAGCTCGCTCTAAAATTGAAGAACAGTGATTTCTAATTAAATGTTCTTTCTAGAATTTTAACAGATTTTTACTTAAATAAATAAATGTTCAAGAGAAAATAATGTTATTTTTCTTCTCAAGACAATTTTTCTCCTTTTCTTTTCATGATCACTTCTCTTTTATTCCTTAGTATTGGTGAAATTAATTTTTAGTGTTTTTTTGTTCTGTCATGTTTTTAGTAAAACTAAGGTAAATGCTTTTGTTATTTTGTTTATTTACTGAGGAATCTAAAAAAAATGTAATATATATATATATATATATATATATATATATATATATATATATATATATATATATATATATATAATCCCTGAAGACATTCAGCTTTCTCTAGCTCTAGTATTGGGATCATTCTATTATGCTTGTGGCATTTATCACAGATTCATCTGCTTACACTGGGATTAATGTAAGAGGTTTCTAGTTGTTGGATCAGAGCTCTAATATCATTATTCAATCTGTGAGCTGTTCCCCATTTGAATCAATAAAAGGCTGAGATGTCTTGACAAGCTATATTTTTTCTAATATTGATCTTGATGACCAAGCTGGTGCCCTAGAGTCTAACCATTGATTTTAAAGGGGAGGTCTGTCAAGTTGGAGGCCAATGTTGTGCTATTAAACAGATCAGGTCTTGTAATTAAAGAAAATGTCAGACTGTCATATTTTATAAGAGGACCATGGGAATATTTTCACACAGTTTCCAAGCAAATCAGAAAGTATGCAGACCTGCTGGAGCCAAACACATACACCAAGCACAGCGTAAGCTTATGCAAAAACTCAATCAATGTTCAAATGGTATGTGATTCATTGGCTTTCTATTTTCCCAAGACTCGATGATTTAAGGAATAATTTATGATTCCTGGCTTTAATAATATGCACTGCTGCATCAACTTAAAATGCATCAAACTCTTCTGAAAGAAAGTAACATCCAAATGAAAAGCTAATTTACTGTCAGGATAATGGAGCATATCCAAACTATACCCAACAGCCTTGGCTTCCTTTCTGTTTCCTTTTAGTACTAACTGTAAATCACAACTTATTTCTCTGTTTTATTGCATATTTTCTTTATTCTACCCACTTAAGAAAGATTTAAAGAGCACCTACAAGTAAAGAGCTCTTAAAGAGCTCATATTAGAGTAGAAAAACAGACCAATTAACAAAAATAACACGTTTGTTGTAATATAGGTATAGTACAAGTGCTTTTAAAAGATAAGAAGCGAGTGACTTCTTATTTAGAGATATTTAGAAAAGTCATAAACTATTATTGTGATGGATTTTAGTTTACTGTATAAAATGTTGAGAATATAGAAATTTTATGAAGACGAGATAAGGTCTTATTTATGTTTTAAAATTGATTTCTGAGGTTAGGGATGCTCTAAAATTGATAATATAAGAAATTTTAAAAATGGAAAAGAAAATACCAAAATACCAAGAAGAAGAAAGTGGAGCAGGAATACAAATAATTTCCGAAGGAGAAAATACACATGAGTATAAGCCTTTAGAAAAATGCGCATCAATTATTTATTATATTTTATTATTGATTTTTAGAGAGAGAGGAAGGGACAGGGAGAGAAAGAGAGAGAAACATTGATGTGAAAGTGAAAAATTGATCAGCTGCCTCCTGCATGCCCACCACTGGGGATGGAGCCTACAACCCAGGCATGTGCCCTGACTGGGAATAGAAGCAACAACCTTTTGGTGCATGGGACAGTGCCCAACCAACTGAGTCACACTGGCCAGAGCCATCCATTATTTTCTCACATATTTATTTTGTCCCAGTCTCTCCCTCTTCCTTTTGAAATTTTTATTGAACTTATGTTAGGACTTTCGGCCATGTGACTGTGACTTTATTTATGCTCTGTTCCCCTCATTTTTATTATTCCCTCTCAGCTTAAGTTTGCATATTTTCTATTAACCTGTCTTCAATTTCACTGTGTTCAATTTCAGCTGATTGAGTCCGCTGTTAAGCACACTCAATGAGTTATTAATACTTAATATTTTATGTTACCACTCTAAAATATAAATTCAATTTTTATAGAATTCTCTAAGATAATTCATATTTCATCTGTTTTCCATACTTTCCTCTTTATTACATGTTAGCCATAATTATTTTGAAATTATTTTCTGCTAACTCCAATATCCAGATGCATTTATCAACTATTTTTTGGACTTTTTATGTCACCTTTTCCCTATTTTTTTAATGTGCTGTTTATTTTATTTTGTATGTGTGTGTGTGTTTTTATGTTGGACATTGCAAGTAATACATACTTTTGAGATTTTAATTCCTATGTCCTTCTTCCAAGAAATGTACTTTATTCCAGTAGTCGCCTTAATACTGAAGAGGCCAAGCTTTTGCTTTATTAAGTTGGGTTTATATGAGTTTTTCCTTAATCTTTAAGCCTAGCACTTATTTTTATGCCACGGTACTTGGTACTTTCTCCAAGTCACATGATGTTTTGGGGCTCTGATCTCTGCATTCTGGCTGAGCCAGAAAACCAGTGTCTTCCCAACACGGGGGACCTCAAATTGTTTGCTTCTTCTCAGCAGCATGGCAGCAGCTGCCTCTGAAACAAGCGTGTCAAACTCAAAGGCTGACACGGGCCAAATACACAAAGTTTAAGTTTATGTGGGCCGCAAAAAAACAAAAGCTTCATTTTTTTTTTATTGTCTAAAGTTTTACACATGTCTCCTTTCCCCCCAAATGACACCCCCCCCCAAGCCAACCCCACTGCAGGCATGCCCCCACCGCCCCAGTGTCTGTGTCCATTGATTATGCTAACATGCATGCATACAAGTCCTTTGGTTGCTCTCTAACTCCCCCTCCCCTACCATTTGTCTCTGGATCTATTCTTGTTCATCAAATTATGTTGATCATTGTATCCCACATATGAGTGAGATCATGTGATATTTATCTTTCTCTGACTGGCTTATTTTGCTTAGCATAATGCTCCCCAGTTCCATCCGTGCTGTTGCAAATGGTAAGAGTTCTTTCTTTTCTATAGCGGCATAGTATTCCATTGTGTAGATGTACCACAGTTTGAGAAGGAAGGCCTACTCTTGCACGAATTTCGTGCATCAGGCCTCTAGTCTATATATAAAAGCCTAAGTGACCAGCTGACAGGCCCACTGGCCAATTGGCCTGTAGCTATGATGTGCACTAACCACCAGGGGGCAGACACTCAACGCAGGAGCAGAAATCACAGGAATGGAAACATGGAACTGACTGATGAATCTTAGAGGAAAGGAGGGCGGGGGGAGATCATTAACCAAAGATCTTATATGCATACTAGAGGCCCAGTGCATGGATTCATGCACTGGTGGAGTCCCTCATCCTGGCCTGCGGGGATCAGGCTGAAACTGGCTCTCCGACATCCCCTGAGGGGTCCCAAATTGGGAGATGGTACAGGCCAGGCTGAGAGACTCCCACCAGTATACAAATCCATGGATTGGGCCTCTAGTTATTTTATATAATTGTATTCAGGAGTAAACACATAGATAACTCTCAAAATTATTTTGTCAAAAGAAAGATAGCCTTAGCTGGTTTGGTGCAGTGCATAGAGTGTCAGCCTGTGGACTGAAGGGTCCCAGTTTCAATTCTGGTCAAAGGCACATGCCTGGGTTGTGGGCTCAATCCCCAGCAGGGGGCATGCAGAAGGCAGCCAGTCAATGATACTCTCACACCATTGATGTTTCTATCTCTCCGTCTCCCTTCCTCTCTGAAATCAATAAAAAGAAAAAAAGACAGGAAAAAATCATAGCAAATGACTCTATTATATAAAATGCTAGAAAGTACAATTACCTAATGATGTCATTGGAAGAAAGGATTGCAAAGAGGTATAAAGAAACTTTTCAAGGCATTGGAAATGTTCATTATCTATACCAGCAATTCTCAACCTGTGGGCTGCAACCCCTTTGGCGGTTGAACGACCCTTTCACAGGGGTCGCCTAAGACCATCCTGTATATCAGATATTTACATTACGATTCATAACAGTAGCAACATTACAGTTATGAAGTAGCAACAAAATTAATTTTATGGTTGGGTCACAACATGAGGAACTGTATTTAAAGGGCCAGAAGGTTGAGAGCCACTGATCTAGACTGAGGTAATGGATTCATGGGTGCATACATATAATAAATCTCAAAATTATACACTTTTCATATGTACAGTTTAATGTTTATCAGCTATACCTCAGAAGCTGTGAATACACACAGAGCATGTGTAAATAATATATATAAGTATGAATCTACAGAGAGATACATGATGTTGATGAAAAATGTATAGTAAAATCATAAATAATCATAAATCAATATAGTAATTTTATAATGCAATTTAGTAATGTGTATCAAGAGATTGCAATTTTTTCAACTTCTTAGACACTGACTCCCAAGGAAATATTATACATTGGAAACAGCTGAGTTTTTCAAAAGGACACTTATAATAGCATAATTTAAATTCCCAGAAAACTTCATGAAAAATAAATATTCGATAACAGAACACTTTTAAATAATGGCAGAGGCATATAATGAATTAACTGTAGGGTAATTTATTAAATTAAAATATTTTCATAATGAAGTTGTGTTTTTTGCCCTTCTTTACCATTGTGTATGTATTGAGGTACATTACATACATTTGATTTATCACATTGTACATTTTAATGAATTTTGAAAAATATTTAGACCTGTGTAACCACAATCCCAATTAAAATATAGAATACTTCCATAAGCTGAGATGAACCACTGTGATACTTTCATTAAATTTGCAACATAAATAGACAAGCATTTTCTGATTTATATCATGTAGATGGGTTTTGCCTGTTTTTGAAATTAATATAATTGATATTATGGAATATATACTCTTGCTTCTTGCAATATCCTTATATTGTTTTGAGACTTGTTCATTCTAGTGTCTGTATCAGAAGGTTTTATTTTTGTTAAATTGCATCACAACTTGTTAATTCTCTATTGGTTGAATTATGTTCAACATTTTTTTTCAGTCTGTATTAAGGTGTGCATATGTCTTTTTTACTTTTTTATTATCTCTCTATAAAGAGCCAGGGTCCATAACATCCACAATGACTGAAGGCTTGACCTAACGCCCTGGCTGCATGGGCAGCAGGCTCTGGTGGGTGGAGACTTGTGGCAGTGGGACGGGGCCAGGGGAGGCGGGGCTGGCACTCACACTCACTCACTAACATGCACACACACACAGACACACACAGCGCCCACCAGCTCACAGCGTTTTCTCCCTTTCTTTCCCTCCCTCAGAATGAGGGCCTCTCTCAGAATGAGGCCCCAGGGTGGGCAGAGGGTGGAGCTGCCCCACTGGCCCCGCCCCCTCCCAGCCAGGAAAGAGGAAGAGGGAGAGAGGGAGGCAGGGAGGCCTGGAGGACTGCTGAGAAAGACAAAGAGAGACAGACACTGGGAGATACTGGGATGGAGAGATGGAAACAAAACAGACTGGGCCTGGAGAGGCCTGGATGGAAGGGAGGGCAGGCAGAGGGTGGAGTTGCCCCCACTGCCCCCACCCCCTCCCAGCTGGGAAAGAGGAAGAGGGAGAGAGGAGGACTACTGAGAAAAACAAAGAGAGGCAGAGACTGGGAGTGACTGGGATGGAGAGATGGAAACAAAACAGACTGAAGGGAGGCCTGTGGGGGCCAGGAACTGAAATGTTTCACCAACTCACCTGTGGCGCTCAGGGGAGCCAAAGCACAGGCAGGGATGGAGAAGGGTGCCCTCCCCTCTGGAGAATCCCAGTATCTTCAGACCTGCAGTTGGGGGCAAGATCAGGCCAGCAGGGGAGGGCATTTGGGGGCAACTAGGCCAGCAAGAGAGGGCAGGGGGGGTAATAAGGCAGGCAGAGGCAGTTAAGGTTGATCAGGCCAACCGGGGAGGGCAGTTAGGGGTGATCAGGCTGGCAATGGAGAACAGTTAGGGGCAAGATCAGGCTGGCAGGGGAGGGAAGTTGAGGGAAACCAGACCAGCAGGGGAGGGCAGTTGGGGGCGACCAGGCCAGCAGGGGAGGACAGTTGGGGTGACCAGATTGGTAGAGGAGGGCAGTTGGGGGTTATCAGGCTGGCAGGGGAGGGCAGTGGGAGTGATCGGGCTGCCAGGGGAGGGCAGTTGGGGGCAACCAGGCTAGCAGGGGCGACCAGGCTGGTGGGGGGGCGGTTAGAGGCGATCAGGCCAGCGGGTGGGCAGTTGGGGACAACCAGGTTGGCAGGGGGGCCAGTTGGGGGCAACCAGGCCAGCAGGCAGGGAAGTTAGGGGCGATTCGGTTGGCAGGCAGAGGTGGTTAGGGGTGATCAGGCTGGCAGGGGGTGCCAATTAGGGGCAATCAGGCAGGCAGGCAGGTGAGCAGTTAGGAGCCAGTGGTCCTGAATTGTGAGAGGGATGTCTGACTGCCAGAAGTCCTGGGGATTGGGCCTAAACCAGCAGTCAGACATCCCCCAAGGTGTCTGGGATTGGACAGGGTGCAGGCTGGGCTGAGGGGACCCCCCCCCCGTTCATAAATTTCATGCACCGGGCCTCTAGTCTTCTATATATATAAAAGCCTAAGTGACCGTTACAACCAAATGGACGACTGAATAGGTTGCGTTGGGCGACTAGGCCAACAGGGAGGTTAGTGAGGGGCTACCCAATGACTGAGCAGCAGGCTGCATGGGACGACCTGGCCGGCAGGGGGGTTAGTGAGGGGCAACCAAATGACCAAGCAGCAGGCTGCATGGGGCGACCAGGCCCGTGGGGGAGCAGTTCAGGGTGACCAGGCCAACGGGGGCAGGCAGTTAAAGGCAACCAGGCCAGCACAGGGGGAGGGGGAGCAGTTGGGGGCAACCAGTCCAGCAGGGGGGGCAATATGGAGCTACCAGGCCGGCGAGGGGGGCAGTTTGTGTGACCAGGCCAGCAGGGGGGGCAGTTAGGGGCAGTCAGGCAGGCAGGCAGGTGAGCACTTAGGAGCCAGTGGCCCCAGATTGAGAGAGGGATCTTGGATTGGAGAGGGTGCAGGCTGGGCTGAGGGGACCCCCCCCCCACACACACACACACACCCCTGCACGAATTTTGTGCACCAGGCCTCTAGTATTAATATAATAAGCTAGTTTGAGAAGTTTTTAAGTAAGAAAATTATCTAGCATTCTTTCCCAGTAGATAATGATATTCTGTATTTTTTATATGTTACCAGATTTGCTTTGGTAATATTTTTGTCAAGTAATTGTGTATCTATATTTAGAAAAGCATTTACATATTTTTTCTTAAAATACCATTGTCAGATTTGGGTTTCAGAGTTGTACTGACTTCATAAAATGAGATGGGGATTGAGATACCTTAGCCTTCAACGAGGGAGTCCCATCTTCTTGGCCATACCCTCCAGAGTGGAGCTTTTCATCCCAGTGGGGGGTACCAGGCGTGGAGTGAGGGAGCAAGTCATGACTCAAATAACATAGACTCTATCATTCCTAAAACATAATTAGCAGGTTTCCTTCAGTAAATATGTGTGTGTGCTCTTTGCAGTATGCTCGTAGGACAATTTCTAGAGACTTTAAATTTTTAAAATAATTTTCACCAATTATAGTCGTTTCTCTAGGGAGAGGGTCCAGAGAGCATATCACACTGCTATTCTTGAATTTGTTCACTGGGTACTTTTTTTTTTTTATTAAAAACAAGAAATTCTTATTTTGATATTTTCCAAAGATATAAAAATGACCTAATTTTAAATTATTTTAACTGGTTCTTGAAATATAGGCCTTTTTCAAAAAGTGCAACTGTGGAAACCAATAACATTGTAATTTTAAAGAAATTATATTGTATTCTTCATACTAGTTTGTTACAATATTAAAATTGACCATATCCTTAGATGTGTATATAATATTCCAGTACCTATAGCTTTTTTACCATCCTCAAATCACCAAGGAAATACTTAAAAATAGTTTCTATTAAAGAGTTTAAAAGGCTAAGCTTTTTGCTGAGGTTGATCTCATTAAAGAAGAAGAATGGGGTGGGGAAAGGGGGGGACAAAGGAAGAAAAGCTGAATAGTCTGGGCTCTGCATATGTCCCTGTTCAGTACCCCTTCTGGTCAGTATTTAAAGGGAAAAATGCTCTTGGAGAGGACCATGACCTGTCACAGAAACAATGTGGTTCAAAGCCCTGGTGGATCATAGAAGCCTGGAAATTTTACCCAAGTCACTTTGACTGGCATAACGAGAGACAATAAATAAAACACATTTACTCCATCCAAAATCTGTGTAGGTTCTTCCTTATACTTTGGCAGATAAACAAATCATAAAATAGTGTTAAAAACATTTATTTATGAATCAGTGGTTTGCAATCTCTTGGAAATACATTGCTTGGTACGTTAGGCATTGATATTATCTCATTTTAACGCTAAGTAACCAGGACAAGAAAGGGGCAGAGAAGGAAGTTAAACTTAGGTCTGTCTCCTTTTGAGAATAGGTGGGTGAGAGGGTGGTTAATTGTGTCAAAGCTACCAAATTTTGACACTGACATTGCTTTAAAATTGGGGCAATGTTGGATACTTAAAAAAAAAAAAATCCTTAGTTCCTGAACAGAATATTACTCTGAGTTTTATGGTCAGACTGTAAAGTAGCCTTGAGGAAGTCATGACACTTCATCTTTAAAATAAAGGAGATAGCCCTGGCTGGTGCTTGCTCAGTGAATAGAGCATCTGCCCACATCCTGAAGGGTGGCGAGTTTGATTCCTGGTCAAGGGCATTTACATGGGTTGCAGGTTCCATCTCCCCAGCCCCCAGTCCTGTCAGGGTGCATTTGAGAGACACCCAAATGATATGTCTCTCTCACATCCTCACATTAATGTTTCTTTCTCTCCCCTTTCCCCCACTCACTCTCTCCTCACTCCCTCCCACTGTCTCTAAACATCAATGGGAAAAATATATTTGGATGAGGATAATAAAGTAGATAAACCTGAAGACAATATTTTCTTTTAGCTGCTCTTTATCTGAAAATTATGTCCTTGTCCTGCTTATCTAGAAATATGGCTTGCAAAATTATCTTCAGATTTGTATATGTCTTAAACCACTATCTCTTAAGACATCACAACAGATGGCTGCTTGGTTGACTGTCACTGCCTTTTAACCAGGAGAGAAATTTGAAGAGGCCACCAATTCATTCTTTGGTTGTGATCAGGCCTCTATCATCTGAAATGAAATATCAAAATTTGTTTCAGTGAAATTTGAGTACATATTTTACATTAATCCAACAGATAAAAACAAAACAAATATAACAGTCACAGATGTATTGCTTACTGCCTCGAAAATTGCAATGCAGCGGTGATGCTTGAGAGCAAAACAAGATATAATATGAAATACCTGGATTAAAGGCAACATATGTTGCTTTGAAAAATGATTCCATCACATACATGCTTTTTGACCTGAGGTTAATTATAGACCCTGTATGAGCCTCAGATTCCTTAGATGTGAAAGATCATGATGATGACCTCATTATGGGATTGCTTAAACATTAAATATGCTGTTATTCACAGTGCATAAACTTCAGGAAATACATTTTTTTGCCATACTATTCTTAATAATTCCTGTTATAACATCATTCTTTCTCATTCAGCAGAAGGTGCTATCATATAGCCGGGCAGTTAAGAAAGTGGTCTCCACTCAGTCTGCCTACATTACTAGTAAATTATATGGTGCTAAACAAATTAGCCTTTCTATATAGGATTGTTGTGAAGAATAGTTCAAATAGTTCATGTTAAATTTTGAGAAGACTCTACAGCATTTAGAAAATACTCAACAGCTATTGGCCACCATTTTTATTTTCTCAAAAAAATTCTATATGGCAAATAAGAAAACAAAACAAAGGAATTTTAAAAAATTAAGGTAATTATTTTAAATCTTTCAACTATTAAATGGCAAAACCATTCCAGAAAAAAGTCGAGATGTGATTGCAGGTCTTCTATTAAAAAGAGAATGAGACAATATTTTAATAAATATAGTCATTCTACTCTTCATTGGAAAAAAAGGGGGGGGGAGTGTTTTTATTCAAAAGAGAGCAAAAGGAAGAGATAAAAGAACAGGACAGGAGCACCCATAACTGTTTGGATTTATACCTCACTCAATTTTCTATAGACCTTTGCCTTTCTCTTAGGTATCATCCCATTATCCAAGATTTCAAGGTTGTTTTTGTTGTTTTTCTACGACTTATTATCTCTAGAATACCACATTCAATGAATAGAGTTCAAATATCAAATAAATAAGGTTTAGCTATCAACATATAAGTTCACACTACTAAAATAATTTCTTAATTGTTTGAAATAATTGTAGGTCATGATTCAGGAGTAACAGTAAGTTATCTTGAAATATATAGATCATTGTGACCCATTTTCAGCTTGAACTATTTGTGCTTTGACACAGATATTCACTTCTTTGGTAATCAAAGAAGTCTTATTAATTCATTTTTATTTGAATCATTAATGTCTAAGATCCACACACTAATCCAATAATTTATTCTAGATTCAAGACTTCCATAGACAGCTAAAAATGTGCTAAGAAAATGTTAACATTGAAAAGGCATGTAAATTCTCATGTATTGAATGAAAGGACAAAATGATTTATTTAGAATGTGATGGGTCTCCTTCCTGCTTAGGTGAATTTAATTTACTACAGAACACAGACTCTGAGTGTGAAATAAAGCACCTGGAAGTGTACATTTTCAAAGAAGGATTGATTTACATAAAATTTATGCTCAGCAATTTTGTATTTCTTAATTATAAAGGCCATTTAGCAAAGCCCATTTAAACTGTGTCAGTAATAATCAAGACAACTGAAAAGCAAATATTTGATATAGTCATTGATATCTGGAATAGTAAATATTGTGTTTGCAACAATGTGCCATAATTTTATATCGCTTGAACCGTAGTCATAACCCAGACTTTATTGACTCAATAAAGGATTTTTCCATAAAAATATATTCTAAGATGAACATATGTTGGGCTGTAAATAAAGAAAATAGGGAAGGATTGTCTTACCCTTCAGTATCTGAGACCATGGGTTAGAAAGTAGATTTGAAACCAAATTAGCCCAAAAAGGCCAGAGATATGTAATATGTGAAAGCCATTTGACCATGTACAAGCAAATTTCAAGATCCAAATCAACAAATATATAATAAATTGAGTAGTGCCAGTGTGTAGATATGTAGAGCTTCTCATTGGGATAACGTATATGAAAAGGGAAGCATAAGTTTTCTGAACAGCATTCATCTCTTTAATTACCAAAAATCATTATTTACTGCTAATCCAAGGGGAGTGTGCACATGTATATGCTATAAAATATTTTTATTAACTGAAACTCTTTAGCATTCTACAATTGCTCCTCTAAAAATTTCACAACTGTTCAGACATAGATAGATGGAGTGTACTACATGAAGAATTTTGAATTGCTGTTTCATTCCTTTCAAAAATATGGATATGTCATACCATATATAGTTGGACTTACAGCATCTCATTCCAAATAACTACTTTCACTGGCTCAGTGGTGACTATGTTTGTGAAGGCTAGTTTTACTTTTATAATCACATAGTGAGAAAGAGTATTTAATTTCTGGGCAAAGGAAAGACAAAGTTCTTCCTTCACTGGAGCAAGCTTAGGAGGAAATTTAGTCTGGAAGGAGAAATCAGAGTAATTGATTGGCACATAGCCAGAGGAATATATTAATACAGCGGTTCTCAACCTGTGGGTCGCGACCCCTTCGGCGGTTGAACGACCCTTTCACAGGGGTCACCTAAGACCATCCTGCATATCAGATATTTACATTACAATTCATAACAGTAGCAACATTACAGTTATGAAGTAGCAATGAAAATAATTTTATGGTTGGGTCACAACATGAGGAACTGTATTTAAAGGGCCAGAAGGTTGAGAACCACTGTAATATAAGAACTGCTAGGACTGCTCCTCTCAATTAACAATAGCATGTGGAGGAGAGGAGGAAAAAGGGAGATGAGAGGACAAAGAAGGGAATGGGGAGGAGGTGTCCAAGTATAATTGAAATATGTATCTAAAATGCTTTAGGGTGGGAATATATTAGGATGTGAAGAGAATATACTGGGGAAATTAAAGGAGAATGTCTTTCCAAAAGAGGTAATAGTTTTGTGTACAGTAAATGGCGAGGTTTTGTAAAACTAGGGACTCTCACTCAGTAGGACTGCAGTGAACCTGAGAGTCTGCATTTCTAACGATCTCCCAGGGAGCGCCGATGTTGCTGTTCTGTAGACAGCACTTTGAGTAGCGAGGTAGCAAAGGGTGGGGAATGTGTTAATGTCTATTCCAGGCAGAGTGACAGATACACTATATCCTGGGAGAATGAAAGCACTTGTTCTGGTGAGTAGTTCAGATGATGAAGTTGGAAAAATAAGTCGATTTTAAATAGCATCAGACTAAAGATTCTGAGCAGTATTTTCTTTTTGCAAGTCTACAGTGCCTCTGTTCATAAATGTGGCACGGTAGGTTTGTTTGTAAGGAAGCAAAGTTATAGTTATAGTTTAAAGACGAGACAAATCAAGGGGGAGAGAGAGAGAGAGAGAGAGAGAGAGAGAGAGAGAGAGAGAGAAAACTGTTGGGAGGCTGCCCACACTGCTCAGGTGAGTAGAGCTCTTCAGTGAACATTAGCATTGAAGATGGAGAAGAGAGTACAGAATTGTTAACTATTTCTGAATGATCATCACGGAATATAGTAAATTATTGGATGGGAACAGTTGGCGTAAACAAATGTGAAGGGAAATGATGGTTTGTATTTGTTTTACTTTATTTTGCTTTTGCCAAGGAACTGTGTGAATGGAAAAAGAAAATAAGGAAAACACATAATATTTACAAAGTGAAATGTATAGGGGGTGTGAAAATAATGAGGTTGAGGGGCCTATACAGTATTCATATGTATGTACTGATTAGGCACCTGCAGGTTTGGACAATAAAGCCTAGAAATAGGTCGCTGATGTTGATAATTAGAGAGCGAAGGACACTGTACTGATTGAACGTCTACAGTAAGCCAGTCATTTTTGTCATACTTATTTCTTTTAATTAAAATGTTACTATAAACTTAGCAAAGCAGCTTTGATAGACTGATACAAATAATGGAGAAGGAAGTGAATGTGTGTGCCTCATGGGAATGTGTGTAGGTGTGTATATAAATTTGGACTTGGGAAAGTAATGCCCGTGATATTTGTCCCTTTAATTGGATGATAAAAGGAGCATATGCCTGTTTTTCCCCAGAGGGGCCATTCCTGTTTTCTTTTTAATATATTTTTATTGATTTCAGAGAGGAAGAGAGAGGGAGAGAGAGATAGAAACATCCGTGATGAGAGAGAATCATTGATTGGCTGCCTCCTGCACGCCCCCTACTGGGGATCAAGCCCGCAACAGTGGGCATGTGCCCTTAACTGGAATCAAACTTGGGACCCTTTGGTCTGCAGGCTGATGCTCTATCCACTGAGCCAAACCAGCTAGGGCCCATTCCTGTTTTCTAATTATGTGTTCTGGTTGCACTTGTCCCCAGAAAAAGTGTCCCACAAGCTTTGCTCCAAGGCCAAAGGCATCCTTCTGTAGATGCTGACAAATAAGGTTAGTAAATTACCTTATCCAAGTTTAAAGCTGATGGTAACTGCAAACCATAAAGCACTTGATGATGCCAAGCAGTTTGTCAATATTCATATCCCTGGAGTCCCATCCCTAGAGAGAGGCATCTTTGTATCACCACTTAGGTGTTATGGCATTGTACCAAAATCAAATGGGGAGTTTTAGGAAAGGCTGATATAATTCTTCATGCCTTTTTGTAGTAGATTCTAGAATTTCTGAAAGACTAGGAAATCACTTCACGGATTGATCACTTCTACCTATGTATGGTCAGTTTTCTCTAATTAGAACTCACAGAGCTATCAAAATAAACAGGTAAATGTTGCACATCTCTCATGTACTTAACGTTTTCAAATGTACTCACTCTTCCATGGAAGACACACGGGGTGGGGAGTTGGGGAACACGTTTTAATTCAAGCCATTTCCTCCCAGGACGCACATGTTTATGAATCACAGAAAGCTGGACCATAACATTGTCAGCACTTCAGTTAATCTTCAATTTTGAAATTAAAGCTTTAAACAGAGCAAAAAAAAAACCCCCACAAAAACACAAAAGAAACAACAACACAACAAAACCCTTTCATCCCATTGATGTGGAGCAAATCAATTAAAAACAATTGGAGGGAACAGTGATAACAGATGTCCAGCTCCAAGCAGAGTCTAACGAGATGATTACGTGCCCTGGCGGCCAGCCAGCCCGCCGGGCTGCTTTTCATGGGTATTACTTTGCTGACAGCACCTTCACGACATTTGTACCTTGGCACCAGAAGTGCGAACAGCTGCCGTGCCAGCGGTTGAGAGGCAGAAAAGACCTTTTTCAGCGTTAGTTGCTCTCACAGGTTCTCGGCGCCCTCAGAGAATAGAGCCTCTAAGAAGTGACTTCAGCCTGCGATCTCTTTTGTGAGGATTTTTGCTCCCGTGTCTGAAAAGCAGTTTTGTTCCATGACATTGGACCTAGGGGAGGGAAGAGGGTTTCTCAAGATAGAAGACGAGTGGTAAATGTGTGACTAATGGCAGTAGCAAGGTTGGTCTGGGAGTTCACGGTTTTATGAAATGAAATATTTCAACAACCGTTTCTGTGCTTGGTTATTTGCTACCGGCAGCCCTTTTGACCCCTCAGTGAGGAAGCCAAAAAGGACTAAAGGAGAAAAATTCTAGTTATTTTCAAGTTAGATGATGTTCTTAACTAACAGTGACAGATGTATCAGTACGGCTTCTAGTGGCGGCTAATAATAGCGCAGCTTCAGGCTGTGGGGAGAGGAGGAAGGTCATAAGGCAAGTGCACATCTGTGAGAAAAGAGTTCAAGTGATAAAAGGTGAGATGTGGTTTCAGGAAACTTTATTTTTGAAGCTCTGCCCAGTCAGTATTGTGTTTTCAGCGTTATTCTTGGCACATCCGTGTGTCAATAATTTGAACAAACTCTAGAGAACCAAGTTCCTAAAAGGCATACAGTGCTGTTTGCTATCAGGAGCCATTATGCATTGAGAGCTGTTTTTGTATATTAAGCTTCTTTCTTCTTTCACTATTGCTACCATTTTGGTCTTAGAAATAGGTAAAATTTGTTAGATAAACATAATCAGCTCCCCATAGCAGGAAGAGCATTTAAGAGACATTCTACAACAATTAATTTATTATAAGAAAATTTTTCTTTAAATGTTTCAGTCACTAAGACTTTCATAGCATTGGAGAATTTTTTGTAAAAAGTCTATACTTAGAACTTTATAAGTTTGATATCTCTCTACTACTTTTCTGAAAACTGTTTCTTGAAAATTTGGATTAAGACTGTTTGTTGATATTTCACACATTCCTTATACACAAAGAAAAGATTATTAAGCAGTATAACAAGCCAAAAATATGAGACATTAGAGAGATATATAAGTAATCTATAAATAACTCTAAGTAAGTAAAGTTCAAGGAAACAGGAAAGTGAGAGAAATACCTATAATTAAGCATGATTCAATCACTGCCCATAAATTTCTGTTTTCTTCATATGCAGTCTGATGTCCAATGTAGTGGGTTTTGTATAGGTAATGTGCAACTACAGTTTAGTACGCCAACTCCCAAATTCTGGATTCTTTCTAATACTATATCCTGGACATGCTTAGAAAGCCAAACATCGGAATTGGGGCATGAGGGGTGGGGGTACTTATGCTATGATTCAGGTCAAAATGGAAATCTCAACGAGTGTTGAGGAAATCTAAATAAATGAATTAAATATGATGGCATAACCTCACAGAATTTTCAAAACTTTTGAATATTAAGCACATTGTTTTGTAATCAACTCTCAACTGGGCAGAGTGAGAGAAGCTTTAGAAAAAAAAAAAAGAACTATGCATTATCCAAAATGTCCGCAGGGAAGTCTGCACATTTTTTCCATTTCATTGCTAATGAGTCATTTTCACCTGACTTCTGCTCCCACCACTTCCCCCTGAAGAACCAGCTGTCAGTTTCCACAGCTGAATGGGTTTGGTACCAGACAGGTGGCAGCAGAGTGGGGAAGAAATCATGTCAGTGGGATATAGTTAATCTGGAATTAGGATGATCCACCTGGTATCATTAAAAATTGACTGAGTATCATAAATGATTCACTACAATATAATTAACACTTAAAAGTTAAGATTTTAAATATTTTTGGAAAGACAAATAAGAATATTTTGCATTGAGTATTTTAACAGTTTTCTATACAATTTTACATTAGTAAAGCCCACTGAAAAAATGACATATCTTAATCCTGTTTATAGAAAAAGTGGATTGGACTGAGCTATTCTGGATTCTCACACATACTTTCTCTGTAACCTTCTGTGTGTTACAGGCTATCTGAAAAAAAATCTGTGTTGACATCAGTGAAAGCAGGTTGAAGCTTAAATGACCTAATTGGAAATGTTTTTAATCTGTGATACTTAATATGTGTGTAAGAATTCAAATGACTTTGTCATTGGTATTTAGTCAATGAACTATTTTTAATTCTCACAACAGCCTGGAAACCAAGGCCAAGTTCTTTAATGCAGAATACAAATCTCTAAGCATATGACGTAACGCGTCTTCCTGACCACAGCTGTGGCCATTCGTGCTTGATTAAGTTCTGTTTATTTTAGCTGGGAAGTCACCGCCACCTGCAAGCCTTCCCTGGATGGTCTGGGTTCTCTGGCTGATTCCATGGTTTCTGGGTAACCTTTATATTATAGCACTTAGCACACAACAATGAAATGGGCTGTTCACCAGTCTTGTACTTTGGATCTGCTTACGAGCAGGTCTTTATCTTCACATTTGAATTTTTAATAACTAGCATAGCACATAATGAGATAATAATAATTATAGCCATGCCCTGTATAGTGACGTTTTGGGCAATGATGGCATACAGATACCACAGTGGTCCCATTAGTTTATAATGGAGCTGAAAAATTCCTGTTGCCTATTCCTGAAAAATTCCTTAGCCATTGCAATATTGTAGCACAAATCCTTACACAACATGTTTGTGGTGATGTTGTGGTAAGCAAACTTACTGTACTGTCAGTCAGATAACAGGTATAGCACGTACCATTATGTGCAGTTCATCATACTATACTAGTAGCCTGGTGCACGAAATTCGTGCACATTGAAAGGGAATTAGAGGAACGTAATTTGGACTCACTATCTAATATCAATAATATGTGAGCGTGAGGCAGTCCGTGTTTCTGAAATTCAATGACATGAATTTTAGCTATTACTTTGCCAAAGAAATGAGATTTACAGATATCATTTAAAAGAGCATTCAGCTTCATATTAAAAACTCTGGCTACCAAGTCAGGCCTGTTTTCAACTTATTGCCGGCGTTATAAATTGTTTGCAGTATCTGCCCATTTGGGGTTGCACATCATGGTTATGAATAAATCGGGCTTGCCATACCTCGTTACAATTGCCATAGCATCCTGATATCACTGTTGCATATTTCTGGGACTACCCTCAGAAGATGGTGGAAGTATTATCATCTTACCAATTGGCACATTGTCCTTTTCAGATCTAGATTTGAGATAATCCATCAAACCACTATATTTTTCAACTTAGATTGGTTTGCTTTGATGAAATTTATCCAATTTGCCTCCATTTTTGAATACAAATCCACGATAAACTGCTGAGTTAATTTTCCTGCATTTAAAATAGGATTGAACAGAGCGATGAAATCCATAATACTGCATTTGTGTGACTCGTGTCCTTACATTTTGTCTAGTATTATTGTTGATGACAGTGTTGTCTCTGAGTCTTAATGCAAAATCTGTTCCCAAGCCTTTTTCACCATGGGGGAAAAGAATAGGATATGTCATCACATCTAATGTAGGAAACAGGATATTGATTTGTTTCATTTGAGTGACATTTGGATTATTGGGATCTGGTTTACAATGAATGAGCAAGTCCCTTTCAAAAGGAGGTTCTCCATCTTCGTTTCTGAATATGATGGCAACCTAGGTTACACGGGGAGAATTATATCTACCCGGGTCACTGTTACGATCGTATTTAATCGCCACTGTTACTTCTGTGAGAGCAATACCTTTTGCTGCTGCTTTAGATTGGGCTTCCTTTTCTACCTCATGTAGCATCTTGTACGATTTTGTTAATTCATTGATTTCATGCACGAGGTTGTTGATGTTGATCATGAGTCTTTCTGAGCAGCCCTGGTTTTCTGGCATTGCTAATCTTTTACTTGTAGCTTCAGCTGTATCCAAAATAGAGAGTTGAGCAAACTTCCGAGAAACACCATCCGAAGGATGTAAAGTTCCAGTACGGTGATAAACTTGTCCGTGTATTCTAAAACAGTATGGCCCATATCCTGATGGCGATGCAATATTTGCACCCATGGAAGCAAAAGCAAAAGAACTATTTATGGAACGAATATTTTCCATGAAATTTTTACTGTCAGATCTTCGTTTATCATTAATCTTTTTAAATATGCTGAGTAATCTGGAAAATGTATATCATTTGAACAGACTTTCCCTTTGCTACAGCGTCGAGTAAATTTCCCATGGCAGGTTTTTCATCCGAGATATTTAGTGATAGGCAAAATTCACATCGAACAGTCTTTCCACCACAACTATGTTCAAGGATTGCATCCTCATGTACAACATTTTCGCTGAGGAGGCAGTTCCTACCGGCATTGGTAGCACTTGTTGATGACTGTTCTCTCGACATATTCTGTCATCGCCACCGCCTTCTTTCAACTTCAAAGGCACGCTGGTCTTTAGACATTTTCTGTCGATAATGCCGGTGTTCTTTGGCATCAGAACGGTGTTTTTCCAGTAGCTGGTGTTCAGATACATCCTGTCGCAGGCACCGCCTTCTATCAAGATCAGATGCACGCTGCTCTGCAGACACTTTCTGTCGATAACGCCCGCATCTTTTGGCTGCAGAGCTACGTTGTATCAACAGTTGTTCTTTAGACAGAGTCCCACCTCTCTACTGTCAAGGTCTGAGATGCAGGTGAATGAGAGTCCTGTCTATCAGGCCGCTGAGAGCTGTCTGACCAATGGCTGATTCTGGCTGATTCTGTGGGGGTGGGACTTCCTCCTCCCTGCTGTCAGTTTCCACAGCTGTGATGAGGAAGCTGGGGTGAGAGAGGGAGCCGCGCCCTTCAAGCCACCCTCTAGCTCTCGCTCTGCTCTATGTCCAGCAGTCTCCTGCTCTGTCAAGTCCTCCAAACCTCCTGCTCTCTGGCCTCTCCTCTCCTGCTCTGCTCTCTGTCGGCAAGGTGTCAGGAGCCCGCGGTCACGGCTAGGCGCAGGCAGCCGCACTTCCCCGACCTGCGAAAGTCCTGAGAGCCCGCTGCTGCCTCCTGGGGCGATTGACACCTGCGTATGCAAATTAACCACCATCTTTGTTGAATAATTTGCATAGTCACTCGGATTGGCTGGTGGGCATGTCAGGAGCCCGCGGGTATAGTTAGGCGCAGGCAGCCGCACCTCCCCTTAAGGGTAAAGTCCCAGGAGCCTGCTACTGTGGTCGCTGTCACCTCCTGGGGTGCTTGACACCTGCATATGCAAATTAACCACCATCTTTGCCGGATAATTTGCATAGTCACTCAGATAGGCTGGTGGGCATGGCTGGTAGGCGTGGCTTAGCATAGCGGAGGGATGGCTAATTTGCATGTTTGTCTGTTATTATATAGGATAACAATAAATATGTTATGGGTTTTTGTGTTTTCTATACTATACTTTTTATTGCTGTTTTAAAGTGTGCTCTTTCTACTTATAAAACTATTTTGCTGTTCAACAGTATGCCATGCTACTCTGGCAATAGCCTCATACATCTTGTATCTACCCAGTCTCCTGATTGCATCATTTTCTCTTGTGCTTGATTTAACCTTGTATCATTTTGTAGAGGAACATACTGTACAGGCTTGTAACCTAGAAGTAATAGCCATACTGCCTAGGTGTGTAATAGCTATACCATCTAGGTTTATGTAAGTATGCTCTGTGACTTTTGCATAATGATAAAGCCACCTAAAGATGCCTTTCTCAGAACTTAGTCCCATTGTCCCATTGTTAAGTGACACACGACTGTATGTGTGCGTGGTCTGTGTGTGTGTAATTAAGGCCAATTTTTCATATATATATAATAGAAAAATATAAATAAGAAAAAAAACTTATATCCAGCCATTTATCTGATATGCATTTTGAACATTCCTTCTGGCTGAAGCATGAAGTTTATCTTAAAGAGGGTTAATAGTGAAATGCAGGGAGACCAATTCAGTGACAAATGCAGAAAATTTGCTTATTTAAATGTAGTAATGGAAATGGAGAAGATGAAGATCTAAAACATACATAGAGATCAAAGAAGTATGACTTGGTAAATAATTGAATTCATGAGAGAGAGAGGAGGGAGGGAGGGAGAGAGGGAGGGAGCAGAGGAAGGAGGGAGAAAGAGGTAAAGGAAAGGAAAAGAAAAGAATTATCTAATCCAGGGGTGGGCAAACTTTGACTTGAGGGCCACAATGGGTTCTTAAACTGGACCGGAGGGCCGGAACAAAAGCATGGATGGAGTGTTTGTGTGAACTAATATAAATTCAAAGTAAACATCATTACATAAAAAGGTACGGTGTTTTTTTTTTTTTTTTTTTTTTTTTTTTTTTAGTTTTATTCATTTCAAACGGGCTGGATCCGGCCCGCGGGCCATAGTTTGCGCACAGCTGAAATCCCTTCTGCTCATAATTACTCACCAACACAGACAATAATAGCTTTACTTGATAAGAGAATAATTAAGTTACTTTTGAAATGGCCTTAGAATATATTATCACCTTTCTTGCATAGGTTTGTACTTATAGTGTGAGCTTAAAAAATAAAATTAGCTTTCTGTATTACTGAAAAATAAAAATTGGCTTTGTATGATATATAGCATATGGACTTGACATCAGAAATGCAAAGTAGGATTTAAGAAAATATTTGGTTGACTCATAAAATTACTGGTATTACACCATTTTTATCTAAGAAAAATATCTTGATTTCCTATGGTTCCACTAATGTAAAGTGGTATCACAACTCTATCAAATATTGAATTTTAGAAAAATACAATTTTATCGAATGGAGAATTTCATTGGAATGGGGAATTTATTAGAAGTAAAAAGACTAGAGATGGCACCACACATGGAAATTCCATACAGGATACCAAGCAAGATGTAGTTACATAATGTTCAAACATATTTAAAAATATAAATCTCTTATAAAATTTTAAGAAGAAATACATATTGTAAGGTCTTAAATCAAAGGTATAATAAATAATTTAATATTGCAAATGCTAGGCATAACAGAATTATTATAAAAAACTTAAAAATCTGGAAGATGGGTATTGTGTTAATTTTTTTTTATTTTAGGTTTATTGAGATACAATTTACATAAAATTGTAAGATATTTAAAGTATATGTAATAGCCCTAACCAATTTGGCTCAACCTCCGGACTGAGGGGTCCCAGGTTCGATTCTGGTCAAGGGCATGTACCTTGGTTGCGGGCACATCCCCCGTAGGGGGCGTGCAGGAGGCAGCTGATCAATGTTTCTCTCTCATCTGTGTTTCTCTCTCATCAATGTTTCTGACTCTCTATTCCTCTCCCTTCTTCTCTGTAAAAAATCAGTAAAATATACTTAAAAAAATAAAATATATGTAATGATATTTGATGTACACAGATAGTGAAAGGATTCCCTCATCTAGTTAATTACCACATCCAACAACAATTATCTCTCTTTTCCTTTTTTTTTTTTTTTTTGTTGAGAATATTTAAGTTCTCTCATAGGAAATTATACAATGCAGTGTTGTCAACTATAATCACCATGCTGTATACCTTTTTACTTTATAATTTCAAAGAATGTACCCTTTTATTAACCTCTCCCTGTTTTCCCCATTCTCCAGTCTCTGACAACCACTTTTTGATTCTCTGTTTCTGAATTTGCCTCTTCTTTCTAGATCCCACATATAAACAATACCATGTGTTATTTATCTGTCTGTCTGCCTTTTTTCACTTAGCATGATGCCACTAAGGGTCTTTGCTTTTGGTACCAGTGTGGCTAAGTGAGTAAGCATCAACCTATGAGTCAGAAGGTTACAGTTCGATTAACAGTCAGGGCACATGCCAGGAGGTGTGTAGGAGGCAGCTGATCAATGAGTGTCTCTCATCATTGATGTTTCTATCTCTCTCCCCCTCTCCCTTCCTCTCTGAAATCAATAAAAATATATTTAAAATAAATTATTGCCAATGTCAAGGAGCTTACTACCACCTGTGCTTTCTTCAAGGAGTTTTAAGGCTTCATATTATATACGCAAGCCTTTCATCCATTTTGAATTGACCTTTGTGAATAGTGTAAGATAGTGGCCGGGTTTTATTGTTCTGCATGTAGCTCTCCATTTTTCCCCCAACATCATTTATTGAAGATATTGTCCTTTCCCAATTATATATTTTGGCTCCTTTGAAAGAAGTTTAATTGACTGTATATGTATGGATTTATTTTGGGGTACTCTATTTTTTTTCAATATATCCGTGTTTATGCTAATACCATACTTATTTGATTACTGTAGTGTTATAATATAATTTTAAATCCAAAATTGTGATGCCTCCATTTTTCTTCTTCTTTCTCAAGATTTCTCTGGCTGTTCAGGGATTTTGTGGTTCCATATGAATTTTAAGATTGTTATATTTTTGTAAAGAAATGCTATTAAAATTTTATAGGGATTTCATTGAATCCTTAGATCGGTTTTGGTTGTATTGACATTTTAAAAATACCAGTTTTCTAATTCATGAATATACAATATCTTTTTACTTATTTGTGTCTTTTTAACTTTTATTCATTAATATGTTATAGTTCTCAGTACACAAATAATTCACTTCCTTAGTTAAATTTTGACTTAGGTACTTCATTTTTGATGCAACTATAAATGAGATTTTCTTATGTTCTCTTTTGAATAATTTATTACTAGTGTATAGAAACACACCTGATTTTTGCATATTGATTTGTATCCTACAACTTTACTGAATTTTTTATTGTTCTAACAGTTTTTTGGTGCATTCTTTAGGGACTTTACATATAACGTGGTCATCTGCAAATAAAAGTAAGATAATTTACTTCTTTCCAATATGTATGTATATATGTATGTATGTATGTTTGTATGTATGTATGTATGTAGTTAGACTAATCGCTCTGGCTGGGACTTCCATACAATGCTGAATAAAATTGGCAATAGAAGTCACAGTTGTCTTATTTCTGATTTTAAAGGAAAAGCTTTCAGCATTTTATTGTTGAATATGTTGTTAATTGTGGGTCTGCCATAGCTTTTATTATTTTGTGGCTTATTTCCTCTATTCCCACTATGTTGACTGTGATTATCTTGAATGGATCTTGAATTGTGTCAAATGCTTTTTCTTCATATAGTCACATAGTCATATATATATATATATATATATATATATATATATATATATATATATATATGACCCTAATATGCGAATAGACCAAATGGTGGAACAACTGAACAACCAGCTGCTATGATGTGCACTGACCACCAGGGAGCACACACAGAACATGGTGGGCATCAGCCATGGCGGGATGGTGGAGAGGTGAGCGGGGGCGCCAGACCAAGGCAGGCCACCGGTTGCTGTCACTGGGGTGAGCCTCTGATGGTTACTAAAAATTCTTTGCTCCCCTATGCTACGGTCCCGCCGGGCACTCACACCCGCTGCTGGCATCAGCCCAATCTTCCATGCTGTCAGCAGGTACGAGTGGGGCAGGCACTGTTAGCGCGTGGGAATGGTGGCAGCAGGAGTGGGGCTGCTGGCAGAGTGGGGACCTGGGCCGTGGTGGGAGGGTCCAGGTGGGGGTGCAGAGGATGAGCTGAGACCCGCCGCCTGTGCCCACTGTAGCCTCACGGCCCACAGTTCCTTTCAAGGTGCATGAATTCATGCACTGGGCCCCTAGTATTACTATAATTACTCATTTTGTTAATGTGGTGTATCACATTGGTTGATTTGTGGATGATGAATCATCCTTGCATCACTGTAGTAAATCCCACTTGATCACATTGTATGATCCTTTTAATGTACTATTGAATTTTGTTTGCTCATATTTTGTTGACAATATTTGCATCTGTGTTCATCAGGAATATTGGCCTATAATCTTATGAAGCTTCCTTGTCTGGGTTTGATATCAGGGTAATGCTGGCATTATAAAATGAGTTTCAGAGTACTTCTACCTCTTCTAATTTTTGGAATTATTTGAGAAGGATCAGTGTTAATTTTTCTTTATATATTTGGTTGAATTCATTTTGTCTGGGACTGTATTTCATTGGGAATTTTTTATTAATGATTTAATATCTGTACTAGGAATTTGTTTGTTTATATTTTCTATACCTTCATGATTCAGAATTTGTAGGTTGTACATTTCTAGGAATTTAACCTAATTTCTTCTAGACTCTAATTTTTTAATCTTTGTCTAAGCATATGTTGTGTGTGTGTTGTTGTTGTTTTTTTAATTGACTTTAGAGAGAGAGGAAGGGAGAGTGAGAGAGAGGGGGGAAAAAAAGAAACATCCCTATGAAAGAGTAACATTGATTGGCCACCTCCAATAGTCTCCCTGAGTGTGGATTGAACCTAAAACATATGTGCCCTGATCAGGAATCAAACCCACAACACTTTTGTACATGGGACAGTGCTCCAACCATATGAGCCACACAGGCCAGGACATTGCTTCTAGGTTTTCAATTTGTTCTTTATATACTCACTAGAGGCCCAGTGCATGAAAATTCATGTACTGGAGTGGGGTCCCTCAGCCTGGCCTGCCCCCCCCCACAGTCTGGGAGCCCTCAGGGGCGGGAGGCAACCTGGGGAACAGGGGAAAGAGATGCCCCCATCACACCGCTATTGCTGCCACTGCCGGGAGCACAAGCCTCGGCCAGCCCTGGTTACCTGCGCCTTGGGCGGCCCTGGGCAGCTGGGCAGCCGCCATCCGAAGCTTGCCTGCACCGTGGGATGGCCCTGGGCGGCTGGGGAGCTGCAGGGACTGGGGTACGCCAGAGGCAGCTGCACACACCTGTCTCCCTGGCGGGGCTAAGGGGACTGGGTGCTGCCATCTTGTGGCTGCAGGCACCGCCATCTTTGAGGGTGGGGAAGTCAATTAGCATATTCCCTCATTATTGGGTGTGGGCACTGCCATCTTTGCGATGGTGTGAGGGTCAATTAGCATATTCCCTCTTTATTAGATAGGATTGGTAGTGTTTATGTGGTATCAGTTGTCATGTATCATCTCTCATTTCTAATTTTAAGTATTTGAGTCCTGTCTGTTTTTTACTTGGTTAGTCTCACTGGAAACTTGTGGTTTATGTTTATCTTTGCTATTTCCTTTTTTTTCCTATTAATTATGGGCTTAGTTGTTCTTTTACAAATTCTTTGAGATTTAAAGTTAGTTTTTTATTTAAGATCTTTCTTTTTTTCTTAATATGGGCTTTTTATTTTTGCTATGTACTTTCCTCTTAAAACTCCTTTTTCATATCCCATAATGTTTGGTGTGCTACATTTCCATTTTAACCCTTTGAGTGCCAACCAATATTCTAGGAACTATGCTAAAATTGCCAAGGCATTTTTGCTGATTTTACAGCAGTTTAGGAAAAAAATTATGAATCGCAAGTCAATGAAGTTACATATTCAAAAACTTAAGGAAACCTTTACTACATTTGTTTTCTGTACTTAGGTGCCATCTGTCAATAAAGAGTGAACTACTAGCATCTAATAGTGACACTGCAGGAGGAGTGCAGTAGCGCTTCTGGCACTTTTGGTGAAAGACAGGAGGAGCGCTATTGCGCTCCCCTGCACTCTAGGGGTAAATTTGTCTAAGATATATATATTTTTATTTTGATTGCAATTTTGCATCTGGGTTACTCAATAGAATGTTGTTTAATCTTCATATATTTGTGACTTTTCCAGTTTTCTTGTAATTGACTTCTAGTGTGGTAAAAAAAAAAAAAGTACTTCAATGTGATTTCAATCTTTTTAAATTCATTAAGCCTTTTTTTCATAGCATATTTCTATCCTAGAATATGTTCCATGTGTCCATGCGAAGAATGTGTATGCTGGTGCTATTAGATTGAATGTTCTGTAAATATTTATTAAGTTCATTTGGTCCAATGTGTAGTTAAAGTCTAAAGGTACCTTGATTATCCGTCTGGATGATTTGTTAAATGTTTTAAATAAACCATGAAAATTTAGTTAGGGTAATATTCTTCACTGTTATCGTATAATATAAATTACAAAAGAAAAATTAAATGTGAAAAACAACTACATAAATATATTTAATTAGAATTGTTGTATATGCTGATATGGATAAACAGCATAGTAATTTCTGTTTAAATAGAGATGATGTAAAATATTAGTAAGAAATTTTGTTCAAATAATGGAAAGTAAAAAGAAAGATCATTTGTAATCACAATAATTTTTTTTCTTAACAGGTGACCTCAAAGGATTGTCTTTTATTACCATTCTATATCTACTGAGCATCATTTTTGCATGACCACAGTAAAAGGATATCTTTACAGAAACCAGTTTCTTTTTGAAGTTCCTAATTTGGACCCTGTTTCAGAAATCAGGTACAATTCATCTTTTGTTCATTTTCCTTTAAAATTGAAAAGAACGTTGAAAGAAAAAAAAACAACAACCATAAAACCTATGTGTTTCATTCATAGAAATCATGAACAACACCTCAATATATTACAGCTTAAATTTTATATACTCAAAATAAGTGTTTTATCTTGAATTTGAAAAATACCTTAATTGTGTCACTAAACACACACACTAGAAATATTCTGGAAGTTATATTAAGGTGAAAAATAAATTGTAAATATTTTCTTTATTACACCTTTAGTTTGATATGAGAATGGCCAGTGCATATAGATTGTTAATTTACTGAAAACAGTAAGAGGAACAATATTCTGATATAGCCTCCTGTTTCATAATATCTTCCTCCACCAATGTATAATGTGCTAGTGAATGGGTTTTATGATTTTTGACAGCTTGAGCTTGAAAACAATGCTTATATTATATAAGCAGGAAGTCATAGTCAATAAAAGTTTGAGTCAGTCCCACCTTAATAGGGAATCTCCTAAATGAAGTGACTTTTATGCTCTTTGCTCAGCAGCTCCACATTCTTATATCCTTATAAAACAACCAAAATCATTAAGTATTAATTGCATCTGTTTTTGAGTAAAAGCGACCATTTGCATAACTTAATAATAATAATCCTTTAAAATTAATTCAATAAACTATTTTGGAATACATAATTTGACATGTTTAATATTCACAATTAAGTGGGTATTAACAGATTATTTTAAATCCATGGTGTACTATTTACTTCAATATTTAATTTAAATAATTTTAGATAACCAAAGATGTAAATTATTTGGGGGTATTTAATTATATTTGTTTTCTAATTATTTGTAAAATGTTGACAATATCACATCCAAATCCAAGGCTGCCATATATCTGCCCTCTAATTTGTTAAGTTAATTGATTCAAAATATCGGGAAGTATTTCCCTCCGCCTGCTCTGTGCTTTCAGTTTTGTCAGGCTTTCAGGCTTGAAAATTAGAGTTAAAGAAGGAATGTGAGTAAATTTTATTTTGAGAGCAGTTCTGTAGGAGAGTGTAAGAGGCAAGAGTTTGACCAATGTAATTTTACTTTGTAATAATCATGCCTAGATCCCGGAAGGTTATTGCAGAAAATTTTACAGTTTAAGTATATTTTATGCATTACCTTCAAACATACCAATTTGTCATTTTCATTGAAAGTCCTAACTGCACCAGATATCCTTATATTAATTTTGTAAGAAAAAAAATCAATTTTACATTTTAGAAAGTCTAGAAAACAAGTGCAGTGAAAAGATAAGTAAGTGGGTAGAAAGTATCTGATAGTGAATCCTCAAACCATGGAAAAGAGTGAGTTCCCCATAAATTAATACATTACTTTATTCTAATATTAGACAGATTTTTTAGCCAAATTTGCCATAATAGTTCAGTTTGTTGTAAGAATATCAAAATGGGTTACATATGCAAAATAAAATAACAATGTGTGTTCTACCTAGAAATTATGCATACACATTTTGGAAAATATTTCATATATATCTATAATATTTCATATATATGTATATTTCCTATATATAAACATTTTGTTCTTAACTCTTAATCACTGGAGCATATTAACAAATCAAACTCTATATTAACTTGCTACCTCTTCAATATCCGTGAATACTAGAGGTAAATTATATGGAGACACCTTAATTGAATTTTGCAATGTAGAAAATGTTTATTTATGGTTCTTGTGACATTTTCAAAGAAAGACAACCGAATATAGCATAGCAGCTGTAGGCAAGAGGATTTTGGATTTAATGCTTACTTCCAGATGGATGATGGATATGCAATTTAAATTTATGGTTAGACGTATCAGCAGATGGAAATAGAATGGAGTGAATGTCTTTGCCACCTGTGAACTGGGGCATTCTATCAGTTACCAGCTGAATTATTTTAAATTCAAGTAGTTCAACAGAACTCTAATTAATTTTTGAGAAGAGTCTTTTTTGCCAGCCTATTAATAAGTGTAGGCTTCAAGTTGACGATGGAGAGCAGATTTAACAGTACAGGGAACCTATGGAACTAGGTTTGGCAGGGCATAGTTCAGTCTTGTCATGTCACTCTTGTTATTGCTCTGCCCAACTAATTGAAAAGCATATTGGTAACACAGGAAGCAATTGAAACAAGTGAGACAGACTAAGCACTCCAAAAAGACCTAAGTGAATTAGAATTGATGAATCTGATGAGAGAGGGCTCATGGTGTCACTTTAAATAAAACCCCATTTCATTCATGTTCTTGCACCTAATCTGTTACCACAACTACTCAAAGCATTTACAACAGGCACTGACAGTTTCATCTTGACACAATCAACCAAATCCCTGCCATAAAAGGCAGCATATACTAAAAGGCATCCTTACTTCAGCCTCTGAGACTGAAATGTTTCACTCAATAACTTACACAACTCTAAGCAGTTGGTGATGGTTCAGTTCCAAGAGAAAGAACTTTGTTCCATCAGAGAAGAGGCTAAGTGGCTCTAGGCTTACAGATTTGCAGAATTGGCAGAATTTTTACCACTTGATGAAAAAATAGCAAAAAACCCTCTAGTCTTTAGTATCAGTGTATGCACTACATAGAACTATATCTGAAAAAAAAGTAGAGTGGGGTGTTCTCCCAATTTCAAAACTGGAAAATTTAATTTTGATCCTTGATGGTCTTGAAAATTGCACAGAAATTGGAAAGTAAACAATTATTTTTGCATGCTAGTACATAGGTTGTTTCATTTTTGAGTTAACAGCGCTGATATTTGGTATAAAGTTTACAGTGTGGTATCCCTAGTTGACTTAAAATAATTGGGAGTTTTATGCAGATAGTTTTGCTGAATATTAGAAATAACTTTGTTATAGTTGCAGCATTCACAGTAGTCCTTCAGGGGTAGTATGTTCATATAAATGGGAATGTATAATTTGTAATTGTTAGCAAGAGAGATGGAATAGTTCCTTCCAAAATTATTATTTAACTAGAGGCCCGATGCACAAAATTTGTGCAAGAGTAGGCCTTCCTTCCCCCGGCTGCTGGCACTGGCTTCCCTCTGGCACCCAGGACCCCGGCTTCCCTCGAAGACCTGGCTTCGTCCGGAAGGTCATCGGAAGGACATCCAGTCTAATTAGCATATTAGGCTTTTATTATTATAGATAGTAAAATCTTAATTCATTTTAAGGTCAGTGTTAAAAACATCTGTATTTTGCCATTTGTAAAATTAGTTACTTAATTTTGACTATATTTGTAGGTTTTTAGGGGGAAGATACTGTTTTAAAATATTTTATGGAAAAATTTGTTATATAAAGTATACCAAAACAGCTAGCCATGTTAATCAAAATAGAATGCCTTAAATAGTTTATCAGTTGGTGTAAAATAATGTATAATTTGAAGTTGTATGTATTTCTTAGCATTTTTCTCTATCTGCCAGTTATAGAGGTGAGAGGCGGTGAATTGCGGTGGGTAACAAGGGATATCTTTAATATAAGCTTATTTATAGAAGATATGTTGGTGAATTAATATCGCTCCAGTTTGTTGCTAAGGATATGAAAGAAAATTAAGTTTGCCCAAAGCAGGTAGTGGGAAAAAAACATAATATGTTTTAGTGTGGTAATATGACAGTGTGCTCATATATTATAGTGCATAGACTATTAGTAGAATGATGCAAAACATTCACCCATTTAAAAATTGTAAACATTCAAACAATTCTAGTAATTTGAATGTATGCAAAAGACCTCATGCATGATACCTACCTAGTACAATAACTTCTACTGAACACTACTGTGGATTCTTTCCTATACCTTTAAATGCCAAGGAAGACGGAGCATGGAAACAAAAGCCAAATGGTTTTTCTGGTGCAGTTTTCGAAAATGAGGAAGTTTCTGTCCAATCATGCTTACATACCAGCATTTTGAAACCCTTAATCTGAGTGCTCAGTTTTCTGAACACCCCAAAGCTATCCTAATAAAATACAGGGGAGGAAAAAAGTAGGTGTACAGTTAGATTACAAATAAATAACATGATAATTAAAAAGTAGTAATATAAGAATAAACTCTGTCACATACTCATAACTGTAGACCTACTTTTGCCCACCCCTTTATATGAGGGGCTCCATTTCTACCTGTATATGTTTGAAATTCAGTTAGTCTGTACTAAGCCTAGTATACAGACAGAAACATGATTAACATACAGACTTTTCCTAAACACTGTCACATTTGCTGAGTACATGGGGGTGATTTTGACAAGTGGAAAAATTACAGACTTTGGAATAAGGTAGAACCAGAATTGAAGCTCTGCTGTAAATTTGCTAGCTTTAGAAACTTGGGCCTAATTGTTATGAACCTCAAGTTTTCTTCAGCTTTAAAAATGGGATAATATTTCATGTTGCAAGGATGTGAGAAGTTGATATTAAACATGTCTGCCTGTCTGTGTATATAAACATACACACACATACCTGGAGTTTGGTTTCTGGAAGATGTTTAACACGATAGCTATTGTGATAGAATGAGGACCATATATTTTACCGCTGAGTAGAACAAACAATTTTATTGAGATTTTTAAAAAAGAGAAGGAATGAAAGAAGGAAAGAGAGAGGGATGTAGGAAAAAAGTACAAACAAAAGAAGGGAAGAAAACAGAAAAAGAATGAAATAAGGAAAATAAGGAAGAAAGGAAGGGAGGAAGGGAGAGAAAAAAGAAATGGAGGAAGGGAAGAGAGAAAGGGCAGAAAGGAAAAAAAATAGATATGTACCTTTTTCTTGTCACATAGTATTTGCATTCTAGGGCTGTTGTGGGACATAAGATTAACATAGAAAAGTAAATCATCTGTCATAAATTATTAGAAAATAAAATACAAAAACCCCTTCCACTCATAGTCTACAACATTGCTTATATAATACTCTGCTGGATTTTGCGTTAGCACATAGCTCTATTTCCTCATTCTTGTACTCTTTAGTATATTAGAGTCCCCAGGGGCCTAATGACTGCCTTTCTCAGAAGACCCATCCTCAAGATTTAAAATTAGATGCCAATCAACAAGTATTATGAGATGTTGAAGGTATAAGAGATGTAGAAATCATATCGTTGTCCTTCCAACTGCAATGGCCCCAGATGTTTTCCTTAGAATCATCTGTCAGTGCTAGAAGCTATGGTCATTGCTGACAGTTATCTATAGTTTTTGCAGTTTCTAACTCTTTGAAAGCTAGCAGTTAATTGAACATTTCGCAGTGGTCTTTCCTTACAATTATTCCTTTCACCTTATAAATACCTACTAAATTAATTCATTACTGCTTTAAATACCATGAGTTTTCTTTTCATTTTCTTGACCAACCCTTGACAGGTAAAGAATATGTCTAAACAAACACACACACAGCCCAAATATATTACAAAAGCCTAACAAAATGCATAAACACATAGAGATATATTATGTTCATTGTGGGTAGACTCGATTTCAAAACAGTTTCAATCCTCCCTCTGTTAGTTTTATTTTTGTGTAATTTAACAAATAACAAAGTATGTTATTTGGACAGATAGACCTCTGAAATAAAATAACACAGAAAATGTTCTATGTCTCTTGGTAGCAAACTTGGTAGCAAACTGATAAGATACTATAGAACAGTGGAGAAAAAAATGGACTATCCCATAAGTTATTCTAGTACAATATGTTATCCATAAGAAAAATATTTAAATAAAATCAGATCTGTCAGCATCCCAAGCTAAACAAACAAACAAACAAACAAAAACTTCAGTTGGATTTAAAATCTAAATTTAAAAGGCAAAACTTTAAACATTGGGAAGAAAACATTGGTAATAATTTCATTACCTCAACATAGAGGAAAATATTTTTAGACATGTAAAACAGTCTATAAATGAACAAAATGACAGATGTGACTACAATTTAAAAAAAGAAAGAAAATAAGATTATGGTGAAACATCTTGGTACCCAAACTTTTAATAGCTCTCCTTTGCTTGTAAAATAAAAAAAAAACCACACAGACTCTGATGTTGACAATCAATCCTTTTACAGATGTGCTATAGAATAACTTTCCAAGTTTGCATTTTACCAGTGCAGTAGATTGCAATATTGTCTTTAGTTCTTCAGCTCTCTCCATATCTGTATTATTTGGCGGTTCTTCTAAATATGAGTAAAATATAATATTACTCGCCCTTTGACCTTTGACTTATCTATATGACTTGCTATAGTCAATAGAATTAGGCAAAGGCATTGGTACATTAGCCCTGTGGTTAGGCTTTAAGATATATTTCATGTTTCCACTAACCCTGTGGTTCTTTTCCCATTCACCAAGAAAATAAAGAGGAAAAGAGATATGTGGAGTTAATCCACTCCAGGTAAACCATTCCAGGTAATCAGCTGACTTTCAGCAACTCAATATAAGTGAGTGATAATAAATGGTTGCTCAATGTTTTGAAACATTGAGTTTGGGCATGGTTTGTTATGCAGCAATGGCTAACTGATGTCACAATTATCCAGAAAGAAATTTGTGTTCCACTTATTCTTTTTTTTTATGATTTACGTGGCAACATTTTTCTTAGTAGTATTAATTTCACTCAAAGTATTCTTCCCGATTTAAGTTTTCCCTTACTTTACTATGGGCACTATGATTAAGGGAGAGTGTTTAAATCTAAATAAGGTGAACTCTGGATCATGTCTCTACAGATGTTAAGTGACCTTTAAATGGTCATCTACCATCCCCAGGGCTAATATGTGAAAACTGGTAAGTAGAAAATCCCTACCACTAATATATGGTGAGTTACAAGTTTAGACTACTGTCAGCGAAGATTATACTATAAATAGTTTACTAGTGACAGTATAATCCCTTAGTAAACTTTTTAAAAATCCTAATGTCATTTTGTGAAGGATATATTTCATTTAGCACAATAATATTTTTTCCTTGGAAAATATTTATGTTTTCTTAAATTGTAATTTAGAAATTTATATTTCTACATGGTTTTTAGTCATTAGTTCATTATAGAGAGCATGAAAAATTGTCTAAAAAATTTCTCTGGAACCTTACAAATTGGACACAGTGGCACCAGATTTTGTTCTTGCTTAGTCAATTCTAGTCTATTACCATGGTTGAAAATCTTACTTTTTTGAATTATGCTTTTAATTTAACACTACATTAAGCAAGTTAATGTATTTACTTTACAAACAATTTATTTTTTTTTTTACCTAATTTGCTTCTGACATGTTGAAGATGGGAGGAGGTACTTTCAGTAAAAAGCTTTTGCTCACTCATGCTGAGGTGGGTTGAGGGCTATCCTTGCACATGTGATGGAATGGTAGGTTTTGTGGAAATAAAGAAGCTTAAGATTTGTGGTTGCTTAAGAAATTATAATTAGTCTCTTTTTATCTGCTTTATTTTTCTTATAAATATGCCAGAGTTAGCGTAACCACCATCTCATAGATTTAACCTACAGACAATACCTATATTATGTTAAAGGCTTCATACCACCTATGTGTTTCTCAAATTGATTAACTATTTAAATAATTAAACATTTCATCAGTACATCCTGAACATAACTTTTAACATTAAAAATATTTTATATTAAGGTAGCACATGGAATAGAAAGTATTAAAGGATCTCTTAGGTTTTGGGGGGGATGAAGAAGAAGGTGAAAAATGACCCTTGTGTTTATATGTCACTATAGCAAATCATATTGTTCTAAGATTTCAGTGATGCATAGCAGCGGAAATAACAGAGACGAGTACAATAGACTTTTCCATAGGCTGAGTTTTCCAGGTCATTTAATCCTCTCTAGTGTCTTCAGAACACTCCAACAGAGTTAATGATAACAGATTGTCACATTATTGTCCTCACGATGACCTGTTTGGGTAGAAAATAAAAAACGCTATACTCCCAAAGCTTTGGATAAAAATATAGTTATCATCAACTCATCAATTTTGTCTTCTCTCTCTCTCTCTCTCTCTCTCTCTCTCTCTCTCTCTCTCTCTCTCTCCCCCTCTCTCTCTCTCTCTCTCTCTCTCACACACACACACACACACACACACACACACACACACACATATACACACACACGAGCAGAGTCATGTGAATTCTTTAATTGTGTCATTTTATTAGAAAGTATAGTGTAAGCTATCTAGAATGAAATCAAGATCTGGCAAATTAACAAAAGCAAAAAAGGCCAATATACGCAAGGCTTGAGTAATAGGCATGTCCTTCGATCTTAGAACTTCTCCGAGTTTTACTCACAACCATGTAAGCAATTCACACAGAGTTGGTAATCTGGCATCACAATCCATGACAGATTAAAAACAGAATTTGAGAAGATAATTCCATCTTGCACCAACTTCCCACTGAGGTTTCACATAGAACATGTCTCAAGATTATTGTACCAAAGGGATAGGAAACTGGGTTAAATGTTTCCCTCATTGGTTGAGAGTTAACTTTTGGAAAATTAAATCCTGGGGCCATTTTAACTGCCCTGCAGAGCCTAAAAAACCTTCCATGGTGCTAGAGAAAACCTTGAGACAGAGAAGCAAAGATGCAGTGCAGACCCTGAAGGAGACAAAACATCAGTGAGTACAGGAACTGTCCTCTGTGGCTGCAGGTGGGTTGAGGGATTAGGGATTAGAACAGGAACAATATCTCCTATTGGTGTGTAATTACAATATGGTCAGAGTCTCTGAAAACACAATAAATCCTACAGCAAATTTCTTAGGTGAATGTGATAACTGTTCACCCTAACCTTAGTTTTGGGCTAAAAGGAACTTGCTTTTAGGCTGATTCTGCAATTCAGTTATTAAGAGGTATGTCTGCTCACACTAATAAAGTCAACAACAAATATCAACTAACATTGCGTTTAGTACATAAAACAGTAAGTCCAGGCCCTGGCTGGTTTTGCTCAGTAGGTGGAGCATCGGCCTGCGAACTGAAGGGTCCCGGGTTATATTACAGTCAAGGGCACATGCCCAGGTTGCAGGCTTGGTCCCCAGTGGGGGGCATGCAGGAGGCAGCTGATTAATGGTTCTGTCTCATCATTGATGTTTCTATCTCTCTCTCCTCTCTCTCTTCCTCTCTGAAATCAATAAAAGTATATTTAAAAAGTAGTAACTTCAGTCAAAAATATCAATCAAATTAGCTATTGAGTATAAAAGAGTCAAAATAAATTGTTTATCATTATTTTTCACTTCTGAAATCTCATATTAATATCTTATATCACATTTTACATGGAGAATCTGAGTATAATTAGAACACTCAGAGTACCCTGAATGACATGGCCTCACATAGTTATAGCAGACAGGGTAAAAAAGGTAGTGGAATTCCTTACCTAATATTTACTTTATAATTTGTTTTATATTTCCATTGCTATTGCTTATTTTGTGAAAGAAAGAATACTTTTCCTATTTACTTCATAATTTTATTTATATCTACGAACTAAATGATTAGGAATAAGAACTATACTATTCAGATAAATAAATAGGTATAGAAAATAACAATAGGGTAATGATGTAATAAGAGGGAAACTATTTTAGAAGTGTGATTTCTATAACAATGACAAAGTCTTAAGTTGTGACTAAATATTCACATAACTATCTTTTGTATGCTTTATGTTTATACTTTAAAATTTAAGTTGACTTGGAAAGCTTCTTTAACTTAGATCATTTTAAAGTCCCATGGGATACTTACAGAGCATTTGTTAGTACCTTTTGGAATTAGAAGGGAAATCATAGTTGAAGTTCCTGATAACTTTGCTTTGTAATTTGTTTCGAGATGGGGCAGTACATTGTATTTCCTAAGAGTTAGCCGTATGAGAAATGAGGATAAGCAGAATCTTTGAAAAGATTTTTGAAATGCCTATTATACACATAGAATTTAAATTATTTTATAAAATTACAGTGAAAATATTCTTTCACACTTTTTCAGAAATATCTAGTTTTTTTTCTGCTTGAGGCTTTTCAAAGAATAAAGATGATGTTTGAGAAATATTTTTAGGAATAGCTTAATCATTTCCCTGTTCTATAAAACGTTAAATTAAAAAATAGAAGAAAACTACACTAAGTTCGTATGTTTTTACAATTTAAATGACCACTATCATATAAAAATTGGTGTAATTATTTAATGTAGTATTCTCATTTCAAATATTATATGTTGTGTTATATGCTTTAGTTTTATTTATTTTTTTAATTTGTATTTACTGGAAGATCATGTGAGGATATTCTGCTAAGGTGACATTTGCTCTAAGATATAAAGGAAATAAAGTGGCTAGCCATGTGGGGTGACAGAGGGACAGCAAATACAAATGTTTGATGCAGGAGTGTGTTTGATATGTTCTGGGAACTTAATATGCCGGAGAATGAGTGAGGGAGAGAATAGAAAATATGAGCTGGAGGGACATAAAAAACAAATAAGTCAATGTCAGATATTGTGAGAGATTTACCTTTTACTTTCTATGAAGTGGGAAACTGTTGGAAGGTTTTGAACTGAGGAATGTCATGATTTAATTTATATTCTAAGCATCTATTGATGGGTTACATAAAACAGGGATGAAGCCAAGAGTAAAAAGGTTATAACTGGTGAGTTTGTTTGCCTCCCCCCACGTTACACCCCCCAACTGGGAGATGGGTGTTGCCTTGGCAACTAGAATAGGAGAGTTTCTACTTACTGGGATTTAATTAATGGCAGGATTCTGGTGGGAAGGTAGTGAAGTTTATTTTCAGAGCAGTGTGAAATGCCTGTTTGTCATACAAGTGAAGGTATAAAATAGGCAGTTAGGCATATGACTTTAGAGTTTTAGGCAGGTGAGTGGACCAGAGATATAAAATGGGGAAGTTTGCACTGGTGTTTCCTGCCCATATACAAGAATAAGCAAAACAAAAGCCTGAGCAGGAGCAGCCACAGAAATTAAGGAACAACTGAAAAAGGACGATTCAGATGCCCTGTGAAGGTAGCTTTTAAGAAAGAGGAGGTAAATATCCATGACAATTGCTGCTATAGGTCTGATAAGATGAAGGCTTGGTATTGACTTTCTACTTATTTTGATTTCATTCTTACTTTGCCAAGATCTTTTGCAGTGGAGTGATAGTTATAGTAGGAAGGAACACGTGGTCTCATTGCATTTGAGAGGAAGTGGAAAGAATGAAAAAGCAAAACAGGGAGAGAAGTTTTTCCAAAGCACTAATTGTTAATATTAGCAATCTTAGTAGTAATTATAAAAAAGTAAATAATTAAACAAACGAAAGTAAATAATTTTTGGCAGAAGCTAAGGTACCATGATTGCATAAATCTACATTGAGCATATACACAACTACAAAATAGGATTCCATTTTTCCTTAAAATTAACGGCTTCAAATTTTCAGTATTTTGAATAAACTTTTTGATTACTTCTGCTTCTTCATCTTCCTGGTTAGACAATAATTTATTGAATATATCTAATTAGTTTGGTGATTAAAATACTTGATGTCTTAGAAAGCATTTATAAAGAGACTTTATTATTTTATGTGCATGCTGTACCTTTTGTAAATTATCATATCTAACAATAGATGAACTAAGCATTCAGTGTCATCATACGACTGGAGGAGAGGTCTCTCTGTGAAACAGTTCTTACTGTAATGAATATCCATAGCTAACTGAAATAATTTAATTCTGTTTTATATTAAAATGCACTGATAATAAATAAAACACTGAATATTGATTTATAATAGATATAAATATATATTGCAAAACAAAACGCAATGTAATTATCTCAAAATAAAAGAGCTAGAACTTGATTTTAGACAAAATGCATGCAATCCTAATAATTAAAATTTATAATCACTCTTGATAGTTTCTATAGTATAGTTTCATAGCTTGACTTTTTGATTCATTAAAAGTTAGAGGCAGTCTGGAAGTGTCAAATGATATGACATTTGTCATTCAAATGCATGAGTGTGAGTCCCTACTCTGCTATTTCAAAATGATATGATAGCCAGCAAACTGGTGGTCTCACGTTCCTCACTTGTAAAATTGTAATAACAGAATGTTTACCGTACTGGGTCACTGTCAGACAGTGGGATGTACTATATAGGTCCCATACTTGGTGTTCTCTCTGAAAGGAGAAGTATTTTTCTACAAACAGTGTAAAATGTGAAGAAAAGGAAAACCTGGGAGCTAGGATTTAGCTTCATCAGATCATCTTAGTCCATTAATCAGTCTCTGTTGAATTATCAAGGAGACAAGATTCCAGAAATAGAGACCTTCATAAACTACACCTTGAGTCCAGTCTCCTACAATTGAAATTCAAGAATAATAAATGAAACACCAGGAGTGAAGAAAATTACTATTAAAAACAACAAAAGGAGTTGGAAAATTCTGGTATAATTTGCATCCAAGTTAAAATTACTACAATAACACTTATTGCAATTATAAATTATAAAAAAGTGGTCCATTAAATTAGATGTAATAACACCTCCTCCTGCTTTAACCAATAAGCTATCTAACACATGTGGAAATAAACCAGTGATGATAAGTATTCATTATACCATTTATTTCTACTTTTAAGGATATAATAAATATTTGGATAAAATAAATTAGAACCAAATAAGCATAAACTATTATTCCAGCTGTGATATTGATAATTTTACTCAGGCAACATAGAAAATGGCTCCAATGAAGACCACTTGTTAGCAGAGAGAAAATCTTAAGAGATATATAAAATGAATGAAAAACAAATGACAAAATACAAAATAAAATGAAAAAGGAGTTTTAGATTGCTATATTTCAATGGTAGTGAAATATGATGACTAAAATTGTCAGTAGGAACTACTCTGCAGAATGAAGGCTGATGCTTTGATGTCACTCTGCTCTGTTTTGCTCGGACCCTCTCTGAAAAACAACCATTAGTGACCTGGAGGTTAATGGGGAAAAGTGAGCAGGGGATGATGATTGGCAGATACCCAAAATGGACAGAGACATTTGGTCCACGCTGGTCCATCTAACTAACCCCATGTGCCATTACCAGGTTGGCTACTGAGGTAAAATGGTTATTATTGACAGTGCAGCCACAACGCATGTATTGGACCAATAAAACATAATAGTATTTTTATGTATTAATCTTAAAAGCCAAAAGTACAAATAAACATTATGATCTCTCTGAACCAAGGGTCATTTTTGAAGTGTGGGTGTTTTGGCATGCACCAAATGTTTCCATGAACGTTTTGCACAGGACAAAAGGTCCTACAAGGGTGGATGAAGAGTTTTTATTATCTGGGTAATAAAGAAATTGGTGATGTGTAGTCTGGAGAAAAGGAGACTTGGAGACACGATGCACATTCTCAGCTGTGCAGAAGGACTGTCTTGTGGAAAAGGAATTAGAACAGACATGCCTTGCTCCAAAGAATGGGACTCCAAGGCTAGCAATCAGAAAGGAAGCTATTTCAGCTCAGTATGGTGAAGAGATTTTGACATTTTAAATTATGTGATGCCAGTGAATGCTTTATTGTAAGAAATACCCTGCACTTTGAAAATGTTCTGGATATCCAGGGTCACTTCCAACACTTAGAGTCTTTGATTTTTGAGATTTAAAATAGATTTATTTGAAATGCCTATTCGAAGTTTTAGTAAGAAGCCTTGCATCTGGATTTAAGATAATCTGAAAAGTTCATATTATGCCCTAAGTGTATCTCTCTCTCTATCTCTATCTCTATCTCTATCTCTATCTCTATCTCTGTCTCTGTCTCTGTCTCTGTCTCTGTCTATCTCTCTATCTCAATTCTATCTCTATATCTATCTCATGATTTCACATTCTGCATAATTTAAACTTTTAAACTGTATAAATACAAAAATGCTTTCATATAGCATGTGTGTGTGTGTGTGTTTTTTTAATGAGGATAAAAAAGCCATGATGATTGGTCATTCATTTAAAGAAATGGTCACATTTCCACAACAATTTCACATAGCGAAACTAAATACTGTAGGTCAAATAATGTATTGGAGATGGCAATAGAACAGGTCAAGTAAATGCTGCCTTATAGCTCACCCCTGGGCCCTTACCTCAGGTCTCCACAGCCATATTTTTTGTGACCATGGGTTATGCATATATGCATACAAATTCTTTGTTTGATATCTTCCCACCCTCCCACCAACACCCCCACATACACCCTTCCCTCTGAGATTCCACAGTCTACTCTATGCTTCTATGTCTCTGGATCTATTTTGTTCAAGACTTTATTTTGTTCATTAGATTCCACATATGAGTGAGAACATGTGATACTTGTATTTCTCTGACTGACTTCTTTCACTTACATGATATTCACCAGGTCCTTCCATGTTGTCTCCAAGGATAAGAGATCATTCATTTTACTGCTGCATAGTATTCCATGGTGTAAAAGTACCACAGCTTTTGTATCTGCTCATCTACTGATGGACACTTGGGCTGTTTCCAGATCTTAGCTGTTATAAAATCTGCTGCTATGAATATAATGGTTCATGTATTCTTTTTGATTGGTATTTCAGGTGTGTAGGATATATTCTAGAAAGTAGGATCATTGGGTAAAATGGCAATTCCATATTTATTTTTTTTAGAAAACTCCATATTGTTTTCCATAATGGCTGCACCAATCTGCATTCCCACCAGCAGTGTACTAAAGTTTCCTTTCCTTCACATCCTAGCCAGCACTTGGCATTTGTTGATTTGTTGATGGTAGGCATTCTGACAGGTGTGAAGTGATACCTCGTTGTCATTTTAATTTGCATTTCTCTGAAGATCAGTCACTTTGAGCATTTTTTCATATGTTTCTTGGCCATCTGTATGTCCACTTTAGAAAAGTGTCTATTTAGGTCCTTTGCCCATTTTTTATTGGGTTGTTTGTCTTCCTTTTGTTAAGTGCTATAAGTTCTGTATATATTTTGGATATTAACCCTTTATCAGAGGTATCATTGCCAAGTATATTCTCCCATACATTGGGTTCTCTTGTCATTTTATTGAGGGTTTCTTTTGCTGCGCAGAAGCCTTTTATTTTGATGGAATACTATTTATTTATTTTCTCTTTAGTTTCCTTTGCCCTAGGAGCTGTATCTGCAAACATATTGCTATGAGAGATGTCTGAAATTTTACTGCCTATAATTTCTTCTAGGGTTTTTATGGTTTCACAACTTACATTTAAGTCTTTTATCCGTTTTGAGTTTATTTTTGTGTATGGTGTAAGTTGGTGGTCTAGTTTTATTGGTTTGTATGTGTTTGTCCAATTTTTCCAACACCAGTTATTAAAGAAACTGTCTTGACTCCACTGTATGCATACGTCCTTTGTCAAATATTAATTGAGAGTAATGATTTCTGGGGTCTGTGTTCTGTTCCATTGATGTATATGTCTCTTATTGGACCAGAACCAGGCTGTTGTGATTACAGCAGCTTTGTAGTATAACTTGATATATGGTATTGTAATCCCTCCAATTTACTTCTTCTTTCTCATGATTGCTGCTGCTATTCAGGGTCTTTTTTGGTTCCATATAAATTTTTGGAGTATTTGTTCTAGGTCTGGAAATATATGGTTGGTAATTTAATAAGGATTGCATTGAATCTATAGATTGCTTTGGGTAGTATGGACATTTTAATTATGTTAATTCTACAAATCCATGAACACGGTATATTCTTCCATTTATTTATCTCCCTCTATTTCTTTATTCAATGTCCTGAGTATAAGACTTTTACCTCCTTGTTTCAGTTTATCCCTAGGTATCTTACTTTTTAAAAAAATATATTTTACTGATTTTTTTACAGAGAGGAGGGGAGAGGGATAGAGAGTTTGAAACATCGATGAGAGAGAGAAACATCGATCAGCTGCCTCCGGCATGCCCCCCCCCCACCCCCCGGGGATGTGCCCTCAACCAAGGTACATGCCCTTGACCAGAATCGAACCCTGGACCCCTGAGTCTGCAGGCCGATGCTTTATCCTCTGAGCCAAACTGGTTAGGGCTTACTTTTTTTGTTGCAATAGTAACTAGAATTATTTGTTTTATTTCTCTTTATGATAATTCATTATCAGTGTATAAACAATGCCATTGATTTCTGGGTGTTATTTTTGTATCCTGCTACATTGCCAAATTCCCTTATTACATCTAGTCATGTTTTGGTGGTCTTTCAGGTTTTGTATGTACAATATCGTGTCACTGTGAATAATGACAGTTTTACTTATTTCTTTCCAATTTGGATGCCTTTTATGTTTTCTTCTTGTCTGATCGCTGTGGCTAGGATTTCCAGTGCTATGTTGATGATGAAAGCAGACGTTCCTGTCTTGTTCCTGTTCTTAGGGGAACTGACTTTAGTTACTGCGCATTGAGTATGATGTTGGGTGTAGGTTTGTCAGATATGGACTTTATTATGTTGAAGTATGATCTCTCTATTCCCAATTTGCTGAGAGTTTTTTATCAAAAATGGGTGTTGGATTTTGTCGAATGCTGTATCTGCATCTATTGATATGATCATGTGATTTTTGTCTTTCAGTTTGTTTATGTGATGTATCACGTTTATTGATTTGCAAATATTGTACGAGCCTTGCATCCCTGGAATAAATCCCACTTGGTCATGGTGTATGATCTTTATAATATACGGCTGGATCCAATTTGCTAATATTTTGTTGAGAATTTCAACATCTGTGTTCATCAGGGATATTGGCCTATAATTCTCTTTCTTTGTGCTGTCTTTGTCTGGTTTTAGAGTTAGGGTAATCCTGGCCTCATAAAAAAGAGAATGGAAGTGTCCCTTCCTCATGGATTATTTTGGAATAGTTTGAGGAGCATAGTGTTAGTTCTTCTTTGAATGTTTGGTAAAACTCCCCTGTGAAGCTGTCTGGGACAGAGTTTTTGTTTGCTGGGAGTTTTTTTTTTTTTTTTTTTTTAACATATTTTATTGATTTTTTACAGAGAGGAAGGGAGAGGGATACAGAGTTAGAAACATCGATCAGCTGCCTCCTGCACACCTCCTACTGGGAATGTACCCACAACCAAGGTACAAACCCTTGACCGGAATCGAACTTGGGACCTTTCAGTCCACAGGCTGACGCTCTATCCACTGAGCCAAACCGGTTAGGGCGGGAGTTTTTGATTTTTGCTTTAATTTCCTCAGTTGTTCTTAGCCTAGTCAGGATTTCTGATTCTTTCTGATTCAATTTTAGAAGATTTTATTTTTCTAGGTATTTGTCCATTTCATGCACATTGTTCAGTTTGTTAGTATATAGTTTTTCATAGTATTTTCTTACAATGCTTTGTATTTCTGTAATGTCTATTGTTAACTTCACCACTTTTGCTTCTAATTTTAATTATTTGAGTCCTCTCTCTTTGATTCTTAATGAGTCTGGCTAAAGGTTCATCAGTCTTGTTTATCTTTTCAAAAAAACAGCCTTTGGTTTCATTAATCCTTTGTCTTGTTTTCTAAGTCTCTTTGTCATGTATTTATGCTCTGATCTTTGTTTCCTTCCAAGTACTATGGGTTTTTCTTGTTGTTCTCTTTCGAATCTTTGAGTTGTAGGTTTCATTAGTTTATTATTAATTTTCCTTATTTTTTGAGGTATGCCTGTAATGCTGTGAACTTCCTTCTCAGGGACTGCTTTTGCTGTGCACCAGAGATTTTAAGTTGTTGTGTGTTCATTTTCATTTGTTTCCAGGAAATTTTTTATTTCTTTCTTGATCTCATTGGTAACCATTCATTGTTTAATAACATGCTATTTAGACTCCATGTGTTTGAATGTTCTTGAGTGTTTTACTGTAGTTGATTTCTAATTTCATTCCATGATGATCTGAGAAGATGCTTGATATGATTTTAATCTTCTTGAATTTGTAGACTTGTTTTGTGTCCTAACATGTGGTCTATCTTTGAGAATGCCTCATGTGCACTTGAGAAGAGAATGTATATTATGCAGCTTTGAAGTGAAATGTTCTATAAATATCAATTAAATCCATCTGATCTAGTGTGTTATTTAGAGTCAGTATTTCCTTGTTAATTTTTGTCTGATATCTAATCTTATTTGAATAACTCTATTGATGTAAGCCCCTCTGCTTTTGAGTGGACCCCCAAATAATTTTATTAATCTTTAATATATACACTCAATAGATAGAGTATATCTAAGCCTGCTAACTTCTCTTGGAGAACCTTTAATTTACAGATTACCTTGTGACATTTTTCCTAATTCCTTATTTGCTCTTCCTCAGTCCCTCTTCTGGATAGGTGGCATGGCCTTAAGATCCTTCATACCCATCTTCCACTGGTGAGCCATGCTCTACCTTGTTCTTGATTATCTTAAGCTTTTTTATTTGCTTGTTGACAGTGTCTATGAAACCTGTATGTTTTTTAATATGGATTTTTAGCTCTAGAAAACTGCCTAGAATATGCCTAATACTGATATAAATTTTTCTTCTCTCATATGACCCAGTTGGTGCCTAAGTGGTCTGCACATATTTATTCATCTATGCATTCCACAGGTATATACCAAGCTCTATGCACCACAGGTCAGCAAGCAAATAACAAAACAAGCAACAAAAATTCCTGCCACTACGAAGCTTATACTCTAGTGGGTGAGTTCAATAAATAAATGAATTAATTAATTACATGTTGAAAGAAGCCTGAATTTGGGGAGATAATCAAGAAGACCCCTGAAAAGACAGCTTTAAAGCAAAAACTTAAAAGAGGGGAGGTGCTGCCCTGATGGAATTTAACATATATGCCCATGAGAAACCTAAACTTTAATCTCTGTAGTCCCACTATAGATGTCTTATTTTTGTGGCAGACAGGGAAAGTATCTGGCAAAGATGTTGGTAGATCTGGTACTCTTCTCCCCACAACGCTTAAGGGAAATGCTATTTGGCTCCCTAGCCCCCAAATTGACAATTTCTTTCTTTCTCTCTTTCCCCCCCATAGTTTTGATTCATTTCCTTAGCAAGCTGAATATAATCTGACTCAGTCCTTACCCTCCTACTGCAAAAGTGCGCACACCATGTTTGGACATATGTTCTTGTTTTTAATGATCTTGTAACCTTTATTTATTATAGATATGCCATGGTATAATGGATCACTTGGGGGTATTAAACACTCAGATGGAAGCAGTTCTGCTTGAGGCCATCTGGAAATGCTGAGGAGGGGAAAGTTGGCTTCCTTGTGGATAAGCTTTAAAAGAGAATTAATTATGTAGGAGTTCCAGTTAAGATGGCCATAGAGGTAAATGTGATCCTCGGAACCTCCAACAACCACATCAAAATTACAACTAAACTACAGAATAAATAAACATTATTCAGAACCTCCTGAAATCTAGCTGAGCAGAAGTCCTACAGCTAAGGATATAAATTAGCCACATTGAGACTAGTAGGAGGGATGGAGATGTGGAACAAGCTGGTGTCCTGTACCCATGTGTGGTGGTTATAAATCAGGAGGAATGTCCTAGCTGTGGAGGTCTCCCCTGAGGAGCCAGGGGTATCAGCCCCATAACAGGCCCCCCAGGACTCCAGTGCCAGGAAGAGAAGTCCCCGTAACTTCTGGCTATAAAACCAGCAGGGATTGTGGCTGAGTGAGACAGAAGGCCTCTGGAGTCCCAGGAGTTCCTCTTAAAGGATCCATACAGACTTGGTTGGACTCACTCGCTCTGAGCTCCAGCACTGGGGCAGCAGGTGGAAAGGCACCAGGAGAAGGAACTACATCGTACAGGGAGGAACGGAATTGTCTGTCTGCAGGAGTAAGGCTGGCGGGGCAGACAGAAGAGCTGGTAGAGGCTATCCTTCCTGGATGATTTAGCCCGCGTGATCTCATTTTTCTAGCATCTGCTTTTCACTTTTCAAGAATTGTCATGTAGAAGAACAGGACATCCACTTGAATGTCTAAAATAAAGACACACACTCATTTGACAATACCAAATGTTGGCAAATGTTTTGAGATGCCAGAGCTCTCACTCAGTGTTGGTGGGGGTGTAAAATGGTCCAACCACTTAAAAAAACGTTCCTGCAATTTCTGATGAAAATAAATATAGACCGACCCTATGATTTATCAATTCAACTCCTAGGTATTTACCAAGATACATGAAACATATGTCCACAAAAATACATGTACAGACATACCACCTTCTATTGTGCTTCACTTTATTGTGCTTCTCAGATCATGTGTTTTTTTACAAATTGAAACTATGACCCTACACCAGCAAAAGGATTGCGACTCCCTGGAACCTCAGATGAGGTTTACATATTTTCACAATAAAGTATTTTTAATTAAGGTATGCACATTGTTTTTCTCAGACATAATATTGCACACTTAATAGACTATAGTATACATAGTGTAAACGTAACACCTAAAATGGGAAACCAAAAAATTTGTGTGACTCATTTTACTGGGACATTTGCTTTATTTCAGTGGTCAAATTCATAATATCTCAGAAGCATGACTATACAACAAAAGCCATAGCAGGTTTATTCATAATAGCCTAAAGCTAGAAGCAGTCCTGGTGTCCATCACAGGTGAATGCACAAACACATTGAAATATGCTTATAGAAAGGAATATGACAAAGTAGTAAGAAGGAATAAACTACTGATTATGTAAGAGCATGAATAAATCTCAAAAAACATTATGATGCATGAAACAAACCTTACTCAGAGGAGTACGTACTGTATGATTCTGTATTTTTCAAAGCTCTCAAACAGACAAATGTCATCACAGTGGGAGAAAAAATTCAGAATAGTAGCTAACTCTGATGATTGGGGTAGGGGATGACTGAGAAGGTATGCAAGATATGTTTATGGGATGATGTCCAATAACTTTTTTAAATGATTAAAGAATGCAAAACAATCTTATTTCAGCCACTAAAATACTTAATATTGTATAACAGCTAAAATTATTGTCTTCTCCAGGAAAAGTCTATTCCAATAAACAGAGAAAAATATGTTTTTACACGTTTTTCTCTAAGTCTCTATTTCGTGAATGGATCTTCTATACCCATTAAGCAGGCACATTCTCCTCCAAGTTTGAAGTAGGCAAGTGGTAGAAAGTTGAAGTCCAGGGAAGGTATTATTTGACTGGGAATGTGGTGAGCTGGTACTGATTCCAATGCCTGACATATATTTAATGTTAAATCTTTATCTATAGAAATTTTAAGTGTTCTACATCCCCCAAGTTCCCAATTTCTTGACATCTCTCACCTGCAGTTCTCTTAACAAAGATAAATGGTCTGTTACAAGTGCTTGTACGATCACATTGCCAGTCTCTATTAGCCGAGGTCTCCTGACAAATCTTAAGACAACCCAAGACACCTTCACTTTTATAATGGTCTACATGAAAATAGTTGATGTGACCTATGGAAAATATGTTCTGCAGTCCATTGTAGTGGGCATGGAGTTACTACTCAGTTTTAGCCCTGGACTCCTCTGTCATAGACTCCTTCATCTAGCCACCCACAACTTTATTTTCTCAGAAACAATCCATTTTGACCTACAGGTTCCAATGGCCACATACTAAACTCTCCTAGAGGTTTTTTAAAGCATCCCTTAAAGGCCTTGATATGAAGGGGAAACAACCACTCCATTCTTTGCAGACCAATTGGAGAGTATTCAAGGCACCTTTATATGTCTTTCTGACGAAATCCTCTCTCTGGTCTCCCACATTTTTCTTGGCCTAACCAACACCTTGTAAAGGCTGATTGCATGTACTCAGCTCGTGCTGACTAAAGTGGTTTGAAAATCCAGCAAGGTGAACGAGCACTTCACTTTGGAATAGGCAATGTCTACCACACAGTTATTGTCTAGGGTTTTCTTCTGAAACAAAGACAGAAAGAGTCCCTTTTTAATTCCCTGTTGCACTGGTAATTGTTGAACTTTATTTTGTACTAATATTAGACTAAACCAATTACTATCCCTAGTGTTTTGCATATATCATTTCACTAGGCACAGAACTAAAGGAGTAATTATTGGATCCATTTTGTAACTACACACACTAAATGCTTAGAGTGTTTGGATGATTTTTCCTTCCAAGTTTGTACGCTCTCTGAGGGATGGAGCTAATATTCAAATTCACACTTGTCTAACTTAAAAAGCAATGTAGCTGTTGTGGTACTCCATTCCTCCTATGCCAGTGGTTCTCAACCTTCCTATTGCTGCGACCCTTTAATACAGTTCCTCATGTTGTGGTGACCCCCAACCATAAAATTATTTTCGTTGCTACTTCATAACTGTAATTTTGCTACTGTTATGAATCATAATGTAAATATCTGATATGCAGGATGTATTTTCATTGTTACAAATTGAACATAATTAAAGCATAGTGATTAATCACAAAAACAATATGTAATTATATATGTATTTTCCGATGGTCTTAGGCGACCCATGTGAAAGGGTCGTTTGGCCCCCAAAAGGGTCGCGACCCACAGGTTGAGAACCGCTGTCCTATGCTTATATCTTATTTTTCTTTTATTTTAAAATACTTATTCCTGCTTTTAATTTATCATTTTTTATTTTAACTTATATATAAAATATCTAAACACCAGTATTTTCTGTAATAAAGCATGATATATAAACAAGGAAACACATGAACATAATCATTTTTAATTTGACCCCAGTTTACCTATATTTTTTCCTCCATGCCTAGCTCTCCAAATTGAATGCAACATTCCAAGTTCTCCAATGAAGCGCTAAATAAATCAAGTTTGAAATATGGAGCTCAGCGTTACTGATGCTATCATCCGAGTAGAAATGCCAAAAGATTACAACCATCTATTTTGTTCTCCTGCCAAATAGACTAGACAGCTGCCAAATAAGCTCAGATCTCCAATGGAGCATAAATTGAGTTTGAAAATATAGAGTTAAATTTCCACTGTAGCTAGAACCTGATGAGAATATACTAAAGGGTTATAACATTTCTTTTTACTCGCCTGCCAAACAGACTTTGCTTCTGTCTAGGAAATTGAAATCTAAAGCAGATGACGCTGACAAGACAAATGCCATTAATAGAGAGGGATGTATGCCATGTAACAACACAGATTGAGACATTAAATGCCCAGCATTAAACACAACTAGAAAGTTCAGAATTCTTCAGTGTGTCAGATTTGTAGATGATAGCTGCATGAATTTCCAGGAATATGAATAGATCAGAATAATCTTGAAAGAGCCTGTTTAATTGCCACACAGCCTGCCTTTCTGAAAAGCTGTGGAGAGACCTTACAACTTTGAAAAGGCAATCTGGGAGTAAATGTTATATATTTATGATGCCCATTATAGCTGAAGTGTCTCATTCTTTAATTGCCTCATGAATGGACAGGTATTTTGAGATTATTAGTGCAGTTGAAATGACTTTTATTGCTCCTTTTCCATAATATATTTTTTTTCTGACTTAGTTATTATAATTTACACAATCATAATTACTTTTTTGTGTAGAAAGATAGAAATTCAAGCATAAGATAGGTTTAACAAAAAGTAGTTTATTTTCGAAGACTGATCTAATGTTGCTTTGGAGCCCTTATTTCTTAAGTCAGAACAAAGAAAATAAAATTGAAGCTTGCTAAATAAGACTCAGTTTTCTCTACTCTCCACAATTTGTTTGTGAGCAAATAGCCAGTTGCTTCACAGAGTCCCTAACAGAGCATTATCTCCCCTGGCAGGGAACATCGTCTTCCACCACTCTTTTCCAAGATGTTTCTGGGAGCAGATGAGAGCTTAAATGTCTTTCATGGTCCTGAGGAGGGGAGAGGAAGGCTCTGGCCTTTGTGCTGTCCTTGATGTGTCATGTCCCACCTATAAGTATCCTCTCTGTTCTTGGTCACCAAGTGTCAATACCTGGCACAACTCAGAAGGTGCTTTGTGATTTTGTCATTGCCTGGAGATGATGACTTCCCCTTCCTGACGGGAAGAGTCACTTCCGCCTCTCTCTCATATCACAGATCCCCTGAATCTAGGCTGTGAATCTCCTGCAATTCCTTACTTCTGTGCCATCACCAGCCACTCCACTCACTTCCAGACCCTCAGTCAACTTGAAGGTTCCCTATAAACCCTATAGAACTTGGTAACGAGGAGGCACGATCTAAGGCCCATTGTAGCTATTTATCTCCACTACTGATTTTGCTTCTATTTCTAACTTGTTAGACAGGATGGGGAACAGGCAAAAAGGCACACTATTAATTCCTGTTTTGACCTCATATGAATCACTCTCATTTTACTAATGCGTGGTTTCTCATTGAAACTGATGAAAAATTATTTCATGTACCTGTATGTTCTGCAAATTATTAGCAGGATCTGTAATCCTTGTAAAATAGAATGACTCAGGGAATTCTGGGTACCTGACTCTTGTTTTAGCTCTACAAAATGTAGTTAAGGAATGTGCTTATCTCAAAGGCTGAATGGAGAGTGGTGATTCCCTTCTGGTCTGTGCATATATGTTACTGTACTTAGTAGTCATATTATAATTTATGTCTCTGAGACCGCTGAGGTGCAGACAATTCACTTGCTGTGGTCTCCAGCACATACAAGAGTCTCCTCTTATCTGTAGTTTCACTTTCTGCAGTTTTAGGTACCTGTGGTCAACTGAGGTCTGAAAATATAAGAAAGACAGTTACAGAAATAAACAGTTTCTAAGTCTTAAATTGTACCCGGTTCTGAGTAGCATGATGACATTTAGACTATGCCCATCTATTCCACCAGGATATGAATCATCACTTTGTGCAGAGTATCCATGGTGTATATGCTACCCACTTCTTAGTCTTTTAGGAGCATCTAGGTTAGCAGATTGCCATTGTGCTATTGCAGTGTTGTGTTAAAATAATCTTTATTTGGCCCCAAAGCTCAAGAGTATTGATGATGGCAATTATATTATGTCAGAAACATATTGTAAACTGCTTCTTTTAAGAAATAAACAACTTCCAATTACAGTGTTATTACAAAAGGTTTCAGAAAAACAAGCAAGCAACAACAAAACTTCAACTGTTGAGGATTCCCTAATCACTGACATCACCTTCTCCTGACATCCAACAGGTGTTTTCTATATCTATGAGTCTGAACAGAATAAACCAACAAACAAGATAATCCTCCTTCTGACATATCATCAGAAGGTCAATAGTAGCCTAATGCGACCTCACTTTCTCTTACCACATAGGCATTGTATCATCTTATTATCATCACAAGAAGGGTAACTACAGTGCAATAAGGTATTTTAAGAGAAAGAGAGGACGCATTCACATAATTTTATTATAGCGTATTATGATAATTGTACTGTATCAGTATTATAGTTGTTAATCACTGACTGTGCCAAATATTTAAATTAAACGTTACCATAAGTATGTCTGTATACATATTGTTTGTTACTATCTACTGTTTAGGCAATTCCCCACTGGGGGTCTTGGAACATATCCTCTGCAGATGGGGGTGGCACTGCCATTTACCAAAAACATTGAATCATGGTCAGATTTAGCCTTGTGAATTTAAGATGGTCAGAAGAGGGGTTCCTCATTCACTCAGCCTTATCATCTGCAACTCTCTTCCAATAGTGAGCACAACTGGGAATAACCAGGACGTTTGCAACTCTTTCACTGGAGAATGTGGTTGGTCTGTCTGCTACCTCCTGATTTTGCTAATTCCTTTCTCCAGCCTTTAGATAAATAAACCTGGTTGATTACCCACATCATATTTGTGTGTGGGCTCACCATCAATCTGAATCTATTACTGACACCCATCAAAAGAATGGCTGAGGTGTTCTTGTTCATAAGCAACTTCTTATAACCCACGTGAAAGTTGTTTATGAGTTGTTTGGTTGGTTGATGGATATATGTGTGTTTTGACCTATTTGACATTATAGCGTTTTGTCCATTCAGAAGATCATTTGAGCTTATATTCAATATACATTGATATTGTGTTTAGCAATAATAGCACGTTCAATAATGGGATTTATATTACATTACCTCCCTTTGGTTTCTTATGAACAATTACTTGGGCTTTCCCTACATCCACTATTATATCCCTTCAGTACAGTAAATTCTCAGTTACTACAATTTTTCAGGTACAGGAATACACAAAGCATGAGTAGATAACTACATACTATTTAAAATACATTTGTGAAGCTCTAAGATATGGTAATACTGTGCTACTCAAAATTCTTCTATAGTATAGACTTTGGACACTTTTTTCAATGTAATTCTCATCAATTAGAGTTCTAGGCATTCTGGTTTGGATTCAGACCATCCCAAAGGCTTTGACGAAATTCTTAAAGGTCAATTGCTATAAGGATTTTAGTACATTTTAGGGATTTTTTGAAAGACGCCTCAGGACAGCTTAAATGCGGTTCAACTTTACCATGGCTCTCTAACTGAGGAGAGAATAAAAAAGGAGAGAGAACATCAGTGATTCCCCTCTTTATCTTGCACCCCATAATCAATGCCAGCAATACCTTTCACATATTCCACAGTATGGTGTCATTTTACATCTTTTACTACAGCCCAGGCAAGTATTGTCTCTCTCCTTACCTATGGCAGTCATCTCCAAACTGGTCTTCCTGCTTTCATTTTCTTAGTTTACCAGAGAAGCAAAAGTGATTCTTTTAAAACATAAATCTGATTATAATTCCTCTCTGATCAAAACCCTGTCATAGTTGTAAGTTAACAAAAAATAACATAAAACATCCTTACCATGACCCACAGTATAATCAGTGGTCCCTGGCTTCCATTACACCCTTTCTTCAGACTCTTTCCCTTGTTTAAGTAGACACACAGGCCTCCTTGCTGTTCCTTAAATACCTGTCTGAAGGCCTTTAAAATTGCTATTAACTCTATTTAGAATGGCTCCAACCAACATGTTATTTTAACTAGCGCAGTTTCCACTTTTCATCAATCTTAACCTGATTTCTGTTTCTTCACTTGCAGTTATGAATACATTTATTATTAGTTTGTTTTGTTCGTTTACTGTGTGCTTTGCCCAATACAAGTACTCCATGTGGTCAATAATTTCGTTTCAATAGCACTATCTAATCGTTAACAACAAAAGAGACAAAAATTCTAGGTGGAAAATATGGTTTTTATTTAAGTTGAGTAAAGAATGTTAACATTTCTTTTTGGACATTTCTTTAATTGGTTGTATCATCAGATTCTCTTTTAATGCATGCATAATGTTATATATTTGTATCTATTGAAGACACAAATCTATATATATAAAAGCCTAAGCAACAGGATGACCAGACAATCAGCCAGTAGCTATGATGCGCACTGACCACCAGGGAGCAGGTGCTCAACGCAGGAGCTGCCCCCTGGTGGTCAATGCACTCCCACAGTAGGAGTGCTGCTCAGCTGATGAGTGCCAGAATCTGGGCTGGCGAGCGCAGCAGCTCAGGAGCCTCTCCTGCAGACACTCCCCCTGTGCTCCTGAGCAGTGGCAGTAGGTGCAGCAGGCTCCGGATGAGCAGGAGTGGCACAGCGCGCAGCCAGGGCTTGGGCTCCTCCCCAGCTGCCTGCCACCATGGACAGCAGGCTGGAGCCCAATGAGTAGGCAGGTAAGGCCCAGCCTCAGTGGAGGGGAGGTCCACTGATCCCTGCAGGCCAGGCTAAGGGACCCATTTGGTGCACGAATCTGTGCACCGGGCCGCTAGTGTAATATAATGTACTTACTATATATAGTTCAATATGTGAAATTACTGGTGTTTGGCTGTCCTAACCATACTCTCAACCAAAAGTTATTATTAACCCAATAAAAGTGAGTCAGAAATATGGTCTTGGGAGAAAAAGTTAAAGGCAGTAGCTAATATTATAGTGTGCTTATTCTGTGCCAAACATTGATGTCAACACTTTACTAAATTAATTTTCATTTTATCTTCATATAAGTCATATGGTGAAGTTTTTGCTACAATCTTTTTTGATCATGAGTGGACCAATACACAGATAGGTTAAGTAACTTGCTTATCATCACCTAGCAAGTCAGTCAGTGGAGCTGAGATTGAACCAAGAGGCTTACCTTGAAAGACAAAAGTTGTGATTACCTCACTCCATATAGTCTCCTCATAGATTTCTGTGTTATCATTTTAGAGATTAACCAGAAGTAAACCTCAATTTTCACATCTGTGAATAAAGAATGAAAAAGGGCTTACAGACTTGTGAGGATGAAATGAACCAGCATGTGTAATGTGCTTAAAAAATAAAAGGCAAAAAAATGAGTTTATACCCTTTTAAACATTCAGTATTTGGGGTGTATGGGTGGGAATAGAAATGTTTATTTGGGAGATAGCATGTGAAGGCAAAAGAATATAAGCTTTGTGTTCAGGCAACCAGGGATTAGACCCTGGGCTCTGTCACGTCAAAACTGTGTAACTGTGGTCAGTTGTTTAACATCCCGTACTTACTAGTTCCTCATCTATTAAGATAAAAATACCCTCTCACACAGTTTTTATGATCATAAAATAAAATAAAATGGTTACACACCTAGCACAGCATCTGGGATATAATATTATACTTAATAAATACTTTGACGTAGTTTGGCCATGTCAGGGATTTACTAATCTTTTTAAAAATCATAATAAAGTATACAAAACAAAATTACCACTTTAACCATTTTTAGCTGTACAATTCAGTGGCATTAAGATCATTCATCATCACTATTCTCAGGACTTTTGCATCATCCCAGAACTCTGTACTCATGCCAATATATTTATAGCTATTAACATTATACTTATCATAACAATATAACTATACTATAAATACTATAATACAGTTATTAAACAATAACTCCCCATTCTCCTTTTCCCCCAGTCCTTGGTAATTTATGTTCTACTCTCTGTGTCTATGAATTTTTCTATTCCAGGTGACTCATACATATAAGTGGAATCATATAATATTTGTCCTCTTGTCACTGACTTATTTCATAATATCAACAAAGATATCTATGTTGTAGCATGCATCAGAATTTTATTCCTTTTCAAGGTTGAGTAATATTCTCTTGTATGTAAATACCACATTTTGATTATCCAGTCATTCATTGCTTGTGTTGTTTCTACCTTTTATTTGTGAATAATGCTGGTGTGAATATTAATGTTCAAGTATCTGCCTGAGTCCCTGCTTACAGTTTTCTGCATATATACCTAGGATTGCAATTGCTGGATCATATAGTAATTCAAAATTTAATTTAAAAAATTGATTTTACAGAGGGATGAAGGGAGAGAGAGAGGGAGAGAGAGAAACATTGATGTGAGAGAGGTACAAACCCATATGCATCCCGACTGGGGACTGAATCTATAACCTAGGTATGTGTCCTAACCTGGAATGGAAAACAAGACCTTCTGGTGCATGGGACAGTGCTCCAACTGAACCACACCAGCCAGGGAAATGTTTACCATTTTGAAAAACCACAAAACTCCACTCTGCACCATTCTATATTCCCACTAAAAATGTCCATAGGTTCCAATTTCTCCACATCCTTGTCTACACATTATTTTTCATTTTTTATAATAGCCATCCTAATAGGTGCGCCAGGATACCACATTATGGTTTTAATTTACATTTCCCTAATGAGATCGAACATCTTTTCATGTGCTTATTGGCCATCTGCATATTATCTTTGGAGAAATGTTTATTCAAATAATTTGCCCATTTTTTAAAGAAATTATGGATTGATTTGAGAAAGAAAAAGAGGAAGGGAGGGAGGGAAGGAGGGAGGGAGAGAAAGAGAGAGGGAAAAAAAACTTGTTCCACTTATTTATGCATTCATTGGTTGATTCTTGTATGTGCCCTGACCAGGATTCAAACCCACAATCTTGGCTATAGGGACAATGCTCTAACCAACTGAGCTACCCAGTGAGTGCCATATGCACATTTTAAAGTTAAATTGTTTGTTTTATTGTGGGCTTTTTATATATTTTGGATAATAATCTTTTATCAGTTGTATAATTTGCAAAAATTTCTCCAATTCTGTAGGTTTTCTTTTCACTCCTTTGATGATAACCTTTGATGCAAAAAAGTTTTTAATTTTGATGAAGTCACATCAATCTATTTTTTCTTTTGTTGCTTCTGCTTTTGGAGTTATATCCAAGAAATTGTTGACAACTTAAATTTTCAGAGATTTCCCACTATGGTTTTCTCTAAGAGTTTTATAGCTTTGACTCTAATGTTTAGGTCTTTGATCATTTTGAGTTAATTTTTATATATGGTAACATAAGGGTCCAACTTTATTGTTTTGCATGTGTATATCTAGTTTTTCCAGTAGCATTTATTAAAAAAGATGTCCTTTTCCCCATTGTCTCCCTTGTTAAAAATAAATTGATCAAAAATATGAAGATTTGCTGAAACTGGTTTGGCTCAGTGGATAGAGCGTCGGCCTGCGGACTGAAAGGTCCCAGGTTCGATTCTGGTCAAGGGCATGTACCTGGGTTGCGGGCACATCCCTGGTGGGGGATGTGCAGGAGGCAGCTGATCGATGTTTCTCTCTCATCGGTGTTTCTGACTCTCTCTCTCTCCCTTCCTCTCTGTAAAAAATCAATAAAATATATTAAAAAAATATGAAGATTTATTTCTGGCTTTCTAGTTTATTCTGCAGGTCTGTAGGTCAGTCATTATGCCATTACCACACTTCTTGTATTACTATAACTGTAAGATTTAAAATCAGGAAGTGGGAGTCCTCCAACTTTATTTTTTTCAAGATTGTTTTAACTATTCTGAGTCCCTTGAGATTCCATATGAATTTTAGCATGGGTTTTCCTCTTTTCCAAAAATAAACACACACAAAAAAGCCTGACACCAATGGGATTTGATAGGAATTGCATTAAATCTGTAGCTTGCTTTGGGTAGCACTGTCATCATAACAATATTAAGTCTTCCAATTTAGGAGCACAGAATAACTTTTCATTTATTTATGCCATCTTTAATTTTTATAGCAATGCTTTATCTTTTCAGTGTGCAAGTCATTTTTTCTCATTGTTTAGATTTATTCCTAAGTTTATTTTTCATTAAATTTATGTATTTTTAAACATATTCCTTCATAATTTTGATTACCAAACTCTTTCTACAAAGAACATTTGTTGTACTATAATTTGTCAGGTAAAATGTAGAAACTGACATTAATTTGTAACTAGAAGTAGAAAGGAAATGCTATTACTATCTTTTACAAGGTTATGCTGCAAAATAATGAACTCAGTGTTACAATAACCAGGTATTTGTTGTTTCCAACATGACAGCTCTGGGTTTGGGCTGAAGCCCTAGGGTCTATAATGGTGAGGAACTGCTCCATATTTCTTCTTCATCTGGGACCCATGCCGAAGGATAACCCTACTGGAGACACGATGTTCTTCAGAGGGCAATGCCAAGAGGGCAAACAGAAATACATAATATTTCCCTTACCTTTTCCTAGGAGTTAGCCCGCTGTCAATTTCCTCTGTATTTCCTTGCTCAAAGAAAATTCCATGGCCACACCCAAGATTAATAGGACAGGGAAATGTTGCCGGAAGCCGGTCCATCCTTGCTGCTTGACACAGTCGCTGCAGGAAAGAAACATCTGCACAGCATATGTTTCAAGGGACCTGGCATATATAGCATACTGTTCTTAATATGTTTGCTCCCCTTAGCCCTGTGTGTTTTAACCAAGGTCACCTCTCCGAGAAAGGTTGTTTCCCCAGGTAGGAATTTTCCCCTGAAGTCAGGGAGGGGATGCCTCTCCTAGAAAGGTTGTTTCCCCAGGTAGGAATTTTTCCCTGAAGTCAGGGAGGGGATGAAACTCCTTAACTAAGTGCCAGGCGGGTAGTTAATCACTACAAACAATCATGCTTAAGCTACATAATCTTTACTCCCTGGAATGGAGATAAGAAACCCCCTAACCTTTGTAATAGAAATTGACAGGATTAAAATCAACTGGGATAAATACGGATGTAACAAGACAATAAACGGCAGAACCTCTCTGGAGATCCAGATCAGAACTTGGCTGGAGATCCGGGCTAGAGATCCTGGCTAGGCTGCTGATCAACTGAATGCTGTCTCCGTGTCATTCCTTCCTCGCCGACTCCGTCCACACCTTTGGGGACCTCTGGACCTGCTGGGGTTGGACCCCGGCAAAATGTCAAGGGCTAAGTGGGAACAAATAATTGTGAACAAATAATTTCCATCACAGGTACAAATAGGGAATGATCTTTCACAGTTGTGATGGTTAGTTTCTTTTAGAATGAACATCTGTCTTTTATCTGGGTGCTATCATCCAACCTATCTGTTTTCTTTCTTTGTGAAACAGAAGGAAACTCCTAACTTCACATGAAAAAAAAAATTAATGAGAGCATAATTATAAAATGGCTTGAGCAAAATAGAAGAGAAGTTTATCAGTTTCCAGTTAATCATGCTTACTAAAAATCTCTCTATATAAAAGGCTAATATGCAAAGTGTCCCCTTGGGAGTTCGACCAGGAGACCAGGAGTTCAATCTCGCTATGACATGCACTGACCACCAGGGAGTGGCAGGGAAGGAAGGAAGGCCCCGGCCGGCAGCCGGAAGGCCCTGATGGGCCCAGATCGTAGGCCAGGCCTAGGAACCCCACACGTGCACAAATTTCTTTATATTTCTAGTTCTTTGTATTTTTAAATATCACATATCCATGGGAAAATGCCACAGGGCTTAGAGGGCAAGACAATAACATATTTTTATTAACTTTATGAATGACAAGAAATAGCATTTTTGATAAATTAAGATTCCCATTAATGTAATAAGTCTGTTCACATTTTAATTAGATAGTTTTAACTAAATTGAATTGCTTGTTTGCAAAGCTCAGCAATATCAATATGCTGTATAAATTTCTTAAGTATCCAGTTTACAGCAATAATAAATTCTTATTTTCACTCAAATACTCAGGTGATTATAGGATTAGCATAATACTCTAATTTTTCTAGCTTATCCAACATATATTTAGCATATTTTGTTCACTGAAGTGCACACAGTGTTTTCTCAATGTTTTCATATAAGCCTACCTCCTTGCTTCAGGTAACTCAAGATTATCATCTAAAATTTGGTCAGAAGAAATGCATGGTGTTAAAAAACAAAATTCAACTGAGTAGGTCTAAACACCTAATTGACTTCATTCATGATTCACGAATCAGGCAGCATTCCATGTAGCGTTTATAGGTAGAAGTAGGTGGGAAAAGGAAGTTTCTGGCAAAAAGATTATTGTTCAGGCAAGATCACCTTCCTAAGGGTGATGCAAGGGGTCTGTCTACTGGGCTATTACCTTACTAGTGCTGAGCACATAATTCCAGGTTGACTGGGTGAAACCACAATTAAGTTGGTATTATGTCTTGTTTTGGTGACATGAGTCTAACACAGGTGACTCCATTTTAGACCTATTGTTTCTGTTTAAAAAAAAATGGGTTAATTGAGTAAGGATAAGACTTAGCCTTCTCTGATTCCATTTTAATTCACAGGACAAGCAAAGAGTGAATACTAGTTGACATTTTAAGCATTAATAGTGCCCATAATGTGTCAGAGTATAAAGATTTTGTGAAAAATTGGATTCAGATTTGAACAGAACTCTCCCCATCATTTTGTCAGAACAAGATACATTCCTTTCACAGCTTGATTCAGTTATAGGGCATGAAAAGGTAGTGAAGTCCCTAGAATAAAGGATAAGGAAGAGATGCTGAGATTAATGACTGTGTAGGACTTAAGTAATCCTTGGTGGAGGTGGGCATTTATACTTTAGAGAGCATCTCCTCTTGAACTGTCCACTAGGTGCTACTGAGGGATTTTAGGCAGCAGTGGTATAAGGTCAGATCTACATTTTATTTTTTTAAAATTATCTTTATTGTTGAAAGTATTACATAGGTCCTCTCTCTCACCCATCCCCGACACCCTCTACCCTGCTTCTGCCCCCTCCTCAGGCCTTCCCTGCAGTATTTTCTGTCCATGGTCTATGCATATATGCACATTTTAGATAGATCATTCTGGCAACTGAATAAGGATGACCTTTTTTGGTGGTGGGGGGGGGGAGACTTTGGGAAGGCAAAGACACTGCTTGTGAGGCTGTAACTAAAATGAAATGAAGACCTAAATTAGACCAGTAGAAAGAGTTCAAGGGACCCAAAAGGTAGGAGTATGGGTTTTGCTGTCAACTTGACATGGCTTGCCCTTTTTCCCAGCTCTGCTGCTTATCTGTCTGACACTGTATGATATTCTTAATCACTCTAACCCTCAATTTCCCTTCTCATTTGTAAATGAGTACGACACCGGTACATTTCTCATAAAGTGGTATAGGGAGTTAATGAGTAAGACATCCTATATATACCTTTAGCGTCGTGTCTAACATATCATCAACATTCAATAAATGAGAACTAGTATTGTAATAGGTAAAATAGTTTTCTAAGTTTGTACTTTTGGCACTAAACTGCTAAACCTTCTGACTCAAATTTTACGGACTTTCTACTCTACCATATGACTTGAAAAAACATGTTGAGAGAAGATAAAACGATTTTAGACAAGTTTAAACATAGCCCAGTGTTGAAACTGGGGATATAGTGAATTACTTTGGCAGTCCCTTTTGTTTCATTTCAGATATTCTGGTAAGTGCCTTCCTTGTATCAGAAGTTGATTATAGGCCCACCGGTGTGGCTCAGGGATTAAGCATCCACCTATGAACCAGGAATTCAAGGGTTGATTCCTGGTCCGGACACATGCCTGAGTTGTGTGCTAGATCCCCAGTAGGGGGCGTGCAGGAGGCAGCCAATCAATGATTCTCTATCATCAATGATATTTCTTTCCCTCTCTCCCTCTCCTTTCCTCTCTCTGAAATCAATAATAAAATATATTTTTAAAAAGTTGATTATAAAATGAGCTGCACCTCTGATGTGTTACAAAGTAAATGAGATACGATATGAAATAACTTGAGCTCCTCAAGAACACAGATTGTTTCCAATTTGCCTTAGTATTCCTCATGCCTAGTATGGTATAGCATCTGACACTTAGTAGCCCCTCAATAAAGGGTTACTGTATGAATACATTACTCTCTTTGAGAGAAATAGCGAATCAAATGTAGCATAATTGATTTGAATAAAAATAGCAAATTAATGAATGAAAATTAATTAATGAAAAATAGCAAATTAATAGCAATAAAGAATGGTCAGGGAGTTAAAGCAATTCTTCCCCTACACTCCTCTGGTAATTTATTGTGGATGCTTTTCCTTAGAAATTATTTTCTTTCAGGGTTGGCCTGGGGGAAGGGGTATCACAGAAGGTTTAATAATGGCATCACAAACTGAAACATTCCAGAGAAAAACCCCGAGGTCCCAGAATCCCTTCCCCCCTTATTATTAACTGATCCTCTACGTAAATCTAGATTCAATACGAAGTGAAATTACTGAAAGCCTTACTATTATTGCTGGTTCGCTCACTAATGATTATGTCTCTTCCTCTGTTTTATGATGCTCTGCCTGGGAAATCTGTGGCAAATGAGTGGCCAGAATTTATAATACTTCTTAGGAAGTAATTTCCACACGTGGTGAATGATTTTGCATCCTCCCAGCTCAACCTTCACACCCCTCCGTTCCTGCCTGACTCATTTGGTTATGGATATTAATCACAATCGCAGGACAGGAAATGCTTTATTATAATGTTTAATAAGTGCACCACTCTTCCAAACTATTCTTGCAATGTGAATGTTGGTAATCATTACACTTTAATGATTTGGGCATATCTGAAAGTGCTGGGAAAGGAAGGTGTCCATTGACAGCAGAGATGAAATAGCAAATATTTATGCAAAAAGGCAGGAGATTAGTAGTTATAATGAGAGATCACTCCTATCAGTGTGCATGGACTCAGACCAGGCTGAGCCCCGTGCGTGCAGGCTACTCTCGGGCCAGATCCCGCTCTGCATGTTGGTAGATGCCTCGGTGACGTCGCACCGGGAGTTGGCTTCTCTGTGCATTGACAGAAATGAGGCAGTAATTAGAACTGAGTGACAAGGTGCTTTTCATCGTTGACGAGGAAAGATTTTTTTGTGTCAAAATATCTCGCCAGAGGAGTCATTTTCTCTGTGTGCATTCCTTGTCCTGAACGCATTTTGCATGATAATAGAGAAGGGTGAAGTTGTTTCTGAACGTTGCTTAGTGACAAATAACAGACACACTGCCTTTGCAGATAACAAGAGTCTGAATGCTGTCATATTGTGATACAGACAGATAGGACCCATGGTAAGCTGGGGATACTTACAATGAAAAAATAATTTGTTTTTGATAGAAGCAAAGATATTAACATGTTTTTTTTTTATGGTATTATGCCACCAAAGGTTTAAAATGTCCTGACAAGATTTAATCATTCAATTCTAAAATACTTTTTAAGGATTTAATCATCTGGAATTTTTAGCACAATGAGGAGACAAATAACCAGTATAATACATTTGCTGTTTTACACAACCTGCCTTGTCACTCAAAATACGAACTGCTGTCAGTTCAGACCATTTTCAAACAATTCATAATTATCCTGGAAAATTGTCTGCCTTGACTGTACTAAACTGGAAAATTTCAGAAGAACTATTCATGACGTTTAAAAGGCTTGAAATATTAAAAAAAAGAAGCATAAAAAACTCTAATTTTAGCCTTGCCTGATAGGAGAGGAAACTTGAAACTGATCATGTTCAGAAAACATAGTTCTTTCTTCCATGACTTCTCCCCCATTGCAGGGTATTGAGAGAGCATTTTGGGGGATGTAAATTAGCATGTAGTGATCAAATGTAATAGGAAGTGGGAAGACAGTAACTATCTGGAAATATAAATCTGATATACATTGAAGTTATGTAATACTGGTATACATAAGTTATGGAAGATGTAGTAAGATCGGCAATTTCTTATAAGTACCGCGCGCTAACCGATGGCGCGACTGGAGCTCCAAGATCGGCAATTTCTAAAGAAGGAATAAATTAGGATAGCCCAGTTAGAAAATATCAGGGTATATTTATCCAAAAAAAGAGACAAACAGGAAAGAAAAGGACACTTAATATTGGAATGTAAAGAAGAAATTGACACCAACATCCAACTATGAATATCATAGGCTGTAACCTATTTTAGGCACTTAGAGGGAATATTAAGACTTCTGAGAGTCTTTTTTCATAAACTGAGATAAAAAGGAATAGTCATGGAAATAAAATATTATCCTAATTTCTGAAGTTCAATTTTCTGAATACTTTTGTTAAAGTGAGTGAGGCTGACGATAATCTCTAATGAGTTTACAATGGACATTCTCTTTCAAGATCCTATTTGCCTATGGATTTTGATGTGACTACAATATTTGAAAATACTTGGATCACAATGCTAATATTTGCCCAAATCAAATGGCCAGAAGACAAATTAATTTTGTTTTTCCCCATTTTATTTTCCCTACATGCCCTTTTATTAATCAATTCAGAATAACAGTGAGAACTTAATATTTATTGGGTCATGTGGAAGTATCCCTGAATATGGTACTTACAATACATCACACAAAGTTTGTGTTGAGGCCTCGTATAATTCTCATATTAGTGCTAGGGTGCATTGCATCTATAATTTCCATATTATCAATTGGGAAATGAGTGCAAGTGCAAAATAACTTGTTCTAGGTCTCATTGCTACCAGATTTCTTACAATGCCCAGAGTTAAACAGGCAAGACAAGCTTATTCATGGCTATTGGAATAGGGAAACAGACTGAACGCTGTGGACACAAAAGATGGGAGAGTTTTTAAGCATTAGGTGAAAAAGTGCAAAAGCACTGGGGGGCCTTAGGGAAGAGGTTGATCAATGGGATGTGTTGAGCACATTAATATTTTCCCAAGTTTGCAAAGTTTTTTCCTCAGGGATTAGGCTGTGTTTACTAAAAGGCACCCATCAAAGTCGGGATCCCATCCTCCCACAGAGACTAGAAAGGAGGGATGCTCTCTCCCTTAATAATTACATTTCAAAGAGTAGATTCCCAGTCCTTGACAAAGACATTCTATGGTTCATAAAACTGACAAGAGACCTGAAGATTTATACACATTTCAAATGGGCAGGGAAGTAATTTATAAGGGCAAGTTTTCTAAAGTAAATGTCCATTAAAAAGGGAGGTCAAGCCCTAACCAGTTCGGCTCAGTGGATAGAGCATCGGCCTACAGACTCAAGGGTCCCGGGTTCGATTCTGGTCAAGAGCGTGTACCTTGGTTGCAGGCACATCCCCAGTGGGGAGTGTGCAGGAGGCAGCTGATCTATGTTTCTCTCTCATCGATGTTTCTAACTCTCCATCCCTCTCCCTTCCTCTCTGTAAAAAAAAAACAACAATAAAATATACAAAAGGAAGGTCAAGGACCTATGTTGAGGAAGAAACCGGTGTACCATTTCGTCAGGATGAGGGGAATGTTAAGGCAGCCTCAGTCAAAGTTCATGTCTGTCAGACACTAGCGCAGGAGCTTCTAATTCTGACTTTACACTGAATCCCACTTATACTGGTTTCCCAGTAGCAATTAGGAGTATTAACTATCCATAGATTGGTGGTTTATTTGCTGATGATATCTCCCCCCAAAATGTGGAACAACAAGTTACTTTCAGTTAATATTTATTTGACAAACTACATTCTAAATAAAAAGTGACTTTAAAATAGTTTAGTAAACACTTGGATAAATTATGTCAAAATACAGTTGAGAAATTTTGGATTTGCCTATAAGAACACACCTAGGTAAGAGTAGAAAAGAGAGTTAAAAATCAGATTTTCCCAAATCCCATAGTTTATGCTTCTTTTTCCATTATTTGAAACTATATGAAAATGTATCATTTTATTCAACAAATAATTACTGAGTACCTGTATTTGCCAGGCACTATGCTAAGTGCTGGAGATGTATCTATGGGCAAAAGAATTAAGATTCCTCCCTTTTGGAACTTGCAATCTAGAAAGAAGCATAAATTTAATTGATAACTTTTATAATTATCACTGTGATACGTTCTTTGAAAGGAAACATAAAAAGTGCCGTGAAAACATATAACACTCACTGTAAACTTAGATGAAGGAGATTTCTCCAAGGGTGCAACTGGGACCTGAATCTGCCAGGTGAAGAGAGAACCTGACAGGGCAGTTGTGAAGGTTGCCCTGCTACTCTTGGTCAGTTACCCCAAACAGAAAGAAACACGCTTCCCACCCCAGCAGGAAGATGCTCCTCTACTCTATGGCTTCAGCAAGAAGAAGAGGAATCCTCTCCTTGGTAGGCAGCCATGCAGCCAATGAGACTGTTGAAACTCAGCTACTGAAAAGCCACTACACTTGAAACTTCTAGTTTTCTCCAATGGTATCTGTTTACAACAGCCCCTCTGAACTCCCCCTTTTCATGTATAAAAGAACAATCTTCTCCTTTGTTCTCTGGACTTGTACATGGCTCACCATTAGCCTGCATGTGCCAAATTGCAATTCTCTGTTGTTCCTGAACAAACCCATTTTGCTGGAGAAATATCTGGCTATTTGTTTAAGGTCAACAGATCAGAGATTTGGCATAAATTACAGAAATGGGATAGGTCTCCTAGAGTCAGGCATGGGTTAGCACGAGGGATATTGTCACTGCTTTGTATTGAAATGTATCCTATATAATAAAGAAGTGATATGCAAATTGACCGTCATGCCCTCACAACATGGCAGCACCCACAGTGGGGCTGGGGCTGGCTGCTCCGCTGCCGATGGCAGTGGCCCAGCTGCCCAGGGCAGGCCCGAGACACAGGTAACCACGGCCAGCCAAGGCTTGCGCTGCTGGCAGTGGCAGCAGCAGAGGTGTGATGGGGGTGTCGCCTTCCCCTGATCGCCAGTTTGCCTCCCATCCCTGAGGCTCCTGCACTATGAGAAGGGGCAGGCCGGGCTGAGGGATACCCCCACTCCAGTGCATGAATTTTCATGCACTGGGCCTCTAGTACATTATAATGGGTTAAACTTTGGTCCAGGCTAGCTTGTACCAGACTCTTGTGGCAAAACCAAAATGAGCTGCTGAACTTTTGAAAGGACTGGATTATTATGAAATAAGTAATGGCAAAGGATAATAAAACACGAATGCATGTGGGTGTTTGTTTCCCTGCCTCCTCTCCTACAGTGTCTGGGAGAACATGCCTTCAGCATTTGTTTTCCAGCAGCTGCCACAGAGGCGGTGCTCCTCTCTGCCGCCACCCCAGGATGTGCTTGCTCTGCTCAGTCATTCGCTCCACAGCTCTCTGTTGAGGAGTGGCAGCTTGATTCACCAGATTTCTATTTTTGCTCACTTGTTTGTTTCTTGAGAAAGAAAATGCATGTTTTCTACACTACATAGAAATCCTTACTTAGCAAAGAAATATTTGTTGATAGAGATAAGAAAAATTAACCAGTGAAGATTAGTTGTGGGAGATATTTTCAAATATAGCATGCCTCACTCTATATTCAAATTATATACCCTTTGAAAAATGTATAGACTTTTAAAATCATATATAATTATATAAACATTTAAAAATATAAAAATATAATGAACATGATATATATAGTTGTCTTTGAATATATATATATATATATATATATATATATATATATTATATATATCACTCACAACAAATGAATATTGAACAATTATTCAGAATAAGTCAGAGCTGGCGGCTGTAGAAATATAGAAATCAGACATTGATAGTGTTTGATGTTTTTTACATGGCTCCAAAGATATCAAGGTAAGGATTTGATGGACTAATTTATTACTGCAAAATTAAAATAAGGTTAATTTGAACTGGTAGGATTTTGCCTTTACTTTGATAGCCAATATTAAAGTATAAAAAGAGAACCAAGAATGCTCTAGATACCAGGACCACCTTGAGGTATCAGATTGTTCCCACATTTTGTTTTCAGCTTTAGCTTTCCTTAATATTGTTTTTTGTTTACATGCATTTAATATTTAAAAAAATAACTCCTTACCAAGAGAAATATATATATAACAACATGAAGCATGATTTCTGTGGCCTTAGGTACAATCTTCTTTCCTTTAAATACTTAAGTATCTTAACTATTTTCTGTGGTGCATGTTTGTCTTTGTGGTTACATGTTTATGTGTACGTGTTTAATTGTGAAGAACCAAACCCAGAAAGAAAGCATGAAGCCTCACAGGAAGAGTCATTGACAGTATACAGGGAAAGAAAGATGCTTATGATAAACTCATTTTACAGCAGAGTAGTTCACCCCATTGTTCACAAATTCATACTTGCTCTTGGAGAAAATTTCATCCAAAAGGTTATATTTCAGTTAAACTGACATGTATATATGTTTTCTCCTTACTACTTATTAGCCATTTTTGGCCCAGTGGCTAGAGCATCGGCCTACAGGCTGAGAGGTCTCGGGTTCGATGGCAGTCAAGGACACGTTCCTGGGTTGCAGGCTCGATCCCCAGGAGGGGGAGTGCAGGAGGCAGCCGATCAATGATTCTCTTTCATCATTGATGTTTCTCTCTCTCCCACTTCCTCCCTCTGAAATCAATAAAAAAATATTTTAAAAAATAAAATAAAATACTCTAGTTGTCCTGTTTGATAGCCCTTATATCATCATTGCAATATTCAGAGGTATATATTTAAAGAAACAAATGACTGTGGTACCATATAAGAGTGCAAAGGAAATGAAACAAACATTCTACTTTATGACACATATGACACCAAATAGCAAAATGTAAAAATGATAAACGTAAAAATATAAACCCTTACAAAATCTACAGGAAGGCAATAAATGTGCCATGCACACAGCACTGTGGTGGACCTCATGGGAAGGGAAAGTTCTGGGACAGTTCCACGTCTGGATGGAGACGCATCAGGGATTGCCAGCAAGCCTGCGGTTTTAGGATCCATTTGAAAAAAGGGAGAAACTGGCTGGAAATCAAGGCTTAATGAAGCTATAGAATAGGACATTGCTCAAGCCATTATTTTCATTATGTAACTTGGGATGCTCTGATTAAAAATGTCTAGTTCATATTGTACACGTTATGCCTAGATTTACCTACAAAATCCTCTATCAAACACTTGGACGTTTAATATTATAAAACCCAATACCCCTTAATGCATAAAGAATTTATTTACCAAATCACTTGAACGACATTTACGAGTAAACATGGGCCATTTTTCACATTATAATTAAGTTGTTTAAAAAGTATTAATTAAAACACTAACCTGCAAATAGCTATGTTTGAATGCATATCATTTATCCTGGGATTCAGAAGCATGTGAGAAGAAAAAAATGAGTATTAAATAGTTAGCAACACATACAGTGCACAAAATAATAAAGTATTATTTGCAAAATTCTTCAATATCTCTTCGGTATCCATTGGTAGTTTGTTCATATTTTTATTATAACCCTATGGCACTATATTATGTTATATCTATTTATTTCTCACCCACAAGACTGTAAGTTTACAAAATCAGAAATTTATAATGTATTCTTCTCTTACTAACTTCTAGCATGTCAGTTGATAGGGATTTTTATATTTTATGTATTACTTTATATAAACTAACATATAATATCATTTTATATAAAATAATATACAATATAGCATTTTATATTTTTCCAGCTTTGCAGGGGAATACTTGACAAAAAGAAGTTGTATGTACTTTAGGTACAAAGTGAGATATATGTATACATTATGAATTGACAACCAAAATCAAACTAATTAACAGATATTAACAGATCAATCATCCCACATATTATACTTTTGTGGTGAGAATACTTAATATCTACCCATTTAGAAATTTCAAATGTACAATACAGTATTAACAATAGTTACCATGTTATACATAAGCTTTCCTAAACTGATTTATCTTGCAGAATAGAAATATAAATGATTTTTCATTCTAGTTTAAAATTTTAAAAGATGCATCTATATATAAAATCTTCATATTTAAAGACTTAGTGAGTAGAAGATTTCAACTTATCCTCGCCTCTATGGTTTCAGAAAACACCTACATGCTTGGTGCAATGTGGGTGTCAAGAAATACTTCTTGAATGGAAAGAGTAGCTGGTGGGAGACAGGAGCTCTCTGCCTGGCTTCGAGGCCCAAGGACAGACCTCTGTCACCACACCATGGAGTAGGAATACAGATGAAGATTTGATGCAGAAATATAGAGATTTAATGTGCATGAGGGACTTAAGTAGACCTTTTCTAGAAAGCTCATTTTCATAATAGGCACCTAGTATTCAGAAAGTAGTCCCTTGATAAATTGACATCCTGGCTATAATTTGGATTTTTCTGTAGTCTACATATCAAATTCCTTTATCAGCCAAGGATTATCATCACTGTCAAGTTTCGTAGTGTCTGAGAGATAAGCCAGTTGAGATAAAATTTGTCAGTGAGGAGTCAGACAATGCCAAATATAGTAAGGATGAAAAACCAAAAAGTTCAGATTTCAGTTAGAGGTTCTAGACCCAGAAAAGTCTTATCACTTAGGTGTAAAACTGGATGGAATACTGAAAACAGAAAGGTAAAGAGAAGAACAGAAATGAAGGATTCTTGAAAAATAAGAGGAGGTGGTCCTTAAGAGGCATCTTTGATGCTGGCTACCATGTATTTTATGCTCTGTGTCTCATATTTTCCATTTTTATTTGATTGAAATTAACTGATACTTTTTATTATTTTTAATTATAAAAATTAGCATGGGAATGAAAATCAAGCATATATACAAGCACATCTCATTTCATTAACATTTCCATAATTTTAACATAAGAAACATAAAAATTTATATTTTTATTACTATAATATTATTTAAAAATTCCCAAGTCTAGTCTTTTCTTTGTCTCAGGAAATTTGTCAGATACTTACTCTAAAATATGACAAATATATCAAATTAAATTTACTTATTAAATTTAATTTTTAAGATTATTCATATAACCCAGTAGCATAAACAAGTAATAATCACAGATGCTATCAAAACATTTCACTATTTTTCAAAAGAAGTCTCTAGAACAGCTGTGGGCAAACTATGGCCCACAGGCCAGATCCGGCCCATTTGAAATGAATAAAACTATTGAAAAAAAAGACCGTACCCTTTTATGTAATGATGTTTACTTTGAATTTATATTAGTTCACACAAACACTCCATCCATGCTTTTGTTCTGGCCCTCAGGTCCAGTTTAAGAACCCATTGTGGCCCTCGAGTCAAAAAGTTTGCCCACCCCTGCTCTAGAACAAGATAAGGAAGTCATGTACAATTTACTAATTGGTAAATGATATACTAGAACTTAACACACTCTCAGCTCTAATTCTCTCTGATTAATGACCAAGAGTCAAAGGTCCAATCCCAGAGCTGGAAGAATGTCTGCCCTTTTCAACACATCTATTTATACTTTCACATTCACTTTCTTTCACAGATAATATCAAAATGTAAAAAATAATTTTGACTAAGTATAAAGCACAAAGCCTTTGGCATCAGATACATCCAGATTTTTGGCTTTAACATTTGTTGCCCATGAAGCCCTGCACAAGTTATTAATCTCTCTTGGTTTCAGTTTCTGAGTATGTAAAATACAATTTGTTTGCATGTGAGATTGTTGAGGTAAAAAAATTAATGAGAGAAATTATTTGCAACTGAGTGGATAGTATTGGATGGATGGATAGATAGATAGATAGATAGATAGATAGATAGATAGATAGATAGATAGATGATAGATTAGATAGATAGATAGATAGATAGATGATAGATAGATAGATAGATAGATAGATAGATAGATAGATAGATAAAATAGAAAACTCTGAAAGAATTTGAAGGCCAACTGACTGTGTTAGTAATACATGTTGAAGGTGTTGATGGAACAGTAGCCATGGGACATTCTGAATGTTAACAGAAGAGTGCTTCTGATTCCCTTGGTTTCTGGACTGGACAGGAAAGATGTGGGTCAAAAGGAAACTAAACCTGGAGAAAATTGAGAGATCAAGTGACTGAAGCGTGAGAGGAACAAGAAAAATAGTAAGTTATAGTAGGAGGAGTGAAATATTTGCCTTGAGGATATAAATGCTTTACATAAGACAGAGGTCAAGAGGTAATTTCCAGCACAGTAGATAGTAATGGCAATTATGGGTTCTCCCAGTTACTCCAACCACTATCATTTACCCAGTGATCCCAATGGCGTACACAGGAGAAAGAAATGTACCTATTGAGCTGATAAAGACACCCCCTTCCCTAAGGAACATTCCAAAAATAACGCTTCAATTCCTGTAGTTAATTTCTGCATTTCCGTATCATATCAGAGGCTGCCAACAGTTAAAAGTCCTTCCTATTTTCATGATACACACACAGCCTTTCTGCAAAGCTTAGCTAGTATTGAATAGTTAGATTTACTAATATGTTGCAGCAAGGGAGACCACCCACCACAGTGAACTATGGGGTGTCTCCCTAAGGAGTTAGGAGGGGCTTTTTGCTGGGTGATTTAGAAAGGGCTTAAGGAAGTAGGGGGATCGTTTTGCATTAGATTCTGCCAGGAAGCAGGGCAATTTGATGATTGGGTATCTCACATGTTCTTCTTTGCTTTTGTCTAGTACATGTGAGGATAAAAGCAGGGCTAGAGTTGTCTTTGTTAAACAACAATAACAACAAAAACGGTTGTCACTCATATTAGTTGTGAGTGGGGATTGTTTTGTGTAGTATTCTAGTATGCTTGTCTTTTGCTTCCATTCCAACAAGCTTAAAAATTGGTCCTGCTTTTTTAAAAAAATTACCATGTCATAAAATAACTTACCTTATTTTATCTTATTATTATTATTGATATTCTGTAGAATTCTTTATATTCTGACTGTTTCCTGTTAATTCTTTGTTTCATTTTGCCAAAGGTTCAGATTTTTCTTGAATTTTATATGTATTGCTTTATATTCCTTTCTTAGCAGCTCTTAATTGGCTTCCTTTGTTCTCAGCTTATTCTAAAAATCATAAGGCCACACTTCAAATAATAGAATTATTAATTTTCATCATTAAAACTTTCTATAAATCAGTCCCTGATGTTGACATATCGTAACCTCAGTTCTATTCCACAACCTCCATTTACAAATATGAGAATACTTAGTAGTGACAACTGAAGTGTTACGAATTTTTCTCGCTCCAGAAAGTGCCTGGAAGCTGTCTGTCATTGATGCTTATGAGAGATAATACGAGAACATAGAGCATGGCATAGATACTTGCTAAGTCTTAGAGTTGACTCTGCACTTTTTCTTTTTTTCAGGCTGGAGGCTAACTTCTCCACAGAAATAATTTTTATTCTCTTTGCAACACAACTCATCATGAGTGCTTTACCTCTCTAAGTTACATTTCCATTTATTCTTTTGCAAACATGACAAAAGGAACCCCACTTCTTTCATAGGTAGACTGTAATGCAAGACAGTGAGTTCCTGATACAGTTTAAGGAGGACTTTAGACTATGCCATCAGCCTAACCGTAATGTAATGTTTTCTGGTTACAAATATAAGAATAACAATAATTACTTCTAATTTATATTTGGCTTTGGAGAGTATATACTTTTCTCTGTTACTTTACCTTTAAATTTGAGAGAGCCCTACTCTTACAATACTTGGACAGATGGATTTTATTCTCACTTTGGGTCTATTTTCAATTGAGCTTCCTAGTTAACACATTTCTATTTTTCTAAAGCTATTTCATGGCAGCATCTATACTTAGACACTCCTTTGCCAGTCATCTTTTCCATTTTCATTTTTCACTAGATATTTTCCTCTAATAATAAAAAAAGAACTTTTTAAATTAATAGTCATAATTGTCCAACTTTGCATTGGACTGTCTCCCAGTCAGTATTATTTGATGTGTACAAATGTTTTATTCACATGTGTTATAATATATAAAATTATAATTTAATTCTAATCTTTAAGAATCTGTGATTCAAAGAACAGTAATAGGAAAAACATAATTTTGCATATACTTTGCATATATAACTGATCACCCTATCTGAAGACTCTTATATTAAGGACAATTCCTAGAATGGATGAATAAAATGTGATAAATGTACTCTCTCATATGATATGCCAAACTTATAAGAAATTGACTAGGTGTACATGTAGAAAAGCATAGCTTCTAGTTTAAAAATAGTGAAAAATAAAATGAGATCTATCAACTCACTATAATCAATTCATCCTATCAAAAGGAGTGTTTAGGAACACATGCAAATGGTATGATATGCACTGAGTATATTGGAATAGTCACTTTTAGATGAGAGAACAAAATGGCGATGGGGTAAGGGTGTAAAAGTGAATAGACAGATTAATGAAACAGGAGCAAGGCACTATCAAGGACTATAGTTTGACATTAATTGAAGATCTTATTTCTGTAGTTCTCTTCACATGATATCAAATATGAAAAATAAATAAAATAGCATTAACCCTATTATGTTCTTCTCATTATCTATTCAATTTTATTTTAGTACAATTGTCTTCTGAAAAAAATTTTCTAGTTCATTATTTACTCCCTGCTTCTGACCATCTTCCCTGACTAGGAAGATACCTTTATATTAGCAAGGGATTTTATTTTGTTCTCTATTTTTAAAATTGTCTCCGGAGAACCAAAAATGTTGGGTGACATCTATTGGATACCTAAATATTTATTTCATAAATTCATGAATTACATAGATAACTGTAATGAATTTAAGATTGTGCCACAAGTCCTCTAATTTCTTACATATTTTCTCTATTTGAGAATTTAAAAATGAAGAGAATCTGTGATGGGATTAGGTAGTCATGGTAGAAGGTAGAGAAGTAGAAAACATTTAAGTAGTTATCAGTAGATAATTGATTTTTGGTTCAATAACTTTCTCAATTGAGATGTCAAATCAAATTACTATTTCAGTTCAAGTGCCAGTGCAGACCGAGTAGAGTGTGATCAATATGACATGAAAAGATATATTAATGATTGAGTGCTATATTTGACCCAGAGAAAATACTATCAGCCGATATTACTTGCTCTGAGCAAAATTTACTTAAACATTTTTCATAAACTGTAAAAATTACCTTGCCTCAAAAATATATGGAAATATTAACAAGTATATGTGTGTATTTATGATATATATGTCCATATATTACTTTTATATACACATACATAAATATATAAAACACACAATGTATGTGTATAATTAAAATGATACATGCTGCTCTTGAAAAAAAATTATTATGGCCAAGATAATAATTTGAAGAAATGTTTGACCTTCGTTCAAATGAGCTAATGATGTTTCTAGTTTTTTTTACAGGGAATATCATACATCTCATCACAAAATCAGTATCTTGCTATTTATCCACAGCTTTATTTAAATTCAAGTGCCTGCTCTATCCAAACTATTCTCAAAGAAATGAGCCTATACAAATGAAAGTGTTTTATAATCTATAAACCCCTTTAAAAATGTGCAATGATCATAGACACCATTTCTATTATTATTCAGATGAGAACATTCTTCAAATCAGTCCATTCAAATACTATTGCTCAGTACCACTTGAACACCAGACATGTTTTCAGACATAGGTTACAATGAGAATCCTTATTATTTTGAATTACTATCAGGTACAGTAGTTTTCAAACCTATTATATATTAGAAACATCTACAGTGTTTAAAATATTCCAAAACTAGAACCCCACTCCAGGCCAAATGAATTGAAATCTCCACAAGCAGGACTCGGGCATTTCAATATATTTTAAAGATCTCCATTTGACATCAATGGTGCACTCAGATTGACAACTGCTAATATGAAGAATGCCATATGTATATTGGTAAAATATAAATAAGTCCAAATCAGTATAGCAAATACTATCATAATATAAGATTTCCTGAAACCAATAGGATCAACAGGATCATCAGATGGGGGGGATCAGTTAACCTGAGATTTGAACAATAAAAGAAGTATGCTAACTTTTCTGGAAGATAATGAGGGTGATTTAGACAGAAAGAAAAAGAAAGAACAAAAATATTACATTGCCTAGACAGAAATCTGCTAGAATCAAGCTCATGTGAATGCACAGATAAACGAAGATGCAGAGGGAAGAGAAAATATAGCTACAAAGATGTTTTGTTGTTAAAAAGGGTAGATTAAAAACCACCACTCTATGATAAATTTGGCAGGCCCCAATTTAAGGTATGATATACAGTCATAATAGTTCCTATTTCCCTTCCTCTATTTTGTGACAAAAGATAACAGAAACCTGTATGTGCTTTTAGATAAGGTGCTCTTTTCCTCCATATCCATTTGCCTTCTCTTGTAGGATAGGATGAATAGCCAAGTGATAACATTGATTAACTCCTGAGGCGCCTGGACAATCAGAGACAGGTGATCTAGAAACAATACTGTTTTGCTGGGGTTTTATTATTTTTTTATTATTGTTCTTTAATATTTTCTATTTCAGGAAGGGCCTTCAGCTTTAACAGGATTCAGTAATACACATTCCATTCTCAAACAAGTCAGAGGAACCGGGCAAAGTATCTCAAAGTGTCTGTAAATAGCTTTTATTTCATTAAAAAATTTTTATGAAGATGAAGTCATTTTTATTAGTTATTTTTGTATATAGATATTTAAAACCCTCAAAGCAGTAGGAACCAAATGACCTGGAAAAAAAATAAAGATGAGTAACTAGTTTTATTGTTTTCCTAAGAGTTTGGCCCCATATGTCTGTAGTTATATGCTGAACAGAAAAGTAAAATAAATAAATAAATAAATAAATAAATAAATAAATAAATAAATAAATACTAATGAAGCTCAAAATATTTTAAAAATTGTTTTTTCTGTGTACAAATTAGAAAATTTTGAGACACAGGCTGCCATTTATCTCTAGTTATGTTGCTGGGGGTGGGGAGATTACTCCAGATTTTGTTTCTGACTAAAATATCAGAACAATGATATCATAGGTAGCAAATAGGCTATGCAAGGGAGTTATTACCTGCCCTCAGTTGGTACTCTTCAAAATCTCATATGTTTAGGTTGAAAGGCTTTTTTTAAATTTTTTCACATAAGCCTGCATATTATATTTCTATTTTACCTCTAATTCAAATTTTTTGTTATTTTTCATGGCTGCTGTTATTTGTAATATACAGTATTTGCAAATGCTGCCCTTAGCAAAGCAGAAGCTGCTGTACCCTGGGCTTTTCCACATGGGGGATCATCTGATGATAATGACATATTTCCAACAGTGGCGTGGAATCCAGAAGGGACACAGAGGCCTGTGCGGATGCCAAGACTGCTGTGTATGGCACCGCCATGGTTAATGCACCCAGACTCTGAAGTCCCTTTAAATTCCTTTCGCATAAAAAAGGGAAATTTGAAGTTCAGCCTCCAAGAAAGAGTATTAAAAAGACCAGGAGGGTTTCATCCACGTTCCATGGGTGATAAAACACATCAATCTGAAACATTACTAGTGTGTTGCTGATTCCCTAGCCATCCTTCCATTTGCTGTAGCCGAACAATGATAGTGCTGCTCCATCAAGGGGAAATGATCCCTCCTCCCCTCAGAAAGCTTTTTACAAGGCAAAGCTATAAAGTGCTAGATTTATTAACAATTTCCATTTCAAGAGAGGCACTGTTTGTAGGGCAGTAAAGCTGTGCTTTAATGCAAATGCAGCACTTCAAGCCTGTTTTCCTAATGTCTTCACAACTCTTGTAAATAATGCATCTCTGGCTGTCATCCTTTACTTTTAAACAATTTGGACAAACTGGTTCAAGTTGTAAAAATACAAATGTACTTTCTTTAACATAATAATAGTTTTGCAAACATTCTGGAATTTCTAATATGCTTTAATAAACCTGATTGATATTTGGTTGCCAAAATGGGAATGTACCTATCAATTTCATCTCACAACCAAGGGCTCCAGACAATGGAAAAGTGAGGATGTGATCCAGAACACTTGAACCCTGGTGTTGTAAAGATCTCTATCCAAGTTTTGTAAACTGAAAGCATCATGGGAAATATTTTTATTCCAGTTTCCTTGGATAGATCTCTGAGTCCAACAAGTGTTTATTGGACTATCTTAATTATCTTAAACAAAGAAACCTGATTCAAACATGCTCTCATCTTTAGCCCTTCCCTATTACTGTATTTTTGTGTTTTTAAAACATATACTAAAATGTCAGTTTATAAGTTAAAATAATAAAAATACTGAAATTGAAATGTTTATTATTTGGCAAATAAGGATGATTAGATGAGCATCTAAGGTTTATTTTTAGGGTAAATTCTATGAAAATGAGAATAAAAATTTTTGAACAATAAAAAATCTCTCCGAAAATAGTATATATCTGGTACAATCTGTATTGGGTCAGTCAAGCCTAACACTGGTGACTTGGACTGAGAAGAAATAATACATGTTACATTTTATTTATAAACTGATAATGTTATAGCCTTGTGTTCGCAAAGGAGAAAAATAAATGGTGAGAAACTGTGATAGCAAGGTTGCACAGAAAAGCGATCTATCTATCGGGCACGACATAGTAGAGTGATTTTTTTGGAAGAAAAGGTGTCCTAATAATGCACTCTATTTTTATCTTTAGATTGCTTGGGTATCATCTTAAGGTACTTTTTGTTGTTGCAAGTGGCAGACAAAGTAATGTAAAATGGCTTAGGCAATAACGGGGACCTATCAGCTCATATAACTGGAAGGTCAACGGTTAAAAAGAACTCTATCTCAAGGATATCTGTAGGATGACATTCTACAAGGTCAGTTTATCCTTAACTAGGTTTCCTCATGTTTGCAAAATGGCCACAGCAGTTTTAAGCTCCACATGCATAGAAGGAGCGAGAACATCTCCAGTGTAGTTACTTTGAGACTTGTGGAACCTCATGACTTGGAATCTTCAGCACAATTCCCTTGAAGGTCATGTGTCTGCCCCTGAGCAAATCTCTGATGACAAGGACTAATGGTATATATTAGTGACTCAAGACCTTTTTGTCTAAACCAAACTTCATTGAGAAGTGGACAGCATTGCCCTTATTGGCCTTCAGTAAAGCAGAGCCCACCTCTGGAACTTGAGTAATGTCAGTTTCCTCTGAGGCAGTGGGAAATGTGGGAAAATGAAAGAGAATCAAAGAAAATTCTCAGTACTTAAAAGGAGACAGCTCTCGGCAAACAGATGCTGGTTAAGCAACCAACAAATGTTCACTATTCCAAGCTTTTTCTTCCCAGATTTAAATACCTCCTTACTGCCACTTGAACAATAACATTTATTAAAATTCTTTCTTGTGACTTATTTTTCCATTTTCATGTGTGTATTTTTTTTCATATTTCTGGTGCTATTTCTAGGGAAGATTTCATTTATTTAATCGGTGCTATTCATTTTACTGAAACTTTACACAGAATCTAACATACAAATGAAATTGTGATATATTTTATTTTAGATTTGGCATAATAACTTTTGGAAAGAGTGTAGCAGAATTACTAATGGGATATGAGATGTCAAAAACAGGCAGATGCACATTAGAACCTAGAATTTGCCCCAAGCAGTAGGAACTGAATATGATTAGTGGTTTAAATTAATTTGGAAAGTTATGGTGCAGGATATCATTCAGTTATTCCTTAATGATTTCTTAATTAATAAAAATCACATTAACCAGAATGGGCCTTTCCTTTAATCGAATCTGAAAGTTTGATTACTTTTGGATTCAAGTTAAAATTTAATTTTAAGAGAGTTATCATCATAATTCTTAACTCTTAGACTTTCCAGTCCTGAATATCAGACTTTATTATGTAAGTAAAAACAAAGCACAGTAACTGACATATAAGAAATGTCTGATAAATATTGTTGAATAATTGAATGCTTAAATAATATAACATCCTTGCCAACAAATGGAAAAAGGAAGTAGAACCTTTTCTTTTAAAAGAAAAACATAGTTATTTATAAGAAAAAAGAAATTTATTTTAAAACAATTATATCTGTTACTTATAATGAGTTTATGACATACTTAAAATATGTTTAAAATTTTATCTTTACCCATTAGATTAAAATAGCCTTATTTCAGATCCTTACCATATTGTGTCAAGTATAGAATTTTTAATCTAATTGCCTATACACTATTGAGGTATAATTTAATTTTCAGCTTTATAGAGGTATAATTGACAAATAAAATTATATGATAAAGTACAGAACATAATGAATATAATATTTTATTTCTCTTTAGAATGCTTCTTCAACTCTTTGTTGTTTAGGCCCATGCTGAGTATTCTTGTGTACATGTGAATTTTTTAGATTTCTTCTTGAAATTGATTTTGAGTTTCATTCTACTGTGGTCAGAATAGATGCCAAATATGATTTCAATAGTCTGAAACTTATGAAGGCTTATTTGTGACCTAACAGATGATCTATCCTGGAAAACGTTTCATGTGAGCTTGACAAGAATGTGTATTCTGCTGCTGTGGAATGTAATGCCCTGTATACTTCTGTTAAACACATCTGATCTAACTTGTATTTTAAGTCCAATGACTTCTTATTGATTTCCTGACAAGATTATCCATCCATTGTCAAAAATTGGGTATTGAAAGTCCCTACTGTTAGTGTATTTTTGTCCCTTTTTCCCTTTGATCTGTTAATATTTGCTTTATATATTTAGTTTATCTGATACAAGTAATTTAAATGTAGGTCTTACATGGTATTAATTCAGTGTTTCTAAGGTTCTTTTTTCCTATGTTGTTTGTTTGTTTTAAATAAAGTGAAGTTATTGCCAATAAGCTCGAAGACTCACTGGTTATATTTTCAGATATCCCTGAATCATGTTTGAATGATTCAGATATCCAAAAATAATTATATTTCAGTTTTCCTGAGATAATTATGTTATCAGTTTTCTTGAAATAATTATATAGTATTGAAGTACCCATAATATAGTTAAATATATTTTTAATGATACTAACATAAGTTACACTCTAGAAAGAAGTTAGTGAAGATTTAGTAAAAGAGTATCTTGTCCCAAATTGCTTTCTTCTGATCTCACAGGAGCATTTTTCATTAAATAAGTTTCCATGTAACTATAGAATTCTATTTTCTAATATTAGGCAGGTGGGCAACATAATATTTATGCAAACCATATTCTGATTATCAGCATGACTTTTTTACCTGTACACTGCCCAGCAAACAAGAAGAAAAATCTAAAGAAATATAACACAGTTCTTATAAGGGTAAAATGAAATAATGCATAGAAAGTGTTGTGTAAACTAAAATGTTCATAAGGCTGAGATGGTTCATATTATGTGCTTTTTATTTATTTATTTTTTTAAAAAATATATTTTATTGATTTTTCACAGAGAGGAAGGGAGGGAGATAGAGAGTTAGAAACATCGATCAGCTGCCTCCTGCACATCTCCCACTGGGGATGTGCCCGCAACCCAGGTACATGCCCTCGGCCGGAATTGAACCAGGGACCCTTCAGTCCACAGGCCGACGCTCTATCCACTGAGCCAAACCGGTTTCGGCGGTGCTTTTTAAAAATATATATTTTTTATTGATTTCAGAGAAGGAGAGAGAGATAGAAACATCAATGATGGGAAAAAATCATTGATCGACTACCTCGTGCATGCCCCACTCTGGGGATCCATCTCAAAACCAGGGCATATGCCCTGACTGAGAATAGAACCGTGACCTCCTGGTTCATAGGTCAAATGCTCAACCACTGAGCCACGCCATCCAGGCTGTGCTTTTTAACAGAGAGATTGTGGTTCAGATATTCAGTTAATTACCTATTAGCTGTGTGGAACACGACTTCACTAAAAGTCAGATTTTCTCGTATGGCAAATAAACTTTAAATTATATTTTTGGGTTCTTATGAAGAATAAATGAAATAATATGCAATGTTTTTGGCATAGATCTACGGCATAATTTGTGCTCAACAAATGGCAATTGTTATGACTAATACTCATGTAAGGGCAAGTGTCTCAAGGAATTATTGTTGTTACAAGTATTATTAATGAAAGAAGAATAACAAAAAGATGAGGGAGGAAGATGGCCTCTCCACTCTTTTTATTTAGATTGATTAAATGCTAACCCTTCTTTATATGATTTAGAGGAAGTTAACAATCCAAAACCTTACACAATGGCACTTCTCTTGTTGTTGTTGAGGTATCTCCAGTGTTGACAGATAAAGCTACTTCCTTAGTGCAGCCCTTCGGATGATATTGACTTTCACACCATCTGCAATGCCAATGATTGTGATGACCTAAATGAATGAGTTTAGATATTATTATCAGGTCCCTAAGGCACCTAATAAAATCTCCACTAATGCATTGCAAACGATGACAGTCTGTTTCCTCCTAAAAACTTACCAATTCAGAGGCCACCTTTTCCAGTTTATGGTAAAAGGCAAAAGGTCTATGAACAAGGCAAGCAGTATACAAAGTTTGCCACACATCTATCACATCTGCAGTTTTTAAAGGATAACTGGTAAAGAAAGGAAAAAGGCAGATTTTTTTAAACCAAGTAATCCTTTCTTCACTAATTTTATAGGCAAAACAGCAGGGCATGCCTAAGCATACAAAATAGAAGTAGAATAGTTATATTCAATTCACTGTAAAATAACAGACCTTAACTGAGAATCGGCTTTGAACACCTCATAGAAACAAGAATGCAAAGGTCAATAAGATGGTCTAGCTTGGGAGACACAGGTGTAAACAGAAAATTACATTCAATTTCAGTGGCTTAAATGAATTTCTATGCAAACCCAGAAATAAAATTTTCCCAGGTTATATCAAGAAAAGCCACATAAAAAAGAAATATTCAGGCTAAGTATTGAAAGAACAGGAACTCCCTCCTCCTTCCCCTCCCCCCAAAAAACTGTACCCCCAAATGGAAGAAAAATCCAGTTAGTAGTATTACACAAACTTATGAACATGGAAATATGGGTTTGATATTGCGGAAATATACTTCAGGGCATAGGAAGGAAGGAGTATGCAGAATGACCAGGTAGGCATGCCATGGAGGAAAAGCCATGGTTAACTAAAGGCAATCCAGAGGTAGTTGACAGCTGCAACCATGTGCCATGCTCTGTAATAACCTGTGATAAATGCATATTACTTGGCATTATTAGTCCTCACAATATTTAAGTTAAATCATATTATAACTTCTTTATAGTTTGTGGAACTAAGGTTAAGAGAGCTAAGTAAACCAGTTAAGGACACATTTCTTGTAGGTAGTAGAGCTTGTGTTTAAACCTAAGTCTAACTTTTTGAGCAATGTATTAACTGTGTCATCATGCCTTTCTCTTCTGATTGTTCTTTTTTGTCATTAACCATTTTTGTTGTCCCTTTTACTGGCTTCTCTTGCTCCATCTTATCTGTCTCTTGAATATTGCGGTTCAGCAGAATTCTATTTTTGTAAAAGTGAAGGAAAGTATATACAATTATATGGGAAATGTAAGCATTTTACCAGAAAAAAAAACAACAAGAGGGAAAAATCAAAATACCTTCAGAAGCTATTATGAGTTGATTAGTGAGCACATATTAAATTGTATGATAAAATACCAAAAAAACCCTAGGTAAATAGCCTATAGATACCCATCAAACTGTTTAATTAGTGAGAGAATAAAATGATTAAAAATTAAAATTACTTAAGCAAGTTCTCAGGCAAATTCTCATTTCTATTTCTTTCTTAACGAGCCTTTAATTAGCTGAAATTACATTAGGGAAGTTTCATGCCTTCTATGTCTTTGCCAAAATACAAAGTACCCTCTTTATTCAGAAACGATGGGTGTAAGTAGATAATGAAACATATTCCTCAGGAGAAGGCAAAATTGTAGTCAATTTAGTATTGTTGAATATCAACTTGTGTATATTTTTGGCTAAACAAAATTAAAGTTAACAGCAAGCAAGGGAAAATTTGGTTAGAAATATTTTATGCTGTTTGTTTTCCATATTCCTATGCAAAATACTTTGAAGGGAAAAGCATGAAAACTATTTGATTTTAAAGATTTAATCTATCTTTGTAACATGACAATAAACAAAGGGATTACCTATGATTCACATTAAAATTGCCACCTTCCAAAATGTGAAATGAACACCAGGGTAAAATTATAGATTGACTTTATTTTTCTGCTATTCCAGAATCAAAATAGATGCTAGATATCCTATGGTTTATGAGAAACTGTTATGAGATCGTTTTCAAACTAGTGATTATTTTGTGGTTATTCTTAAAAATAAGCACAATTGGACAGGTCAGATTTTTCTAAAGTAAGCATAAGGAGGAAATAAACATTTTGTGAGATATCTAAAGGGCTTGCAATCCTTCAAGTATTTTTTGTTTCTGCATAAAATACAGGGAAATTCTGTGTATCTACAGTCCAGGTGATTGTGACTTTTGCCATTTTTACAAATCCAGTAAACATACAACTGTATCATTTATACTTGTGGTTGTAAAACCATAACTTGTATTTATAAACCTCAATCGGTCAGTATCTTTAAATTTTTAAGAAACAAAATGATTCCCTTTGGAATTAAAGTGTAAGACATTCAAAGGTAAGTAGGATAAATAGAAGTTACTATTACTATCATAAGAGAATGGTATGCATGACCCCAAATAGTAAAGAGAAAAACAATCAAAACTGTGAAAATATTTTAATTGGAGGAAAGCGTTTTCAAGGAAGCTGCTTCTGTCATATATTCAACATATTTAAAGGTGTCCAAAAATGGGCAGTGGCCCAACACTAAAAAGATAGGGCATCTTTCATGTTTTATTTAAATGAGGGAAAATAAGTGTGGGTTATATTTTAATAGTGTACTAAAATGATCTAACAAGTGAACCAGAAATGGAAGTTAATTTGTGAGAATAATATGGTACTTAATAGGAGAAAAAATAACATTGGGAAAGACTAATAAACTATCATTAAGAAGTAAAGTTGACTATCGTTTATTGAGCATTTACTGTATGCCAAGCCAGGTGCTTGGTGTTATCACACATTATACCATGTAACTCTCAGAAAATAATTTTAATGCAATATTGTGTGTGTGTGATGAAGGGGTCTATTCACTCACTAAACATTTATTAAATTTCTAGGTATTACAAGGTGTATTAGGGATATCATAATTAATAAAGTTGTATCCTTGCTCAAGGCCTAGTTTGCAAAACACATTTATAAGCAGATAATAACAAAAGGATAATAAATGTCTTGATAAATTATACATAGAGTGGGGAAAGTATAGGAAGACACAGTAAACTCTGCTTTGGTTGTATCTCAGTTTCCTAGCTAGAAAGTGAGAAGGCTAAAATTTAAATTCAATTCACAAACCATGTAGCCTTGTTTTATTTGTCCCAATTTATAAAAACATAGCAAGTTCCTTTAGAGTTTCCAGAAGAACTGGCACAGTTAAAGCAATGGATGAAAATAATGCTAAGAATCAACATGTGGTAATAAAATGAATATGCCTGCCCTTCTTAAAAGGCTGGCAAGCTAGATCAATATTGGCGGAGCCATGAAAGAGTGCTCTAATATGTTAGATGCCTGATTTGAGTACTAACTATGGAGCAAATGGCTTCTAAATATAATTTATTTACAAGTATTTTTCTTGATCATTAAAGAGACCTAGAGAGGAAAAGAGAGAAGAGAGAGGGAGGGAGGGAGGGAGGGAGGGAGGGAGGGAGGGAGGGAGGGAGGGAGGGAGACAGACATAAACAACTGTAAATTTCTCCAGAAAGTATTACTCAGATTCTTCTTAATTTTCCCTGGGTAACAATCAGCAAACTTCTCATTAGAAGGAATTTTAAAAGGTTTGCTGATTTGCAAAACATGGCATGAAAGATGTGTACATTATGTGCATAATTGGTTTTGTGGTTACATATGGCACATGCTATTTTGGAAATGTACCCCCTCTGTGTTCATTATAGCTATCGCTCACTCTGTTCCATGATAATCATTTATAGTTACTCATCACAGTTTATTATTACAAAAGTAATGAATCAGCAGTTTTATGCATTCTCTTTAACAACCCAATCTTAGAAGTTTTTGAACCACAGTATAATAGGAAGAAAGCAGATTGCCCAAATTTATTTCTGGATATTGACCTATACATTTTATAGAGATTATCTTAACTTTAATGATAAGTAAGTTTTCCTTTCATCGTCCTTAATGGATTCTACTATTACACTCAAAGCAAACAGTTGGCTTTATGTAAAAATACATGTTAAAATTTTAATAAATCTGTACTGTTAATATAAATTTATTTCTACCTTTTATATTGAGATATTCACAAAACATAGCTTCAGTTTTCCGTTGGAGAAGCCAAAGATCACGTAAGTAGAAAAAGGGGGTTATCGGCCCTTTTCAGCTTGTTCCGGACTTTTGTGTCCTTGGAGAGGAGCTTAAGGAAAAGCAACATCAAAGAGACCCTTTTCATGTGAACGTTTCTAATTCAAATTATTTGTTTCTGTAGTTCAGAGCCCAAGGAAATAGAAGTTTCTGGCCAGGTTCTAGATCCTCAGACAGAGATTTTAAGCGTTGAACACTTCACAAATCACTATGCTAAGCACCACAATCACATTGTAAACTGTGAAGCACCAGTTTCATATCTTTTTTTTTTAAATATATTTTATTGATTTTTTACAGAGAGGAAGGGAGAGGGATAGAGAGTTAGAAACATTGATGAGAGAGAAACATCAATCAGCTGCCTCCTGCACATCTCCCACTGGGGATGTGCGTGCAACCCAGGTACATGCCCTTGACCGGAATCGAACCTGGGACCTCTCAGTCCGCAGGCCGACGCTCTATCCACTGAGCCAAACCGGTTTCGGCACCAGTTTCATATCTTAAATGTGATTCATTTATAAAAGAGTCTTTTGACTCCACATATCTCAGGGAAATTAAGAACACACAACAATCACATTTTGAATGATGCATAAGACCTTAACTCTGATCTCTGGTCCTGACTAGCTGGGTTACTTTGTACGACTTTGATACTTTAAGAAGCTCACCACAATAAAAACAAATTAGTGGAGACATTTAACTATTAAATATTCTAATTTGAAATGATTTCAAGTTGTATTATATTAAATGCCTCATAAATGTGTAAGATACTTTCTGTGTGATTTTTATGTAGGGGAAAGGTATTATCTGGACCTTTTGAAGAAGGTAAAATGCCAAATATTTTCATACTTCCCTCTTAGAACATTCTAATAGAACTAGAGGTCTGGTGCACAAATTCATGCATGGGTGGGGTCCCTCGGCCAGGCCAGCGATTGCAGCCCATCAGGGCCGGGCTGGCTGGGTGAGGAGGGGCCCCGAGAGATAGGCCAGCTGGGGAGAAGGGCCGTGGGAGGTTGGCCGGCCAGCCGGCCCATGATTGGGGCCAATGGGGGCAGGGGGGCGGCTGGCTAGGGGGAAGGGCTGCAGGAGGATGGTTGTGGGAGCACACTGACCACCAGGGGGCAGCTCCTGTGTTGAGCGTCTGCCACCTGGTGGTCAGTGTGCATCATAGTGACTGGTTGACCGATCGTTCTGGTCATTCCGGTCATTCGGTCATAATGGTCGCTTAGGCTTTTATATATATTCTAGAGGCCCGGTGCATGAAAATTCATGCACTGGAGGGGGCATCCCTCAGCCCCGCCTGCCCCCTCTAACAGTCTTGGAGCCCTCAGGGGTGGGAGGCACCCCTGCGATCAGGGGAAGGCGACGCCTCATCATACCTCTGCTGCTGTCACTACTGGCAGTACAAGCCTTGGCCGGCCCTGGTTACCTGAGCCTCGGGCAGCCCTGGACAGCTTTGCAGCCGCTATCCAAGGCTTGCCTATGGCTCAGGCCAGCTCTGGGCGGCTGAGGGGCTGTGGGGACTGGGGTGACTCCAGAGGCAGGCACACAGCAAGGCCAGGCCCGCCTGGGGGTGGGCTCAGCTTTGCCACACACCTGCTGCCCAGGGGGCTGAGAGGACTGGGTGCTGCCATCTTGTGGTTGTGGGTACTGCCATCTTTGAGGGTGTGGTAGTCAATTAGCATATTCCCTCCTTATTGTCTGTGGGTGCCACGACTTTTGCAATGGCGTGAGGGTCAGTTAGCATATTCCCTCTTTATTAGATAGGACTAGAGACCTGATGCACTCAATCGTGCCCTGTGCGGGGGGGGCAGGGGGGGGGAGAGTGGTCCCTCAGCTTGGACTGTTCCCTCCTGCAGTCTGTGATCCTCTCAGGGACTGTCCGGAACCTTTTGCTCCTTACCGCCTAACTGCTCGCTGCTCCTTAGCGGAAGCAGGAGAGGCTCCTACCACTGCTGCTGCGCTCACCAGCCATAAGCCCAGCTTCTGGGTGTGCAGCACTCCCCCTGTGGGAGCACACTGACCACCGGGGGTAGCTCCTGCATTGAACATCTTCCCCCTGGTGGTCAGTGCACATCATAGAGACTGGTCTTTCCTCCAAAATGGTTGCTTAGGCTTTTATTATATAGACTAGAGGCCCGGTGCATGAAATTCGTGCACAGAGGCATCCCTCAGCCCGGCCCGCAACGACACCAGAGTCCCTCACCCGGCCTCTGGCCTGAGGCCCCTCCCCTCCCTCCATGTGGCCGGGTGCAGATGCAGGGCTCGAGTTGCCAGGGTGATGCTGCCAGCGTCCCGCCCCAGTCACTATGGGCGCTGCCATCTTTGTTGTAGAGTGATGGTTAATTTGCATATTACTCTTTTATTAGATAGGATAGATAAATTCTTATTAAGGCATTGCTGTGTACATTGATGCAAGGCAGAGGGAAAACAAAGATAGACGGATCTCAAAATGGCATTCAACATTTATTGAATATGTCCTGTATACCAGCCACAACTACTGTGACAATTCAGAGAATATATGGAAAGATCATATCTCTAAGTTACTCAAAATCTGTAGATAGCTTCCAATTAGCCTTCACTCTAGTAGGTAATTATGATGATTGAGTTTTGAAAAATGAATAATATTTAGCACCCCAATCAATATAACCATTTCATTATCACTCCCACCTCCATGGTGATCTAACATGTTTTATACTGTACTGCATGCCAGCTACTGTGCTAAAGATTGTTTGTATTTTATTTTACCTAATCTTCCCATTGAATCTATGAAATAGATGCTATTTTGATTGTATTTTTCTGAGGAAGAAATTGAACCTTGAAGTAAAAAATTCCCAAGGTCACCACATCAGAGTCAGCATGAACACAATCCAGTTTTTCAGTACAACATCAAACTGCATTTTCTATTAATTTCTCCCTTTGTCGAATAATCAATATAGTGTCATTGTTTTCACCCATAAATTAGGCTGTATTATTGTTGTCCCTTTCTGTAGATAAATCAATATGTTTAAATTTGAATTAGAAGATTATCAACAAGTACTCAGAGCAGGATGGGTATAGCTAATTTAATTGTTTTTATTGCCTAAAGTAAATCAACAAGCAGACATCAACAACAAATTGGACATTTGACCTTATGACTTACTTATTATAAACCACAGTAGCAGATGGCGTCCAAGACCAATGATATAGCTTATCTGTTTGCATGTTGTTATCCTTTTATTTCACTGTTTTTAAAGTGAGAATTCAATAATCAGAGGAGAATCTGTGTCTGCTGTTTCTCTACAAGCAAATTAATGCACATGAAAGCATCCTGGAGACAGTATTTAGAGTCAAATACTAATAAAGAAAGTTTAACTTTAAAGGCAGCAAAGGAAGTGAAGATTAATGCAGAGCAGAAAACCAACCCCAAAACAGGAGACTTAGTCACAAATATTCTGATATGATAAAGGGTAACTGATACTATAACAAATTACTACTATGGCATTCAGCAAGGATAAAATATCAGTAATCCTATTTTGAAATCTAATATTTTCTCATAAGTCTTTATTGACTGACAATTAAATTTATATACTACAATTCATGGCTCTCTTACAAGATGTTTATAAAGTTGGTATAAGTAATAAAGTATGAGACTTCTCCATCTGCAAGGAAAAATACTTGTATTTATAATCTCAACTACTCTACCAAAGCCAATTTTTCTGTCTTGAACAAATTGATTTTTGGCTGTGCATAAATTAAATGTCAACACATCTCTCACAAATCTACTTATGGGCAGCCAAAAGCCAGGCTGTTGAGCTAGAAAACAAGTCAATACAAATAACTGTATCTTCCCTTCAACAAACAACACAAAGGAAAAGGAGCTTTAGTGATTATAAATATGTTTGTGTTAATTAGTTGATTTTTGGAGATAAATTCTGCTGCCTTCCCCTTCCCACCATGGACCATGAAATCTGTTATATATTATCTGTATGTCCAGCTGTCTATCCTATCTAATAAAAGAGAAACATGGTAATTGGCGTACGACCGATACCCTTTTCATTGGCTAATCAGCGAGATATGCAAATTAACTGTCAGCCAAGATGGCGGCCGGCAGCCAGGCAGCTTGAAACTAACATGAGGCTTGGTTGCCTCAGTGACGGAGGAAACCAACGTTCCCCGCCTGCCGCTGCCTCTGAGCTGGCAGTTTAAGAAACTCTGTAACAAATACCGCCGGGCTTCAGCCAGCAGATTCGCAACATTGTAAGCAAAGGCCAGAAACCTACTTTCAGCCAGAGGCCTAAGAGCTGGAGCCAAGCCTCAAGCTAAAGCTGGCCCAGAATAAAAAAAAAATAAAAAAAGGAGCGTTTGGGAGTTCAGTCACCCCCAGCCTGAAAACAGCCCTCAGCCCCTCACCCAGACTGGCCAGGCACCCCAGTGGGGACCCCCACCCTGATCCAGAACACCCTTCAGGGCAAACCAGCCGGCCCCACCCATGCACCAGGCCTCTACCCTATATAGTAAAAGGGTAATATGCCTCCCGGCACCGGGATCAGCATGACAGGGGGCAGCACCCAAACCCCCTGATCGCCCTGTGGCTCTGTGTGTGACAGGGGGCGGGGCCCCAACCCCCTGAGCAGCCCTGCTCTGTGCCTGATAGGGGGGAGCTCCCCTATCCCCCCCCCCACGGGCCCTGCTCTGTGTGTGACGGGGTAGAGCCATAACCTTCCCATCAGCCCTGCCCTGAGTGTGAGAGTGGCGGCGCCCCAACCCCCTGATCCGCCCTGCTCTGTGGGTGATAGAGGGCAGCACCCCAACCCCCTGATGGGCCCTGCTCTGTGTGTGACAGGGGGTTGCTCCACAACCTCCCCATCGACCCTGCCTTGAGTGTGACAGGGGACGGCGCCCCAACTCCCCAATCAGCCCTGCTCTGAGCCCGACCAGGGGCTGCACCTAGGGATTGGGCCTGCCTTCTGCCACCCGGGAGCAGGCCTAAGCCAGCAGGTCGTTATCTCCCGAGGGGTCCCAGACTGCGAGAGGGCACAGGCCAGGCTGAGGGACCCCCCCCTCCCCCCCCCGAGTGCACAAATTTTTGTGCACCGGGCCTCTAGTATATATATAAAACCCTAATATCCAAAAAGACCAAACGGTGGAACAACCAAACAACTGGTCGCTATGATGTGTGCTGACCATCGGGGGCCGTGCGTGGAACATGACGGGTGTCAGCTGAGGCAGAATGGTGGGGCAGGTGAGCGGGGGGACCAGACCAAGGCAGGGCGCTGGTTGCTGTCATTGGGACATGCCTCTGGTGGTTACTGAAAATTCTTTGCTCCTGCATTCCACGGTCCTGCCCTATGCTCACACCTGCTGCAGGCGCCGGCGCCACTCGCACTTGCTGCCAGCACTGGAGCTGTTGCTTGCACCCGCTGCAAGCACCCAGCTCCAGCCAGGATCACTTGGTGCTGTCAGGGGATGTGAGTGGCAGCTGCTGGCCCCTGTCACCCCTCAGGGCTTCTCCACCTCACCCTCACCCTACTACTGAGGGGCGATCGGAGCCAGCAGCTGCCTCTTGCACCCATTGCCGGTGCCGGCCCCACTCACACCCAGTGCCAGAGCTGCCACTCACCCCTGCTGCGGGTCCTGCTCGCACCCGCTGCCAGCACTAGAGTTGCTGCTCGCACCCACAGGGCTGCCGGCAGATGGGACTGGGGGCCGTGGCTGGAGAAGCCGGGCAGGGGTGCAGAGGATGGGCCACGACCCACCCCTATGCCCACCGCAGCCTTGCGGCCTACAGTTTCTTTCAAGGTACACGAATTCATGCACTGGACCCCTAGTGTCTTATAAAACATTAGCTCCAGCTGAACAAACACTAAAAGAAAAAGAAAAAAAATACTCATATTTATAATGTAATATTGGTGTAACTTTATAAATATATTCAATTTAAATTGACTGGCCATACCCTCTAAAAGCTTCACTTGAGTGCATGCATGTGATGCTCTCCCTTTGCCCTCCCGAAAAGGGTGTGTGCGCGTGTGTGTGCACCCACGCTTAGTGAGTGCCTATAGATCATCAGAAACTACTAAGCTCCTCGACTTACGCAATACAAAGAAAAACTCAATTATTAACTTTCCAAAGAAATCCAGCAGTGAACAAATACATATAGAATATGCCATGGAGTAGATGAGTGTTAAGAAGAAAAACAGGGCAGGAAAGGAGGATGGATATTGTAGAGCTGAATTTTGAGGATCTTTTTATTAAGGTGATATTTGAGGAGAGACTTGCAGTTTAGGAGGATATAAGTGTGGATATTCTAGAGAAAGTGTTCCAGGCACATAGCAGAGTATCATAAACCCTGAGACTATTTGATGATCTCAAGGTCTTTGTCTTTGGAGTGGAGTTACAGAGAAAAGAATGGTAGGCAATTAAAGGGGTAACCAGATTAGGGATATTTAATTTTATTTTCACAAAGAAAGGGAACTATTAGAAGATGGTATTGCCAGTGTTTTGTATCTTTTTAGATATGTTATTATTGATTTTTTATTTTTTTTAGAGAAAGAGGAAGGGAGAGGGATATAAGGATAGAAATATCTATGAGAGAGAAACATTGTTGGGTTGCCTCCTGCTACTGGAGATCAAGTCAGAAACCCAGGTATGTGCCTTGTCTGGGAATCTAACTGGTGACCTCCTGGTTCATGGGTTGGTGCTCAACCACTGAGACACACCAGCATTAAGGGTTAAAGTTTATTTTATTTGTAAACTAGGGGCCTGGTGCATTTATTCGTGCACCAGTGGGGTCCCTCGGCCTGTCCTGTGGGATCGGGCCAAAACCAGCTCTCCGACATCCCCCGAGAGGGTGTAGGCAAGGCCAAGGAACCCCACTGGTGCACGATCATGGCCAGGGAGGGGCCATGGGAGGGCTCCAGGGCGTATCAGAAAATCTCATCAACTATGTAGAGAGCAGTGATCTCGCCACCATCACCTTCCATGTCAGAGCAGCTCTACTGCACAGCCCTACAGATGCACTTCAAACTGGAGTCCATCTGAATTGTGTGAACAGATCATGTCACTTTACATAGCCTCACTCATTCATTCATTTTCTAGAGCCTAGGGCAGGGGTGGGCAAACTTTTTGACTCAAAGGCCACAATGGGTTCTTAAACTGGACCGGAGGGCCGGAACAAAAGCATGGATGGAGTGTTTGTGTGAACTAATATAAATTCAAAGTAAACATCATTACATAAAAGGGTACAGTTTTTTTTTTTTTTTTAATTTTATTCATTTCAAATGGGCCGGATCCGGCCCGCGGGCCGTAGTTTGCCCACGGCTGGCCTCGGGCATGCTTGCTGGTTGGTTGAAAGGATAATAAAACAAACAATTTCTCAGAAGTTGAAAGGTTTATTTTATATCATTATAAAAATGTTTTACAAATTATTGCAATTCTTTATTTCTGGGTTAAGTGGTTACTTCCGCTTTTACCTTCTAACTCCAAATGTATGTCGAAACCATGTTGTGCCTAGAACGGCTAATGGGCTGTTTTAGCTTATTAGGGCCGGAAGTGTTAAATACAGATCCTGACAGCAGTGAAATTAGGGACGATACTAAACCAGAGTTCTATGGACTATAGCTAATGACTGGTATGTATCATGCCCAGCTTTTAAATTGGATCCTTTACGTACAGTAGATTGGGTTGTACAGTGGGGGTGGGATGAGGGGAGGCTGGAGGAAAAGATGTACATTTCTGGGGAAATTTCAGTTGGCAGTGGCTTGGCAATTCTTGTTCTAGAATCTTTCTTCTGTGATATTTCCCTTGACAATAAAACAATTGCCTAACTTCTTGTTATTCTTATACACCAATGAATAATTCCTCTGTATAACTCATAGAAGCTTGTTAATTAATTTTATTATTGCAATAAATATTCAGTAAACACCATGCACCAAGTATAGTGATCTTCACCAGATATGTGATGGAGCAAGATGGAAACTATTCCCACAAGACACTCACAGTCTAATGAAGAAGACAGATAATTAAAATAAAGTGGGATAAGATTACAGTTAGAGTAAATACAAGGTGCTAGGGAAACATATCTGGTACTCAAAGATGGTTAGAGGTGATTTAGTCCAACTCTCTAATTATAAATGCAAAACCATGATTCAGTTGGCTGAAAAGCCCTCTTCAGTGAATCTTGAATAACCAGTCCCAGAAAGAAAACGAGTTCAGTAAAAATGTATTTGGAAAAAAACAAGTTAAAAAAATACGGGGAACAAGTTGTCTCCGAAAGGATCTATCAACTGTGTGTCACAGTTTTTAGATAAAGACAGGTTTTTTTCAGTGCGCATGACAACACAGATTTTATACATTTTAGCTTGAAGTACAAACCAAGGTATTTCACTGTTAATCCGTAATAAATTGTAAGAGTTCACACACATGAGGCCATACCCATCAAAACGACTAGTGTTGAAACAAAAAGAGCAAGTTTCTAGAGCTCAAATCCTGGCACTTTCAGAATTTGAACAACATACAGAATCCTCCTAAGCCTCAGAATCCTCGTCTGAAAAGAAGTGGAATAATGTTTACACAATTGAGTTGTGGAGAAGATTAAACAAGATAATTATGAAAAAGTATCTTGCTACTTACCTGGGAACTTTCAGGTCTTGTGGTTACTTAAGAAAATACAGGCAACAGGAGATTTTTTTTTTTTCTATTTGGAATAAAATTCTCATTGTATTTTCCATTTCCAACTTGAATTTTATCCTCAAGAAGACAAAAAAAAAAGAAGAAAAAAAGAAAATTCTCAGTATTCTTGCCATTTGTTTTGCATATAGGCAGCACTACCCAGCAGCCACACTGTTATAGAAATGTAGTTTCTGGAAAACATGGACAGACAACAGGACTCTTCTTCAGATACCTTCTTCTCATTCTTCCCTCCCTGCTTTCTTGCCTGGAAATTATAATCAGTTCTTTCACTAGAAAGATGCTTTCCATCAGACAGAACACCCAAAAGCAGTAAAGGAGGAGCTTTCTTTTCTATGCAGGGTGTTGTCCAAGCTGCGTATTATCCATTGACATTATTACTCTAATAAATATGCGTAGAGTGCCAAGTATGTGCTAGGCACTATTTCCAAGCTCTGGGGAGACTGGGGGAACAAAAGACTTTACATCCCTTAATAGAGGTTATGTGATATTGAGGAACAGAAATTAACTAAATAAATAATTAAAGCATCATTCCTAATAGTGAAAAAAATGACAGTAATTCAATGACCAATGCTCTAATTTCACTAAGGAGAAGACTGTACTCTATATATCTTCATTGTTGAAGGAAGCAGTAAAAATGGAAACAGAATTTATGAGCAAAAGCATCTTCTTCCTTTTTCCTGTTGCAAGTAGCTACTTAGAAACCCTGGAACTGGAACTGTTTCCATACATAAGAATTCTAGTATGTTCACTTTTCTAAATGGAGTTGATCCTTGAATGACACGTGTTTAAACTGCACAAGTACGCATCTATACGAGTGGATTTTTTTCCCCGACAATTATCTGTACTGTTTCCTATCTGCATTTGGGAGTTTGTGGGTGCAAATGGATGACAGTATGTATTGATCTATGCCATTTTATACAGGGAACTTGAGCATCTGCGGATTTTGTTATCTTCAGGAGTTCCTGCAGCCAATCCACTGGTACTGAGGGACAGCCAAGTTTTGGGGAGCCAAATCATATATGCGTATTTTTGACAGAGTGGGGATCAGCACCCTAACCTCCGCGATGTTCAAGGGTCAGCTGTAACATGCTTTATGCTGCATGACATTGGTATGACAGTGTTGAGGTGTAAAGATTATTTGTCATTTTTATTTTACTTTTTCCAACTTCTGGGTGAGAGTGCATTGTCTATTTCCAAATTTTAGGAGCTCTATAAATATATATTTTGGTGAAATTTCTGTAAGATGTTTTAGTCTAGAGAATTAGCTTAGAATTCACTTTGATTTGTAATTGTAATGTAGACATTTGAGTAAACCATTTCATTTCTCCAAATCCAATTATCAACCTTATTTACTTTGTCTTTTAGAAATATGGCTTGTAGTGAAAACAAAATAACTGTCCTACAAAACTTGCAAATAAATCAACAACTTATCATAGATTTTTACACGCATCACAAATTTCCAGAGTCACATTTTGTGGTTATAATGTCATCCTGGAAAGAACTGCAGCTGTCTATTCAGGTGTGTTGAATTGCTGCTTGATAGGAATAATTACCTTCTACCCTCACTAGGTAATTGCCTTTTGATTGAGGTCATCAGAGCAATCAAGACAGTGAGAGGTGGAAATCTCGAGTAGAAAAGGAGACAAAGAGAAGACTCATGAACAGAATTTTGAAAAGAGAACAAGAAACAGAGATGTAAATCCTTTATACTATTTTATTTACAATAATAATTTAAATAGTAGCAGTCATTAAAATTGCCATCTAGTATACCTAGGTCGGCAAGCTCATTAGTCAACAGAGCCAAATATCAACAGTACAACGATTGAAATTTCTTTTGAGAGCCAAATTTTTTAAACTTAAACTATATAGGTAGGTACATTGTTATTAACTTAATTAGGGTACTCCTAAGGCTTAGGAAGAGCCACACTCAATGGGCCAATTGGCTTTATAGTTTTATTTTATTTTATTGGACTGAAGAATGAAGTATTTTTAAGCATTTGGTTAGGATCATTAACACATTCATATGAATAACAACTCACTAATTTAGTCTAAAAATATTAATTTTACAAATATCTTGTAAAAGGAACTGTACTAGGAACTGGGAGTGACAGAGAGGGATATACTATAAAGAATATTTCAGAGATTGCATCCTGATGATTAAGAAACATAACCAATAAAATTTATATTATTTTAGATATTAAAAGCAAATAGAATTTAGAAGCAAAGGGGACAGAGAGGATTTTAATAATTAGAACAGTGAAGAAGAAATATTTGGTTAGTTGACAATTTCTTAAGTAAATAATGTTGATGGCGAACTTAGACCTCAGTTCTTGAGTTTGCTAAGAAAGAATCCAGAACCAAGAGCTCAACTAAAAGCACAAGTTTATTTTAGAAGTCACAGATGTAGTAGAAGGCAGACATCTGGGCTGTATGGACTCAGGAAATAAGTTACAGAGGCAAGAGAAGGGCCGTTGGAGCTTAGGAGAAGGAATGCAAGGGTATGTACCTGAGGGAAAAAGGGGGGGAAAGGAGCAGGTGTGCTATAGGGAGGGCACCTGAGGAAAGAAGCGGGTGGGGAAAGGATGGGCATCCTTAGATAGAGGGAGAACACACTGGGTCCTTCGTCTTAGGGCTTTTATCTGTTTTCCAAAGGTGGGGATTTTAGGGGAGGTCCGATAGAATATGCATCAGCTTTCCAGGTGCGTCCTTTCAGGGTTGTGGTCTCTACTGATTGGCATTAGGGCAGGGGGTCATTAGCCAATGCATCTGGCCCAGATGTCAGCCATGGCTTCACTTCCTCTGGTTTTGCTGCTTTTCTGGACCTGGACCTGAAACACAACTGAGGCCTAGGTGACATCTCTAATTTGAACAAAACTCTGTCTCTGAGTTCAACAGATCCAAGTCGTCGTCTCCCCCCCGCCCCCCCACTAAGATTATTTGATGTGGGTCCGAACCTCGTTGTCCTGAGGGTTTAATGCTTAAGGAAGTGGTCATGCAAGGGCTTGTATGGAAGTCATATGTGGCTATTATCTGCTCCTTGTTCCTCCTCCGAAGGGGTCTAAACGGTATGACTCTTGACATGCTAGGGGAGGGAAGGTCACCCTGGGCGTAAGGTCCTAGCCCAGTGGTTCTCAACCTTCTGGCCCTTTAAATACAGTTCCTCATGTTGTGAGAAACCCAACCATAAAATTATTTTCGTTGCTACTTCATAACTGTAAATTTGCGACTGTTATGAATCGTAATATAAATATCTGATATGCAGGATGGTGTTAGGCGACCCCTGTGAAAGGGTCGTTTGACCGCCAAAGGGGTCGCGACCCACAGGTTGAGAACCGCTGTCTAGCCAACAGCACTTGGTTTTTCAGCTTTGCTTCTTGCTAGGCACCAGGGACTTTCTATGTTGATGACATTCTGTACCTTGTCTATCCTTCTTGCTCCCAAAAAGCCAATGTGTCAAAGAAGAAATCCAAACAGAAATCAAATATATCTTGAGATAAAATGAACATGGAAATGCAATATACCAAAATTTATGGGATGCAGTGAAAGCTGTTCTAAGGGGGAAGTTCATAGGATAAATGTCAATATCAAGAAGCAAGAAAAACCTCAAATAAACAACCTAACATTATACCTCAAGGAACTTGAAAATGAAAAGCAAATTAATATCCCACTTAGAAGGAAGGGAATATCAAAGATCAGAGTGGAACTACATTAAATAGGGACTAAAAGGACAATAGAAAAGATCAATGAAATTGAGAGCTAGTTTCTTGAAAAAATAAACAAAATTGACAAAACTTTAGCTAGACTCAACAAGAAAGAGAAAAGACTCAAATAAATAAAATCAGAAATGAAAGAGCATATGTTACGTGATATCATTTATACCACAGAAGGATCATAAGAGACTACTATGAACAATTATAGGCCACAAAATTGGACAAACTGGAAGAAATGGATAAATTCCTATAAACATACAACATACCAAAACTGAATTATGATGAAATAAAAATCTAAACAGACTGATTACTATTAAGAAAATTGAATCAGTAATCAAAACCTTCCACTAAACAGAGATCAAGATAAGATGGCTTTACTTGTAAATTCTACCAGACCTTTAAAGAAGAATTAATGCCAAGCCTTCTCAAATTCTTTCAAAAAATAGAAGAGGAAGGAACCCTTCCAAACTGATTTTATAAGACCATTATTACCCTGGTACCAAAATCAAACAAAGGTGCCAATAAGAAATGTTAAAGACCAATACCCCTAATGAACATTGATGTAAAAATACTTGACAAAATATTAGCAAACTATTCAACAGTCCATTAAAAATATCATATACCACCACCAAGAGGAATGTATTCCAGAGCTATGTAGGAATGGTTCAACATCTGAAAAATCAGTGTGATAGACCCCATTAACAAAATGAAATATACAAATCATGTGATCATCTCAATAGATGCAGGAAAGCAGTTGACAAAAATCAACATGCACTTATGATTAAAATAAAAACTCTCAATAAAGTCCGTATAGAGGAAATGTACCTCAATTTAGTAAAGGCTACATATGTCAAGCCCACAGCTAAAAAAAAAAAAAAAAAAAAAAAAAAAAAAAAAAAAAAAAAAAAAACCAAACAACAAAAAACACCTAAAAGTCTTTTTGTTGCAGAAAGTTATAAGCAGATCAGAAAGGACTTGTTAGCAGATACTATTATCATTATTACTGTTGTTCTTATATATTCAGTGCTAGAGTATTTGATGCTAATTCCTCTCATAAAGAATACAGTTTGGGGGGTAGGGGAGGCCGGGGGTGGTCAGTGGGGGGGGGGGGGAGACATATGTACTACTATTTGTAATACCTTAAACAATAAAATTAAATTAATTTTTTAAAAAAAGAATACAGTTCCAGACCCAGGCATACAATCTTAGGGGAAGAGACAAGATGGTTTATTTTATCCTTCAATTGGCAAAGTAATGAATGAAGCAGGATTAGGAACACATGGTGCACAGAGCCTTGATTTTTCTCTCCAGTGTTAGGAGCAAATTTGAAAAATACATTTTGGTGCAATGTCATGGTCCTATTTGTCATTCAACATATTTCTGTAACAGCAGTAGATAGCATTCCTTCTTTTAGAAATATTTTGACATTCCAAAAATTATGTATGGAAACTGGCTTTATTCCATGCTTAAGTTAGCATAGTAAATCTACTTTAGTCTAGTGAGTTGAGGTTTGGGAGGTTTTTGTTTTATGAAACAATGTACTATACTATATTGTATATTGCAGGTAAAGCTAAAACATTTAAATCATTTCCTCTGGGTCTATGAAACAGAAAGTAAGATGCATAGCTTTTAATTTTCTTTGCTATGCTAAGAAGTCTTTACTATAATTCAAGTTTTCTCACACATTTTGGAGTCTGGGTAAAGAAATAACATAAGGCAAATTTATTCCAATATTGGATACAACTTCTCTAATCAGAATCATTTTAATACCATTTCTAACATAAAGGAAAATTTAAAATCTGATTGTAACTGGAGAGATAAAGTGATTTTTCTTTAACAGCTGTGTTTGTTTTTATTATTCATTTTCAGAATCACGTTCTTATAAGCAGGTGCCCAAAAATTACTGTGCAAGTGGTGCACATATTTAGAAAGCCCCTATTTAAACTGGGCATGTTGTTTTGACAATTTAAGGCAAATTTCTTAATTAAAATAAACACTGTCCTCAGTTTTTTAGCAAAATCAGTAATTGAGATTATTTGGTATATAGTGTTTAAAATTTAATCTCCCATTCAATTTCTGGGCTGTGGTTGCTGTATTCCCTAACAAAGAACATAATCTCAATCATTTCACCAAAATGCGATGTAGCCTAAGTCTAAATAAATTTATTGATGTAATTAATTTCAGATTATCCTTTGAAATAAATGCCATCTTTTAATGTTTGAAATGATGCTTATATAAAGAATATTGCAATGTGATATTGGAAGAACAAATATATTTTTCCTTTTATTATATGAAAGGCAATTTGACAGTTCTCCTATGACATGAATAAAAAAAGATTTACTTCCTTAATAATAATATTCATAATTACTATTTATTAGCACATGCTCATTTTGCTAGGCTATTCATGTACAGTGTCTCTATATTGACAACAACCCACAGAACTGTCATCCTTTGTAGATGATAAGTATATTTGTCAAGATAGCATGGATATGTCATGTTAATAGATAGTCTCGAAATATCAATGATTTAGAATAATAAAATTTTATCTCTTTCTCAAGAGAATTCTGCTGCTGGGTGACTCGTCAGCTATTGTTTGGGAGGGAATTCAGTAATTAAGTCTTGGGGATGTTTGTGGTTTGTTATCTCAAAAAGGGGTATCCGCACTAGCAAGGACACGGAAGAGAGCACCCAGAGAGTTCACACTGAAACTCAAACCCACACCCTCTATGTCCTGTCACATCTCTTCATTTCACTTCACTATCCCCATCTGCTCAGCTGGAAATGGAGCTACAAATCTAAGAGAAAATATGACATAGTTGGTAAACGTTATCCACTTTGACAAATGAGGAGAATGCTGTCTCAGTTTGGTCAAATAACTTGTCTATAGTGTACAACCAATACAACGCAGTGCTTTAGGTTGGGGCCAGTTCTTTCTGTACCAAACCTACAGTACTTGTTTATGGTGTACCGTCCTTTAGTGGGGGGATAATATACATTGAGAAGCTTTAATGGTCATGTATTCTCATGTTATGCTATGTACATATGGGCAATGAAACTACATATGAGGACATGTATGGGAAAGGCACAACTCGAAATTCTGTGCCTGCACCAGGAATATTCAGAATTGCAGTGCAAGATGTTACAGTTATTCGGAAAAGATGGAATTCAACTTTAAAATGATCCATCTTTTCATCAAGTCTTCATAGACATTTCAGGTTTAAACACATTAACTGAGTAATATGTTCCAATCCAACTAATAATACATGAACTCCTTTTAAAGGAATAGAAACAGATCATGTAGAGTCAGAGGCACTGATTTGAATCCTGACTGACTATATTCAGTACTGTGCTGGGATTGTGATAAGCATTCGTGAATATTACTTTCCTCCTACAGAGAACACTATGAGATAGGTACTATAATGCTCTCCATTTCACATGTGCATACATGATGTCCTAGGAAGACTACATTACTTGTGTTGAGATTCACAATGAGATTGGTCAGACATCATGGTCTTGGCAGTAACTACACTTGATGTTTCTGAACACAAACTAGTTTCCTGGCATCTTGCACAGCTTGCTTTAATTTTGAATCTTGGTTACTTCACATATTTATTCAGGATGCTATGCTAAGGAAACCTTTTTCCATTTTGTATATATATATTTTTTATAATGATAGATGTTCTTCACATGATTGATTGCCTTTAGCATTGGCAAATACAAATGTTGCTTTGTTAGATTTAGTTAATCTGATCTGTTATCCACAAACCTTGATCACCTCCGGATCACTCTGGCAACATGTGTACCTAATACAGTGAAGGCAGTAATAAAATTTGTATATACATAACATGATGTCTACAAAGTACTCTCCATTTAACATTATAATATCTCCTCACAAAAATCCTCATAACCATTCCCTTGACCCCCACAATCTTTTTCCTCCCTGTTCACTAGTCATCCTCTTTCATTCGTTGCAAGCTCTCCCTCACGTACTCAACTTCTAGATGTCTGAGTTCCTAAGAGCTTCATCCTGGGCACCCTTGACTCTTTTTTTATAACCTCTTCAAAGAGATTTTCTCTGTCTCCAGGCTGTTAATTCCATTGATATGCTGGAGACGTACAGATTTATTTCTTCTGTTTATTACCCATCTGTTTACTGAGCTTCATCATCTTATCTCCAGTAACTTAATCAACTTTGTCTTTGGATGCCTTACATTTACAGTGCCCAAAAGCGAAGCCTGAGTTTTCTCTCTAAAAGTTTCACCAATTCTTTAAGTAGATAATTGAAAATAAAACTTTTAAAAGTTTATGTAGGCCCAAGGATCTAATAATTTACATGGCAAAGAGAACTCAGTCAGACTGTGCCATATAAATGTTGTTGATCTTCAGTGATAAAAGTATGTGGTTTCCTTAAAGACACATAGCTTGCTTGTATGGTAATTATAGGTTGGGTGAATTGCTATGTATTTCTAAGATGGTTCTTACTGTACATAATCATTTAAAATTTTATTTCATACATTCCTCTATTATGTTTAATAAATATGTGTTTTATGATAAAGTTAATTGTGGAAACTAATCCAAGATAGTCTCATTAAATTATATAAAATCAATTGTAACATCGATAATATAAAACACTTAAACATTATTTCACATTTTATGTAACTTTTTTATTTTGTAGCTGATAATATAACATATCCAAAGTAATGAATTTGAAACACTAAAAGCTCTATAGAAAATTATAAAACCTCCCAATTTCCACTACTTTGAGGCAATCACGATTATAATGCTAGTGTATTTCCCATTTAAATGTTTCTATTTTTTATAGATGAGATCATGTTCAATATGCAGTAGGCCACCCTGTTTTTATTGCTTACCATAATACTGTTTATATATTAAGTGCTTATAAATCATCATTATAGTGTCACATTTAATTAACAAGTAAAAGATTTAATCATGATAGAAGATTAACAATCAAATAAACGTGATTTATTCTGGGTCCATTTAAAATGCACCTCAATTTTAAAAATTCTAGTTGATTTACCAAACATTTAATGGGACATAATTAAAATACTAAATAATAATTGATTTTATATTTTCTAATTGTTCTATAGAATGAATATTTTTGAATCACAAATGTGACCATTAATGTATGTGTAGCATAGGTTGAATCTACTATAAGGAAGTATTAATATTACCTCTCTTTTATCAATGACGATATTAAGATAACAAAAGAATATGTCACATGCTCATTGTCTCAGCCAATAATTCTGGGACAGGAATTGGGACCTGGCAGTTTGACTGCAGAATCTGGGCTCCTAACCAAACTATCCTGTGTTCCCTACAGGATCCTCAGACATCTTCTCACCACTTCTATTTCCCTTTATGTTCTTTTTTTCCTTCTATTTTCTTTTCATCTCCCTCTTCCTTGCCTCCCTCTGTCTCACCCTCACACAAATATATAACTTTTGAAAAACATAATCTTATTTAATTCTTGAATATATTATACACCAGATGCTTTAACAATATCAAAATATATAAAATATATATATTTGTATATGTTTTCTTACAAAGCCCTGATTATTTTATGCATGGATCTACTCAATGTTACAGTTAACTACTCCTTAATTTTTATATAGCAATCCAGAATTTTTCTATATGTATAAATAAAAATGTGCCTATGGCTCTGGCATTTGTTTTATAGCAAATCGAAAATACATATTAACTGTCATGTTTCAGGGATATGTTAACTCTTATGCACAACATCAAAAATATAGTCCATGAGAGCTTTGATTATATTAGAACTCCATAGAATTGGGACAGGCACTGAAAAACTAAATAATAAAATGGCGACATAGGTGAACACCTGAAATTGCTGCCTCGCACAACCACTTCAAAAATACAACTAAAAGACAAAACGGACATCATCCAGAACCACAGGAAGACTGGCTGAGCGGAAATTCTACAACTAGAAGGAAAGAGAAAAGCACACGGAGACCAGAGGAGGTGCGGAAGTAAAGTGCAGAGGTACGGAGCCGCGCGCAGCAAGGGCTGGCAACTGAGGACATGGTTGTCTTTTTCAATCGGGAGGGAGTAACAAGCTCCTGACGGCTCTGAACTCCAGTTACAGGCAAGTCTCTGTGGACCCTGACTCATACGGGGAGAAACTGGACTGTCTGGCAGCAGGCAGAACTCGAGGGCGGCTTTCTCTCAGAGGTGCTTGCAGCAATTACCCAGACATTAAGACCCAGGGCCTCTTAGGGCAGGGCTGAGGATCAGCCATAGCTGTTTATTCTGCCCTGTTGATTCCCTGAGACCCTGCCCCACCCAAGCTGTGCACAGAGGCTTTTGCATATGAATGGGCTGGCCCTTTGCAATCTAAAATTACCTAACAAACTGCAGCTGGGTCAGAGAGACACAGAACATCCAAAAAAGGCCCAAGGCCCCACAGCAGCTTGCATTGCTTCACAGCTGGGCCTCATCTGGGCACCTCCAAACCCCAATCAAAGAAGAGGAATCTGCAGATCTCTCCGTAACTCCTGCTGGGTAGCCTTAGGCAGAGGCTAAATTAGCACCTCCTTAGAGATCCAAGAGCCAGTATACCCAGTGGTCAGAGTGGGACCATCCAGATTACAACCCCTCAGATCCATAAGGGACACACTCAAGGGGCACACTCAGGAAGCACCAAAGCCCCAGTGAAGCAAGTCTTGCCCCATAAGGTTTTCTCCAGCACAGAAGTTCTCCCACTGTAGACACAGCTGATTCTCACAGCCAATTGGCCTGGAGGTCAATTCCTCCCAGTGATACCTACAACAATCAAGGCTTAACTACAACAAGACTGTGCACAAAGCCCACAAAGGGGTGCACCAAGAGTGTCCACCTCAGGTAATTGGGGAGGCTGAGCCAATGGGCCCTATAGGACACCTAGCACACAAAGCCACTCAACCAACACAGGGAAGCATAAAAAATGCAGAGACAAAGAAACAGATCACAAATGACAGAAATGGAGGAAAGCAAACTACTGGATATAGAGTTCAAAACCACACTTATAAGGTTTTTCAAGAATTTTCTAGAAACCGCCAATAAATTTAGTGAGACCCTCAAGAAATCTAGTGAAACCCTTGAGGATATGAAAAAGGACCAACTAGAAATTAAGCATACACTGACTGAAATAAAGAATATTATACAGAGATCCAATAGCAGACTAGAGGATCGCAAGAATCAAGTTAAAGATTTGAAATACGAAGAAGCAAAAAACACTCAACGGGAAAGCAAAAAGAAAAAAGACTCCAAAAATATGAAGATAGTGTAAGGAGCCTCTGTGACAACTTCAAGTGTACCAACATCCGAATTATGGGGGTGCCAGAAGAAGAGAGAAAGCAAGATATTGAAAACTTATTTGAAGAAATAATGACAGAAAACTTCCCCTACCTGGTGAAAGAAATAGACTTACAAGTCCAGGAAGTTCAGAGAACCCCAAACAAAAGGAATCCAAAGAGGACCACACCAAGACACATCATCGTTAAAATGCCAAGGGCAAAAGACAAAGAAAGAATCTTAAAAGCAGCAAGAGAAAAACTGTTAGTTACCTACAAGGGAGTACCCATAAGATTGTCAGCTGATTTCTCAATAGAAACTATGCAAGCCAGAAGGGTGTTGCCAGAAATATTCAAAGTGATGAATGGCAAGAACCTACAACCAAGATTACTTTACCCAGCAAAGCTATCATTCAGAATTGAAGGTCAGATAAAGAGCTTCACAGATAAGAAAAAGCTAAAGGAGTTCATCACCACCAAACCAGTATTATATGAAATGCTGAAAGGTATCCTTTAAGAAGAGGAAGAAGAAGAAGAAGGTAAAGATACAAATTATGAACAGCAAATACATATCTATCAACAAGTGAATCTAAAAATCAAGTGAATAAATAATCTGATGAACAGAATAAACTGGTGAATATAATAGAATCGGGCGTTGAAAGAGAGTGGCCTGATAATTCTTGGGGGCGAGGGGAAGGGGTGTGGGGGATGCGGGAAGAGACTGAACAAAAATCGTACACCTATGGATAAGGACAGTGGGAGTGAGGGTAAGGGCAGAGGGTAGGGTGGGAACCGGGTGGAGGGGAGCTATAGGGGGAAAAAAGAGGAACAACTGTAATAATCTGAACAATTAAGATTTAGTGTAAAAAAAGAAAAGAAATATCAAAGTAAGGGGGTGGGAGTGGCTGGGGAGAGGTCTGTGGGTGGGAGAGAAAGAAAACATATGTAATACTTTAATTAGTAAAGAATAATAAAAAATATTAAAGCAAGTTCTTCAGAAAAATATGCCAAGTAAATTTAATTTGAAGGAATATGCTTAAAGTCAAAACTTGGATTACACAAAGAAATGAAGAGTTAGAAATTGACTAAAACTTCATTTAATATTAAAAAAAACACACAAATGCATATCATAAGTTAGGTAACTTGGGAATGTAAATAAGCACTATAGAATACAATCCTATATAATAAAAGGCTAATATGCAATTTGACTGAACAGTGGAATGACTGGTCGCTATGATGCGCACTGACCAGTAGGGGGCAGATGCTCAATGCAGGAGCTACCCCTTGTAGTCAGTGCACTCCCACAGGGGGAGTACCATTCAGCCAGAAGTTTGGCTCATGGCTGGTGAGCACAACGGTGATGGCGGGAGCCCCTCCTGTCTCAGCGGCAGCGCTAAGGATGTCCACCTGCCAGCTTAAGCCCGCTCCCCGTGGGGAGAGGGTCTAAGCTGTCAATCAGACATTCCCTGAGGGCTCCCAAATTGTGAGATGGCACAGGCCGGGCTGAGGTACCCCCCCCCCTTCAAGTGCACATTTTTATGCACTGGGCCTCTAGTATAAGCATAAAATGGGGTCGATGGTGACATTTTGTGAAAAATCTGTATTTTTGGTAGAGTAATCTGAATGATGAGATTGATTAGACATGTCAAAATTTGCCTGAAGAACAGCCAAGAGAGAGAAATAAGCTTGGATTTAAAAATCCAAAGACCAAAACAAGTTTTATGTACTCAAGGAACTAAAAGAAGGCAGCATGTCTACAGCACAGTTACCAGAGAGAGGAAATGGGATCAGGAGGCAGGTTAGAGCTAGTTCATGCAGATGTATTGGCTGCCATGTAGAGTGAGGATTTATGGACTGAATATATACCTTCAATTTAAATACATGTTAAGATAAAATCTAGGGTCTCAATTAAAATATATACCTGTTTAAATTTGGCAAATACTGAATAATTAGTAGCATAGCACATTTGTATCTAAATGTAGATCTTTATTTGTAAATATTTAGGTGTAAATAAAATACATGCATTTTGACCCTATCCAATAATTAAGATTCTTAAACCAATATATTTAAGGAAATACATTAGCATTTTTAATATGATTAAAAATACACACCACATCTAGGGATTAATGTAAATGTGGGTGGAATAAAAAAGAAATGATTGAAAACAGCAATGAATGTATTAGATTTTTTCTGATTATGCTGAGGATGTAATTCATTCTAACATATTTCTTTCAGTTAAAAAACTGTTTTCTTCACATTTTTCCATAACTTTAATACATGGAGATAATTACAACTAGAAATGATTCATCTTGATAAGTGCTCTTATAAATTACGGCAGCTAATCTTTAGTGAATTAGAGTTATTGGAACACTGCTGAGTTAAAAGGGATATGTTTTCCTGTTGAAATTTTCTTACTAATTTAATGATCTCTTGTGCAACTAAAATGACAACTGAAATTATTACTAAAAATTTTAAATCTAAACAGTTTTGTATTAACATAAAATACAATTTCATGTTTTCTTGGTTTGGACTGCTGTAGATGAGAAATTTCTTTATTTAAATACTAGGGGCCCGGTGCACGAAATTCGTGCACTGGGTGTGTGTGGGGGGGAGTGTCCCTCAGCCCAGCCTGCCCCCTCTCACATACTGGGAGCCCTCAGGCGTTGACCCCCATCACCCTCCAATCGCAGGATCGGCCCCTTGCCCAGGCCTGACGCCTCTGGCTGAGGCGTCCGGCCCAGGCAGCGGGGACCCACAGCTGCAGCGGCCCCGCGATCGTGGGCTCCGCTTTAGGCCCAGGCAAGGGACCCCTAGCTCCTGGGACTGCTAGCTTCGACCGTGCCCAGCTCCCATCGCTGGCTCCACCCCTACTTCCTGCTATCACTGGCCAGGGCGGCAAAGGCACCTGATTCTCTGATCATGGCTGGGGGGCAGGGCAAAGGCGGCCCCAGGGCCGCCTTTGCCCTGCCCCCCAGCTATTAGCTCCCCCCTGGGTTTCCGATCACTGTTAGTGGCAGGGGGCTTCTTCCTGCTTTCCCTTTCGCCTCCCTGCATTGTGCCTACATATGCAAATTAACCGCCATCTTGTTGGCAGTTAACTGCCAATCTTAGTTGGCAGTTAATTTGCATATAGCCCTGATTAGCCAATGAAAAGGGTAGCTCGTACGCCAATTACCATTTTTCTCTTTTATTAGTGTTGATGTTATTAAGATAGGGTTTACTGGTATATACCATTATACTTAACATGAGTAGGCAACTTAGTTTTTCTAATCACTGTGCTTTCTGCATAGACATTCAAATTGCTTGTTGGATAGTTATTTGGACAGACAACTCACTACTTAGAGCTAAACCTACAAATAGAATGTTCTTTTCTTTTTGCATGCTTCATACTCGGTAAAGTGAAGTGAGGATCTTAGAAAGACTAGCAAAAGGGTAAAGAACATGGAGAAGCAAGTTTGGGTGTAGAAAAGGGCCGGATATGTCCAGGCCTGGATGTCACATTCACTGTCTAGAATGCAATGGCATGATCACCACACCCAATTACAAAGGAAGCTGGGAAATGCCCTTAGCTGTATAGTCGGGAAGAACAGTAAATCACAGATTATGGTGAATTACTTGCAGCCTCCTCTATCTAGAGCAGTGGTTCTCAACCTTCCTAATGCTGCGACCCTTTAATACAGTTACTTATGTTGTGGTGGCCCCCAACTATAAAATTATTGTCATTGCTACTTCATAAATGTAATTTTGCTACTGTTATGAATCATAATGTAAATATCTGATATGCAGGATGTATTTTCATTGTTACAAATTGAACATAATTAAAGCATAGTGATTAATCACAAAAAATATGTAATTATATATGTGTTTTCTGATGGTCTTAGGCAACCCCATGAAAGGGTCTTTCGACCCCCAAAGGGGCACGACCCACAGGTTGAGAACCACTGATCTAGAGAATATCATGGCAGAGTAGGTAGGGCAACATTTTGTTTTTGACAACTTGCTTTAAGGCTGAAGTTGTGTCACCTGGTGCATGAAATTTGTGCATTGGAGCAGGGCCCTCAGCCCAGCCTGTGCCCTCTCACAGTCTAGGACCCCCTGGAGATTGGGCCCAAGCTGGCACTCAGACATCCCTTTCACAGTCTGGGGCTCTCACAGTCCAGGAACCCTCATTCCTTACCGCCGGCCTGCTGCATGGTAGGAGAGGCTCACGCCAGTCCTGAGCCTGGCTTCTGGCTGAGCAAGGGGGAGTGCCACTCAACTAGAAGCCAGGCTCACTTCTCCTTAGCAATGACCCCCCCCCCCCACTAGTGTGTGTATGTGGGGGGGGGGCGATCTGGGGCTGGGCTGGCTGGGGGAAAGCCATGGGAGGTTGAGGCACTGAAGTCACGCCCTGTCCCACCTTTGAGGAGGCTCTGGGACCATGCAGCCCCCTGTTCCCCACACCCCCGCCTCTGCAGAAGGTGTGGCGTCAGGACCAGGACCAGGCCCACACCCTGCCACTCCAGCTGCTTCTGCCAAAGCGGTAACACAGGGTCCGGGCCATGCCATGGTCTCTCCCGCCACCTCTGTGGAAGGAGCAGCACTGGGACCTGGACTGAGCCCACACTGCAGCCTCTCTCACTGCCTCCGTGAAGGGTGGGGGGGAGGCGCCAGGACCGCCATGGCTGGCCTGGTGGTGCAGGCTCACTGGCCCCACCCCCGCCCACTGCTGGTTATGGAATGTCATCCAGAAGGATGTCCGGAAGGTTGTTCGGCTGTCCAATCTAATTAGCATATTACGCTTCATATATATAATGCCCAACCCAACCAGACTGTCATTGAGCTTTGGACTAGCCTACACTCTACTTTTCCTTCTGGTTGTAGTGGGGAGTTTTTTTTTAAGAAGACTCTCTGTGCTATTTCACCATCTAAAGTTGAGTCAGCTACTATGTCTTCTGGGGTCATTACCTAATCATCTTAAGTAGAATTGCTCTTCAACTTTATTGATGGCATTTTCAAATTTGTTTCTTATATTTATTTGTGGACATGCCTTGCTAACCTTGTTTCATGGCAACTCATAGCTACTCATAGCTATGGGGCTACTCATAGCTATGGGGTTATATTTTTAAGTATACCCATATTATATTATAAGGATAGAGTTCAATGTTACTTTCTGTCATTCTTTTTTATTTTAATCTCTATTATTTGATGTAACTCTGTTTGCCAATGTGTACATTTGTGTGTGTGTGTGTGTGTGTTTTGTGTGTGTGTATGAGTGATGTATGTTTGTGACACCTAAAATAGAGGTTATATCAAAGATGTAAAACTCTTTTCTTTTTTAATTTTGTAGAATCTAAGCTTTAGTTTCTTTCTGTTCATCTGTCACCATCTTAAGGAAAAAGAAAGAAAAGGAAAAAAAATTAATAGAAAAATCCTTGCGTTTCAAGCCTTTATAGTGAAGGAAAAATGAAATGGAGGGAAGGTAATAAACCTGTGACCTGAAACCAAGTACTATAAATCATGACCCCTTGAGAATGACCAGGTAGAGGTTGTTGACCCATATGAGGGCATTGTGAATGCCCAATGTTACACAAGTTTTGTTGCCTGTAGAAGATGTTAAAACTTGCCCAAATTTGTATTTCTTTATGGTATCTGGAACTGTGCCACTACTAATATAGTAAGTATTCAAAAAATCATGTAAACTGATAAAATAATTGTAAGAGAATTGGAGTGTGAGTGTGAAAGTACATTGAAAAATGAAAAACACACACACACACACAATTGAAACAAAAGTCAGAGATTGAAGAAACAAAGGCAAGAATTGAAATTCTTAGAAGCTTGTTGGATAAGAGTGTCTGCATCTACTTATCAAAATGCTCACACAAGTTAAAAATGAAAATATTTTCTTTGATCCTAACACAGGTAGGTGGATCTAAATTGCAAGTTATTCATGAGTGATTAGCTGCTGCCATTTTTAGTTTTTATCTCAGTAGATAATTGTGTTGAAATTTTCGGAAAGATACTGCATAGTCTCAAACAAATTGTTACTGATGCTTTACTATGTAAATATTTAAAGATGATTTTTTTTATTAGTGGAACTCCTATGCACATATATTGGCATTTTGACAAAAACTTTGCAATGAATGTCACAGTTTTTGCCAACAGCCAAAACCAAAACTCCAAGAAAAATGCAAATATATGTCACTTCTCATTTGTAAGAGGCTTGAGAATTATGAATTTATAAATATTTATGAGCAATAGGTCAAACAGAACTTTGCTCTCTCTATAACAGTTTATGCCTATTTATACATGTAGTAAATACAGAAGAGATTTCTTGAGTCAGTGCGATAAGGATTGAAAAATTAGAAATGGGATAATATTAGGTTGTTTTCTAGGAAGTGTTTGCCTGGTGACCTAAACACTGTACTTATAAATAACTTGTTTATGGATCATTACTTATTCTTAGTCTGAAACAGATAGGATTGCCAGTGATATTAAAGTATATCAAATTTGGAATTGAAAAGGAGAATTTTTTGCTGTTCAGACAATAAATAACATTGAAAAAGCTGCTTATTCACTATAGAAATTTCATGTAAGTTAGGTCAAGTAAGAAGTTATCCATTTGTCAGAAAACAATACTAAAAATGAAGAAAAGAATAAAGAAACAAAATATATATGTTTGCATGATTTCATGGTTTACTTAAGCACTTTTCATAGTTTTATAGGATAGCACTTGTATGGGGAAAAATATAGAGCTAAAATATTAGTAGCTAATCTTGCCATGTTTATATTTTCTATGCACTTATTAGTGAAAAAAATAAGATATTTACTGTTAACTTGTCTCTGAAGAAGGTGCAACAATTTAACTCTTTGAGTGCCAACCAATATCCTAGGAACTATGCTAAAATTGCCAAGGCATTTTGAGTTAAGGTTTTTAAATATTTTTTCCCCCACATAAAGAGTGAACTACTAGCATCTAATAGTGACACTGCAGGAGGAGCACAATTGCGCTCCGAAAATTTTTGGCAAAAGACAGGAGGAGCGCGATTGCGCTCCCTGGCACTCTAGGGGTTAAGGGAGCCTATTTAAACGCATTCCCTTTACCTTATTCTACCAAAGTAAACACTTCAAAAGGCTGAGTATAGATATAGATATATGTACATACATTCACAATCATTCATTTGGTTTATGTATATATTTCTCTACATACACATATATTGTTTTAATACTTATATTTTTATATGAAAAGTTAGGCTCATTTAAAAGTTCTTACTTTTCTAGTCAATCCTTCAATATTATTTTCTATTTTTTGCACATTTAACCTAAAAAATAGAATTTAAGCCGGAACCGGTTTGGCTCAGTGGATAGAGCGTTGGCCTGCGGACTGAAAGGTCCCGGGTTCGATTCCGGTCAAGGGCATGTACCTGGGTTGCAGGCACATCCCCAGTGTGAGATGTGCAGGAGGCAGCTGATCGATGTTTCTCTCTCATCGATGTTTCTAACTCTCTATCTCTCTCCTTTCCTCTCTGTAAAAAATCAATAAAATATATATTTAAAAAAATAGAATTTAAGATGAAGTTACAACCAAGATTTAAGGAGTACAGAAAAAAGTCTGTAGAAAGTTTGTGTCATTTGAATACTTTTGAGGGATTGTTTAGAAATACATAGTATTTTGAAATAGAATGGGGAAAAATTCATTTTTATTCCCTTCAGAAAACTGTGTATATGTGTGTGTGTGTGTGTGTGTGTGTGTGTGTGTGTGTGTGTGTGTGTGTTTAAAGTCCAGGTGTATCTGAGGGATCTTTAATATAATCTTTTAAGATCATTTTGACTTACACCTGGTTAAAGCTAGTCCCTCCTTTTCCCTAAGGATATTCATAAAGAATATTATTACCATGTTAACACTGGATAGTTAACATGCTTTTCCTTCATTTAATATATGTGTCTATGTGTCTGAACATTAATATGACCAATAACTTAGAAAATAGTTAAATTTGTTTGTTTGTTTTCGTTTGCAATTCATGACTTAGTTTTTCAAGTTATAGGATATATATATATATATATATATGTATGTGTATGTATATATATATATTATATATATATACACGCATATATATGTATGTATATACATTTGTTTTTGTTTGCAGTTCATGACTTAGTTTTTCAAGGTATAGGATATATATATATATATATATATATATATATATATATATATATATGTATATATATCCATCCTATCTAATAAAAGACAAAAAGGGTAATTGACCATACCTTCGCTACACTTCCTATTGGCTAATCAGGGTGATAGGCAAATTAACTGCCAACTAAAGTGGCGGCCGGCAGCCATGCAGCTGAAGCGAGCAGCGGCCCGGCTCTGAGCTCCGTAAGCAACAAAGTTTCAATTATAGAAGCTAAACAAACCCCAGATACCTGCTTTCAGCAGGCTGTGGCATCAGAGTTGGGAGCGAGGAGGAGCCAGCTCTCAGCTCCAGTGACAGCAACAAAGTTTCAATTATAGAAGGTAAATAAATCCCAGAATAAAAAAGAAAAAGAAAAAAAGGAGAGACTGGGAGCTTCAGTCGCCGGCCAGCCTGAAAATGGCCCTCAACCCCTCACCCAGACTGGCCAGGCACCCCAGTGGGGACCCCCACCCTAAAGGGGGTGTGGCCAGCCTGAAAACAGCCATTAGCCCCTCATCCAGGCTGGACAGGCACCCCAGTGGAGATCTCACCCTGAAGGGAGTGTGACCAGTTGCAAACAGCCATCAGCTCCTCACCCAGGCTGGCCAGGCACCCAAGCGGGAACCCCGCCCTGATCCGGAACACCCTTCAGGGCAAACCAGCTGGCCACCACCCGTGCACCAGGCCTCTATCCTATATAGTAAAAGGGTAATATGCAAACTGACCCTCACAGCAGAGAGACTGGGAATGACTGGTCACTATGACACACACTGACCACCAGGGGCAGACGCTTAATGCAGGAGCTGCCCTCTAGTGGTCAGTACACTCCCACATGGGGGAGCTCTGCTCAACCACAAGCCAGGGTGATGGCTGCCTGTACAGTGGTGGTGGTGGGAGCCTCTCCTGCCTCCTCAGCAGCACTAAAGATGTCCAACTGCAGCTTAGGCCTGCTCCCTGCTGGCAAGTGGACATCCCCCGAGGGCTGCCGGGCTGCCAGAGGGATGTCTGATTGCCAGCTTAGGCCCAGTCCCCCAGGGAGCAGGCCTAAGCCAGCAGGTGGTCATCCCCTGAGGGGTCCCAGACTCTGAGAGGGCACATGCCGGGCTGAGAGGAGACCCCCCCCCCGCCCCCGAGTGCACAAATTTTTGTGCACCGGGCCTCTAGTATATATATACACGTATATTCCCTTTACTATAGAGTTCAGTTTTCCTACAGTTAATTATCTAGGGGTTAGTCATAACGTTAATGGCAATAAATTTATAACATTTATAATAAATACTACTTTATATTTCCCTAACAATTTCTCAAAGTGTTCATGTTACTAGAAGATAGAACTTGCTTGATAAAGGTTAGTTTCCTTTATTTTCTTAATGAACATATTTTGTCTGTTCAGTGACTCAGGTTTCATCATTTTATATCATATCTTTAGTAGCATACATTTATTAAAGCACTTCGTTTTGGATTTGCATATACATCTTTACATATTAATCTATATTTATCAAATGTGAAGTATAATTTTTCTTTGATCCCTTTTATTACATCTCTTGTCTTCATTTTCTTCAAAGACTCAGGATGTTGCTTGATGAAGAATGAGAGATGTTAACTAAGGAAATGAACAGTATCTGTTCACCATTCATTCAAACTCCCCCTTTTTCAGAGGAAGTAATATTGTTTAGTTACTAAGCACTTTAAGGAACACTTCTTCAATTTAAAATACTGCCTTGGATTTGTAGAAGTCTCGTGTTTCTATTCCTGCAACCGTACCCTATCTGGGTTTTCTCCCATCCCTCAGGTTGCTCTCAATCACTTTCCTTTCATGACTTCTCTTCTTTCTACATTTTACCTGTGGGCATTCCTGAAGGCTTAGTACATGTTGTTGTTGTTGTTTTTCTGTGACATATTTCCTTAAGACCTCAACTTTGGAGAATGTGCTATTGGTCACAGTATTTCGGTCCTGTCTTCTCTCCTGCCTAGGATCAAATGTCCCTATGGTTTTTATACTTTCACTTGGCTATCTCAATTTCACCTTTATTTCAGTAAGACTACCACTGATTTCATTATTATTTTACTCACAGATTATTTTCTAGTTGCAATTTCTCTGTTTCAGTCAGTGAAACTACCAGCTTCTATGTAATAAGGCTTTAAAATTGAACTTTAAATAATGTTTTATGTTGTTATTCACATTGCCTTTTATAATCAGTCAGCCAATCTGGTCTACTGTGTGTGTGTGTTTGTGTGTGTGTGTGTGTGTGTGTGTGTATATTATAGGAATGTGCATCTTAAAAGTGTTTTATTAAAGTAAAGTTTTATCAGGATTAATATAATTTATTCTGTCTGTATCTTCCTTTATATTTCTCTCACCAAAGATCACTTGCCTATTAATTCAATAGACTACAGTCTCTTAGCTGACTTCCCTGCTCAAATATATTCAATTTAATCTTGGCTAGCCTACTTTTAAAAGATGTAATTGACCCTCATCCCCTTCTTCTCAATCAATACCTATCTCTACTTCTCAGCCTGGCTTTCAAAGACCACTTTATCCAGGGAGTCTCCACCTGTTTGTCTTGTGTGCCCTTCTTTCTTGTGAATCTATTACACACGCCCCCTTGGTTTAAGGACAATAAAAATTCCCATCTCCTCTCCCGGCTGGGTCCTTTTTTACGAATGTTCTTTAATACATTGACCGCCTACCTTGACCCACACAGACACAAGTCACAACATCAGCATCATACTGACTGTTTAGCCTTGGCAACATTACTTAAACTCTGAACTTTATTTTTTTTCACTTATTAAAAGGTGATCATTTCATCTCCTGATAGGATTAGTATAGGAAACACCATTTATATACATGTGCAAGAAATGTTGTTGCTTAGTTGTAATAATAATAATTGGCTATAATTATTCTCTGCCACACAACTTAGCATGAACCTTAATGCTTTCTTTTATGTATGCCATTTTTTCATCTTTATTAAGCACTTCCAAGCAGGATGTTTCCCTGACCCTTTGAATTTAAAAACTATATGTTGCAATTTAAGCAAGTTTAGCACAATGCTGAAAGCAGAAGGCAATACACTCAAGTTGCCTGGGTTCAATTTCTGGCTCTACTACTTACCAGATGTATAACCTTGAGGAGGTTACATAATTCCCAGTGACAAAGTTTCTTCATGTGTAGATTAGAATACAGTAAATTTTCTAACTCAAGGGTTGTTGTTAAATGAGATTAATCAATATGAGTAAAGCTTTATGAATGTCTGGTTATGCGGAAATTCCAATATGTCTGCTCACACAACCAGTATGAGTTCTTAAATAAATTACTTTACATGTATTGAATATATAGTGTTATAATGATAAACTAACATTACATGTGTAGAGAGAGATTTGTTAAATTTATAGTTAAATGTTTAATAGAAGGAGTAATGCAAATTAAGGGGCTTTCTAGAGTCATCTTTTGTTGGAAACATAACTGGAAAGTATCCTGTAGAATCCTATAATGTATAACTCTAGGACACGTATGAAATGACAAATACAATTTCTAAGAATACTACCTACAGAAAAGCAGGAATTTGTTTGATTACATTAATATACAATAAGTTTAATTGACATAAACTGTGGGGAGCTAAAATTTATAAATGTGTTCTACTATTAATAGCTACGAGTACATCATGTATATACACAATTTATCTCATTAAAAAAAAACTTATGGAAAGATAGTAAAGTAAATAAAAGCAAACCAGTAAGAGCCTAGAAACTTTTCACTTTTATAAACATTATATCAAATACCTCATTAAAATCAGATATACAATAATTATATATATATATATTTTTTGTGACCATTGAGTGTGAGCCTCTACCTTAGGCACTTCCATTCCTTGGTTTCATGAAATTCTACATTACTGTTCTTAAGGTAGACACTCACTCGTGTTATTTTATTTTATTTTTTATTTATTTCAGAGAGGAAGGGGGAGGAAAAGAGAGATAGTAACATCATTGATGAGAGATAATCATTGATTGGTTGCTTCCTGCACACCCTAACGGTAAGGATCGAGCCACAACCTGGGCATGTGCCCTGACCAGGAATCGAACCTTCTGGTTCATAGGTCAGTGCTCAACCACCGAGCCTGCCGGCTGGGCTCATTCCTGTTATTTTATATAACAACCTCTCACTATGGAACATGACCTTGTCTTTATCCTCGTGGACACAAAGAAGAACAGAAACTTACCTATTTCTTCAAGGAGCTTCCAATTGCTCAGTAGCTTTTTAAATGAGTTTTCAGTTTTCAGAATTCTGTAAAACATTTGTGAAGTTTCCTAACTACACTCAAAGTTCATGGATAATGATCTTGAACATTAATTTTAAAGCTGACTTAAACAGAAGCCATTAGCTAAGTAGAAAGTATTGAATTTCAATTTCCTTCTGCAATCTGTTCCCCTGGAACAAAAACCAAAAATGTTAAAGAACTTTAATTGCTTCCTCAAAATTTATATTTGTATGGTTTGAAAATTAATGATAACATTTAAAATTCTCTTTCTAATATGATCAAATAACACCTGAGGGATTTGCTAACTTTTTGTGTAATTTCTGACTTCTTTTAGCCTTTCCTATCTAAATGGTTGCAGCAACATTCCAGAATGCAACCTCCCAAAAACTTACCAAGTCTCTACTGGTGTCTCTTTGCACTTTGGCTCATGATCCATTGTCCAAACCAGGTCATTTGGGTCAGGCCCACATGTGGGGAGGACCAACACAAGGCTCTGGATGTATTGTTTTTGTTCCATACAATGCTATTGGCCAAATGTAAAGATTTTAAAATAAGAAACCTAGAAGGGACAGTGAGAATACGCATTAGTACTTTATTGATCAGAAAAATTGATGCAGAAAGAAAATGAATTGACCAAGGTTAAAAGTCCAATTGTATATGGAGACAGATTTAGTATTAGGTCAATGATAAGGGCTACTAATTCAGTGCATTTTTCCCTCGCTCTCTATATATTAAGTTAACCCCAAGACTCATTAACTCTAATGTATTTCAGAAAGCGTACAACCTCATGGTGATACCTTTAAATCAGCTTGTGAAATTTGTCAGAGTATTCTAAAACTCTTTTAGGGTTATGCTTCGCTGCCTGGGGAAAATAACCACTGAAAGGGGTTAATCGTGCTGCTTTAGTTAACAAAATGTAGATTTGTTTTAGGAATGTTCAAAATCTATCTATCTATCTATCTATCTATCTATCTATCTATCTATCTATCTATCATCTACCTCTATCTATAAAGATCGTTTTTTTTAAGGCTATGTTTTAGAGTAGCTTTGGTTCACAGCAAGATTAAAACGAAGAATCCAGAGTTCTCATGTACCCCTTACCCTGACAGCAGCACAGCTTTCTCCCTTACCAACATTCCCCACAGAGTAGTGCCTTTGTTATAATCAGTGAACCTACACTGACACATTATAATCAAAGTCCTTGTTTATATTAGGAGTCACTCTGGGTTTTGTGTATTTTATGTGTTTGGAAAAATGTATAATGCCACGTATTCATCATTATAATATCATACAGAGTGTTTTTACTGCCCTAAGAGTCCTTTGTACGTCACCTGTACATCCTGCCTCCTATTCCCAGTCTCTGCTAACCACTGATGTTTTTGCTGTCCCTATAGTTTTGTCTTTTCCATGACGTCACCGCGTTGGAATTACAGAGTAGTAGCCTTTTCAGATTGGCTTCTTTCATTTAGTAATATGCATTTAAGTTTTCTCCATGTCTTCATGGTGATGCTTTTTAGTAGTTAATTTTATTAATGTGTCTACTTTTGAGTAAATTTACTTATGAAAACAATTCATCTGATAGAGTAGATATAGAATTACTTTTAAAATCCTGTTTAAATTTAAAATGAATCCATTATACAAATAACTATTACAATAAAAATCAAGATGAAATAATATTATGTTACCAGTAATATAAAGAAAGCACTTGAATAGAGAGAAATAGTTCCATGTTAGGTAAAAAATCCATAAGTATGTTTAAAAACTTAATGTTAAAATTTTAAGTATAAATGGAGGCAACATTGCATGGCAGGAATTAGTTGATCTATTGTTTAATATCTCCATTTTTTAATATCTGTATTTCCTATTAGTCAGCAAGATCCTTCAAGGTAGGAACTCTGATTACCTTGTTCTACACTGCATTCCCAGTATCTAGTATAAAGTCAACTACAAAACAGATCCTCGATAAATAATTGCCCAATAAATTGACTGAGTGAGTAGTGGTGAAGGCTAGTAATTCAAGATGGAAAAGATTCAGTGGTTTCAATACACACTGATTGCCGCATGAGTCATCAACACAACTCATGTACAGTCAAACCTTGGTTCTCTAATGTCTCCCATCTGGAACATTTCGGTTTTCAACCAAGTTGTTCACACCAAAAAGTCTCAGTTATTGAACAAACTTCAGTTCTCTACCTATCAGCCTTTCTTGCTGAAACATTAAGTTAGTAGAGAATAGTAAAATTACTGCTCAACCTCATGTTGTTAACATCTCAGGATATTCTGCTGTGAATATTTTTGTGTGATTTCTTTTATGCTCTGTTGCTAGCAAACTGGATGATTAGCCCAATTTTAAAACATAAAGAGGCTATCAAGAGTGCTAATGTCACTAATGGTGTAGGGAGAAAAATGATTACAGGAAATTGAAGAGGCAGAAAAACTGTTGTTGATTTGGACAAATAAAAAGCTGTTAGCCAGTGACAGCAAGTGATGATGCTACAAGCTGACCTCCTGAAACATACCCCTGGAATGAGTGATGAAAGTGATTAATTTAAGGCTAGTAGGAGATGGTTCGATAAATTTGAGAAGTGTTTGCTTATACATTAAGAAGTACAGTAGACATGTACTGAATATAAGAAAGGTTACCAACCAGGTTTGGAATTTTCCTCTACATTATAGCAGACAAATGCAGCTGTTGAAAGAAGACTCGGAGAAAACTTTTTCGCTTAACAGGCAGAAAGACACTAAACATTCCTTGGAGTCTCTATTTAGTGATTTCTGTATTCAGAATGTACATTTGGGGAGTATCATATTCTGCCTTTGAGCATAAGTACACTTTTTTTTAATGCATGTTCACTTTATAAAGCTCAACAGCTGTTCCATCAGGGTGAATTGGGGATAAATGAGCACAGTTCAGCATTTGAAGTAGGTGTTATAGTCCTACATATCCATCTTTTATGAAGGGGGTTCCAGCTTTTCACTTCAAGTCACAAACCGAGCCATCAAACAATTTCATCGATGGTCTATTTTCAAGGTATTTGGTAGGAACACGTGTTAAAATTGGAAAATAGATTTAAATATACTTATAGGTCAAGATGAGCATTAAGGAAAAAGGGGAAGGTGTTTAAGTTCTCTATGTATTGTGATTATGATTACAGGAAGGATCTCTCTCTCTCTCTCTCTCTCTCTCTCTCTCTCTCTCTCTCTCTCTCAATCTATTACCAATCTATAGATTTGATGTGGAAATTGAAACTAGGTATGGAAACTTGGATTCATGTGAAAACACTGGATTGGAATATGAAATGTTTTTGCCGTGAACAGAACAAATAGTAACCTATGTGAAATGTCATATTTTTTAAAATAATTTAAAATTTTTTTACAGTAGGAGATTGGTCACTAACTCATGTCATGGAAAAAGTCACAACTTTTAGCTCTAGCCAGTGTTGCTTAGTTGGTTGAGTGTTGTCCCATGCACCACAATGTCATTTCTGGTTGTGAGCTTGGTCAGTCCAGCTGATGGATGTGACTGATATTTCTCCCTCTTTGGTATTTCTCTCTCCCTGCACACCTCTGGGTCTCACCCTGAGGAAATTAGAATGATAGTGACCTCAATGAGGTCTCAAAATTCAAACATTTATCTGTATTTTCATATTTATTCTTCTCCTTTTCTCTACCTCAATCAAAATAATATCCGTCCACTTTCCAGTGTGATTGTTCATTTGCACTTTTAAGTCTACTCAGCCTAATTCCTTTAGTATTGACCATGAAAGAATGATAAGGCAATAAGCCTTCAACTTATTTCATTTTCTTAATCTTGCTCTCCAGTGGTTTAATTTCTAAGTAAAAAAAAAAAAAAAAAAAAAGTTTTCTATTTACTGCTTTATAAAATACCCGAGGGTATAACATTTGAGGGTGTGTATCTTATCTGTATCAGCCACAACTAACTCTCATTTCAGCTCTTTGCCCATTAGAGGCTCAAAGTGACCTGAAAAAGAGAATTCAAACTATGGATAAAAATTTAAAGAAGAGCCACAATATATAAGCTCAGTCTTAGAAACATACTTACATTCTTAATTTAAAATTTAAATATATAAGGAACATCAAGGATTTAAAAGATTTTAATCATTAAAATTATATCCCAAATAAGTTTACAGTTTATATTTTAAAACACTTTCACAAGTGTAAAATATAGCAGAATTTAAAATAAATAACACGTTGAGTAGATCTAATTTGTTTCTCTAAGTTTCCATGAGTTAAGGACTGCCAGCATCTCAGAAAGAGCTGTCATTGACATATTCGGATCTGGATTCAAAATAACAGTAACTGTACGTACTCTCAAGGTGAGACATACTGAAACCTCAGAGAGTTTCCAGTCTCATTTTACGAACTTTTCAGATTCTTTTTTTGTGTGTGAATACAATAACAAGAAGTGCATTTTATATTTACACTAATGTTGCTAAAAATGTTTAAAAATTATATATATATATATATATATATATATATATATATATATATTCCTATCTAATAAAAGAGAAAAATGGTAATTGGCGTACGATGATACCCTTTTCATTGGCTAATCAGGGCTATATGCAAATTAACTGCCAACTAAGATTGGCAGTTAACTGCCAACAAGATGGCGGTTAATTTGCATATGTAGGCACAATGCAGGGAGGCGAAAGGGAAAGCAGGAAGAAGCCCCCTGCCACTAACAGTGATCGGAAACCCAGGGGGGAGCTAATAGCTGGGGGGCAGGGCAAAGGCGGCCCTGGGGCCGCCTTTGCCCTGCCCCCCAGCCATGATCAGAGAATCAGGTGCCTTTGCCGCCCTGGCCAGTGATAGCAGGAAGTAGGGGTGGAGCCAGCGATGGGAGCTGGGCACGGTCGAAGCTAGCAGTCCCAGGAGCTAGGGGTCCCTTGCCTGGGCCTAAAGCGGAGCCCAAGATCGCGGGGCCGCTGCAGCTGTGGGTCCCCGCTGCCCGGGCCTGACGCCTCTGCCGGAGGCCTCAGGCCTGGTCAAGGGGCCAATCCGGTGATTGGTGATTGGAGGGTGATGAGGGTCAACTCCTCTGGCCGAGTCATCAGGCCTGGGTGGGGGGCGGAGCCGGGGATTGGGGGGATATGATGGTCCCCTTGCTCAGGCCTGAAGCCTGGGTCAGAGGCGTCAGGCTTGGGCGGGGGGTGGAGCAAGCGATCAGAGGTAGATGGGGGTCCCCTGCCCAGGCATGATTCCTGGGCCAGAGGCCTCAGGCTTGGGCGGGGGCCAGAGCCAGTGATCAGAGGGAGATGGGGGTCCCCTGTCCAAGCCTGACACCTCTGGCGGAGGCGTCAGGCCTGGGCAAGGGGCCGATCCTGCGATTGGAGGGTGATGGGGGTCAACGCCTGAGGGCTCCCAGTATGTGAGAGGGGGCAGGCTGGGCTGAGGGACACTCCCCCCCCCCCCACACACACACCCAGTGCACTAATTTCATGCACCGGGCCCCTAGTATATATATAAAAGCCTAAGTGACCTTTATGACCAGTTGCTATGATGTGCACTGACCACCAGAGGGCAGATGCTCAATGAGGAGCTGCTCCTTGGTGGTCAGTATGCTCCCACAGCCAACCTCCTGTGGCCGGCCAACCTTCTGCAGTCCCTCCCCCCAGCTGGCCAGCCCCAATCAGCCCTGATAGCTAGCCAGGCTGAGGGATCCCACCCATGCACAAGTTTGTGCACCAAGCCTTTAGTGATACATAACATCCTTAAACTACAATAAAAAGTAACACAATAGTAACTCACAATGATATTTTATAACTTCATAAAATACTCATCTGCTTTTAAAATATAAAATGTCTTCGAAACCCAATCTGGTGCTGTAAGCAATATGCATATCCTGATTTTGTAATCACAGGTGATTTAAATTTTGTTAGAATTAAAGTCAGTTTTTACTTTCATGTATTTTCTCTCTGCATCATACTCCTACCTCTCTCCTTTTTGATTGACTAGATACTACCTATCTTTAAGGTTTCACTTCTCCAGGAAGCTTCCTTCCTGATCTAACATATATTTCATCTCAGGAAAGATAGATTAGCTAAGAGATTACAGACTACTCTTAATCCTGACTCTGCAAATTAAAAGTTGTGGGAGCTTGGGCAAGTGGCTTAACATCTTGTACTTCACTCTCCAGTCCCTAAATAGGGATGATTACCTATTTCACTGGCTTTTCTGAGGATTATATTATTTAAGGCACAAAATGTGCTTAAAACAGCTCTCAGAAAGGCAGGTTGTATGTGAGTAATATTTATTACGTTCTTCTATAGTACCCTGTACTTCCCCTATCATGACATTAAACACTTTGTAATTACAGCTTGATGATTTATCCCATTTTCCAGAAAGATTATAACATCATAGTCCCTAAGACAAAACAGACTCTTTAATAAAAAGTATATGTTTTTTATTGATTTGAAAGAGAGAGAGGAGAGAGAGAGAGAGAGAGAGAGAGAGAGAGAGAGAGAGAGAGATTTATCAGTTGCCTCCCATATGCACTCCACTGTCCAAAGATCAAACCCACAACTGGGGTATGTGTCCTGACTGGGAATTGAACCTGTGACCTTCCGGTGTTCAGGATGACACTCCAACCAACTGAGCCAAACCAGTCTGTGTGACTCAGTAGACACTTGCTGCATGTTTGTTGAATGAATTAAATCCCTGCTGTGTCATAGGGAGTGCGATAGGAATTTTACATACATTATGTTTTTGAAATTTCACAATTAGCAATGAACAAAATAGTTACATTCTACAGGTAAGGAAACTGACCCTCAGTCTACAGGATCAAGTCACAAGTGAATGACGCTGATCACAACTACTTTGTTTAATATTGAGCTTTTATTATTTTTGTTCTTTTCCTCCTCACAAATGAGATATATGTATTCTACCACATGGTTATGCCTCTCTTGAAATATTTTTGCTAGGTTTTATTTTCTTATGCTATCACTCCAGTCAAACTTCTTTGTTAAGTCTCCTTTTTACTGCTTTCTTCCATTGCATCCTTTTCATGTACTTAATTCACTCTGAGTGCACTATGTATCGATATAATTTTGAAAAAAAACACAAAAACATCTGTAAATGTTCTAAAGTTAAAACATAATTAAGACATAAACTGGTCATGACATTTTGAATACTTTATAGTTTTTTTAAATATATTTTATTGATTTTTTTACAGAGAGGAAGCGAGAGGGTAGAGAGTTAGAAACATTGATGAGAGAGAAACATCAATCATCTGCCTCCTGCACACCCTCTACTGGGGATGTGTCCACAACCAAGGTACATGCCCTTGACCTGAATCAAACCTAGGACCCTTCAGTCAGCAGGCCAACGCTCTATCCACTGAGCAAAACCAGTTAGGGCTATAGTTATTTTTTTAATAAAGTTTATTAATATCACAAAATTTAGACCCTAATTTTTGGTGGTCATTTAGTGGTCCTACATAGGATAAAATTCCCTGCATTTGCCATATGACTTTCTTATTTAAAGGTTTTTATAGATCTTGTCTTCTTGAGAAAAATAATTCAATAAACTTTTGAAACATGGTCATTTTGAATATATGTCTATAATTTAAACTATGGTAAGTGTACATTTTTGGTTTCATTTTTAGTGAACTTTTTTATTTTACTTTTTACTGAATCTCATTGGATTGGCACATAAGAAAGGCAATGGAACTAAACTGGGATTTTTATATGTTAAAAATAGCTTGTTCTAATAATTTTTGTCTTTCTTATTGATTATTTTGTATAGATCTTTTCTAATTGTGATAAAAAAATGTATTCATATTGAATGTTTGTTCTATTTTGAGTTCAGTATTTTTTCAATCTATAATTAATCTATTGTATATTTATTTTATTTTATTACATGAGCATTTTTATTTTAATGTTTTATTTTGAACTTTATTGTATTTTAACCACTCTAAGAGTAAAATAGTATTGAATTAATAAAATTATACATATAGAAACAGAAATTATGTTTATGTGTGTGTGTGTGTGTGTACATATACATATAGAGAGAGAGAGAAAGAGAGAGAGAGACAGACAAGACGGAGACAGAGAGAAATTTAGAAAACTATTTTCATAGGTTTACCAAAGATAAATTTAATAAAAATAACAAGACTTTAAGAAAGATTTAATTTTCTCTTGCATGAAGTAAGAACAATTAAAAATAACAAACATTTGAGCTACAACAATATATTGATTAATATTTTAAAATAAATTTTGCTGTTATAAAATTAAAAAATAAATGAATGGGATAGAGCCATATTCCATAGATTTGGTTGGAGATGATTCTTTGCCTCAGAAAAGATTGTGAAATTAAGTCCATGGTACCTAATGGGTATTCAGATCTCTTTTACTACCTATTTCTGCATAACAATTTAGTGCAAGTATAGTGACTTCAACAACGTTTATTGTCTACAGATTCTGTGGGTCAAGAGTTGGCATGGCTGAGCTATGACCTCTGCTTCAGTCTCTCACAGGCTGCAATTGTGGTCTCAGCTGAAGACCCACCTAGAAAACCCCCACTTCCAAGCTTCTTTGCATGGTCCTTGGAAGGGTTCAGTTCCTTTTGGGTCATTAGACTGAGGACCCTTGACTGGAAGCCACCCTCAGTTTCTCATCACACTGGTCTCCCCAACATAACTTGATTTACCAAAGTCAGCAAAAAAGTCCACTAAGCAAAATGAGTCTACTAATCACAGACGCAGCATACTATTATATCTACTATATTCTATCAGTCCCAAGGAAAATTCTAGACTTAGCCCACACTCAAAGGGAAGAGATTACAAAAGGGTATGAATATCAGGGGGAAGGGATCATTGGGAGTCATCTTAGAGTCAGCCTGCTACAATTTTCTTTCTTCTCTCCTCCCCTTTTTCAAAAATATCCACTTTCAACAATGGAGATATGAATCATCTTTTTTTAATGGTTTCCTCCAATGACATCATTTAAAATGAAAGTGCTAAAATGTTTTTAAAAATTCAAAATATTTACATTAATTTATTTGAAGATAAATTATATTTTATAAAAGTTACATGGCTTGCTTCAACAAGAGGGGTTTTGCCTATTTTTTTAAAAAATATATATGTATATTTCAATATGTCTATTAAATAGAAGCCTTTCTATTTCAGGAGCCAGCAACTTAATTTATACATTATTGTACATCTAAACTGAAAATATTTTCCTTTCTAATTTTTTTATTCCTTTTGATTGGTTTTAAATTGTGTTTGGGATTTTGTTTAGCCCCTAAACACTAAATTGTTTGAATGCATATAAAAAGAAAATAGTACCTATTCATCATAATGAACACTAGTGTTAATTAAAATGTAAAACAGTGGGTGAAAATTCATATGGCTTTTGGTTTTTGGGAAAAGTAAAGCATAAAGGGATCAAAGTCTTACTCTTCCAGTTCCATCCATCCTTCTGTTTAAAAACTATTTGTTTAAGAATATGAATATTCATAAAAATGGAAACAAGTTACATTTAGTCTATGAGATTCAGAATGTCCTTCATGTTTATTAAAATTTTATAATGAAACATTATATATTATAAAATATAACAAGAAATAATTTAATTTTTGAAGTGTTTTTCATCCATTTTTAGCTTTTATTCTCAGTAAGTACAAAGATCATGTACTAGACTTACAAAGGAACATATTTGGTTTTATTTGATTTTATTTAATTTTGGGTAACATATAGTAGGGTTTCAAAAAGTTGTAAACATGTTGAAAGTAGGAAGATAAGTGGTATATCTTTGGAGTCAATTTGAAGGTGAATACAATTTCAATAATTCAATTAGAAATAAGTAAATGTACTTTTCTTGTCTTTAAATTTTAAATCAAGAAATATGTAATACTCAACAAGCTACTTAGCATAAGGATTTAAAAATTCTATCTTTAATAATGTTTTTTACTTCTAAGTCTTAAAAATCTAAGTGATGGAACAAGTTCTTCTTCATATTCTCAAAATATGTTTAATACCCTACCTGATTAAATCTACAAACTGAAATTTGTTAATTGTGATCTTTGTTAACAAATGTATATATTTGGAGAATCAGGGGAAAAACATGAATATTCTATAGAATGTTTTAGTTATCTGTCACTTCAAAATTTCAAGCCATTCGCTTCTTTTTTTGTCCAGTTCAGTTTATTTGCTTACTAGAGGCCAGATGCACAGAATTCATGCAAGAGTAGGCCTTCCTTCCCCCGCTGCCGGCACCGGCTTCCCTCTGGCACCCGGGACTCAGGCTTCCCTCGCAGCCCTGGCTCCATCTGGAAGGTTGTCTGGAGGTTGTCCAGAAGGACATCTGGTCTAATTAGCATATTATGCTTTTATCATCGTAAATTAGAGCTGGACAAAGACCTTTTAGACTGAGTTCATTTCCAGATGCAAAAATCAAAATGAATCCTTTGTTGTAGGACACAAACATTTCATTTGGCTAAAAGGAGAAATACAGCCTAAGGCAGCAATTTTCAACATTTTTCATCTCATGGCACACATAAACTAATTACTAAAAATCTGTGTAAACTATTATGGACATCTGATGATAATGATGTGTCAGGATGGAGTCATCAATTGTAACAAATCTACCTCGGTGGTTGTGGTACCAGTAGTGGGAGGTTTGCATATGTAGGGATGGGGCATACGGAAGCTCTCTGTACTTTCTACTCAACTTTTCCATGAATCTAAAAATGTTCTAAAAATAAATTCTGTTAGTTTAAAAACTTGGCTGAAAAAAAATCATTAGCAATAAATGCTATTTGTTTCTTGTGTAATAATTTAATGTTTGAAATACATTTAAAATTAAAAAAACTGATTTTCTTTTTTAATATTATTATGTCAAAATTACACTATGGGCATCTATAAAACCATAGATTTGCTCCTTTTTAAAATGTATATATTTTTATTGATTTCAAAGAGAGGAAGGGAGAGGGAGAGAGAGATAGAAACATTAATGGTGAGAGAGAATCATTGATTGGCTGTGCCCTGCATGACCCACACTGGGGAATCAAGCCTGCAACCCAGGCATATGCCCTGACCGGGAATGGAATCATGACCTCCTCGTTCATAGGTCAATGCTCAAACACAGCCATTCTGTCTGTGCTAAATTATATTCTTTCTTTTCTCTCTAAAATCATGGACAGCTAATGGTAGGAGAACTTTATTTACCCATAATAAGTAATAAAATGATCATTTTTCACTTACTAAGTTTGAAAAAACTATAAACATCATTCATTGTTTATAATCATGGGCTAATAAGTACACAAATTGTTTTGTCTCTGATTCTATATCTTAGCTTTATAATTAATACTAGAGGCCCAGTGCACAAAAATTTGTGCACTTGGGGGGGGGGGTGTCCCTTAGCCCGGGCTGTGCCCTCTCGCAGTCTGGGACCCCTCTGGAGATAACGACCTGCTGGCTTAGGCCTGCTCCCAGGTGGCAGAGGGCAGGCCCAATCCCTAGGTGCAGCCCTTGGTCGGGCTCAGAGCAGGGCCAATTGGGGAGTTGGGGCACCGCCCCCTGTCATGCACAAAGCAGGGCGGATTGGGAGGTTTCGATGCCACCCTCAGTCACGCTCAGGTTAGGGCCGATTGGGGGGTTGGGGCACCTCCCCCTGTCACACTCAAGGCAGGGTCGATGGGGAGGTTGCGGCGCCACCCCCTGTCACGCACAGAGCAGGGCCAATCGGGGTTGGGGTGCTGCCCCCTTTCATGCACAGAGCAGGGCCCATCAGGGGGTTTGGGGCTCCGTACTGTGTCACGCACAGAGCAGGGCCCATCATGGGGTTTGGGGTGTTGCTCCCTGTCACACACAGAGCAGGTCCCATCAGGGGGTTGGGGAGCTCCCCCCGTCACTCACAGAGTAGGGCAGATAGGGGAGTTGGGGCACCGCCCCCTGTCGCACACAGAGCAGGGCGGATCAGGGGGGTGGGATGCCACCCTCTATCACCCACAGAGCAGGGCCGATCAGGGGGTTGGGGCACCACACCCTATCACACACAGAGCAGGGAGGATCAGGGGGTTGGGGAGCTCCCCCTATCAGGCACAGAGCAGGGCTGATCAGAGGATTGGGGCACCTTCCCCTGTTACGAACAGAGCAGGGCGGATAGGGAGGTTGGGGCCCCGCCCCCTGTCACACACAGAACTGCAGGGCAATCAGGGGGTTTGGGCGCTGCCCCCTGTCATGCTTATCCTCGTGCCGGGAGGCCTCTCGGCTCCGCTGATCCCAGTGCTGGGAGGCATATTACCCGTTTACTATATAGGGTAGAGGCCTGGTGCACAGATCGGGGCCGGCTGGTTTGCCCTGAAGGGTGTCCTGGATCAGGGTGGGGATCCCCACTGGGGTGCCTGGCCAGCCTAGATGAGGGGATGATGGCTGTTTGCAGCTGGTCACACACCCTTTAGGGTGAGGGTCCCCACTGGGGTGCCTGGCCAGTCTGGGTGAGGGGCTGAGGGCTGTTTTCAGGCTGGCGGGTGACTGAAGCTCCCAACCGCTCCTTTTTTTCCTTTTTTTTTTTTTTTTTTTTTTTATTCTGGGCCAGCTTTAGCTTTGAGGCTTGGCTCCAGCTCTTAGGCCTCCGCTGCTGAAAGCAGGTTTCTGGCCTTTGTTTACCTTCTGTATTTGAAACAATGTTGCGATCCTGCTGGCTGAAGCCCGGCAGACTAAAGCAGGTTTCTGGGTTTTGTTTAGCTTCTATATTTGTAACATAGTTGCAGCTCAGAGGCCGGCAGCGGCAGGCGGGGAACGTTGGAGTCCTCTGTCACTGAAGCAAGCAAGCCTCATGTTTGCTTTAAGCTGCCTGGCTGCCGGCCGCCATCTTGGCTGGCAGTTAATTTGCATATTTCCCTGATTAGCCAATGGGAAGGGAAGTGGTCGTATGCTAATTACCATGTTTCTCTTTTATTAGATAGGATGAATCTTTTGGGTTCAGTGACTCTACTGCTAATCACAACTGTCTACTATCTGTTTCCCCAACAGTTTATTTTTACTCTGCAATATTTTAGGGTGCATTTTAGTTAATTTCTATCAATTACTAGTTCTTTCCTGCTTGTATGAGCCAAACTCAGTTAAAGGTATTTTAAATAAATACCTGTTGTCATCTCTGGACCAAATTGGATGTATTACATTGAGCACTACTCAACTTTTTGTTCTTTGTTATTTACTATGAATTAAAATGACTTTTCTTTGTCGACTATGTGTAAAAAAATGGGGCAAAAGAACTCAGTAAAAGTAAAAAGTTAAGAATAGTTTTAATTTTCAAAAAACTGTTAACTATGACTATCAAATGCAAAAATATTGGATAGTTGACTTTTGCTGTTAACTTCAAAAACATCATTCTGATCACATACAGAGATTTTTGAAACTCAGGGTGCAGAGGTTAACCAAAAATTGTAGAATGGGAAAGGAATAGTACATTTAGGACTATTTTCTTACTATACAGATATTATTTTTTAAAAATTTTATTGGCTATAATATGATGAGACAGAAGGCTTATAGCTTATAGATTGGGGCAGTATATTATAGAATCCCTACATAACTTTAGGGAATCCAAAGACACAGTGGACCTGTGTCTGTCTTTCCATCTGGAATTATAGAAAGAGTCAGCCTTAACAAACACACTGCATGTAGGTAAGAACCTGAAGACCATCAGAGACGAAAGGATCGGGTATGGGAAAGGAACTAACCATTCAACAAAGGAAAATTGCAGAATTCCTAGGCACTATCTCTGTTTATGGTCTCACACCGAGACAGTTATTTAATGTAGCAGGTGTTTGCAGAGAAATGACCACAGGTGAGAGGCTTGTTATCTGACGCCAAGATCCTTTCAGGCGATAAATGTTAGGCAATTACAGGGATGAGGCAAATAGTCACTTATAACTTGGGTAGTCAGGTGTCCCTAGAGAAGGGTTTTTGAAAGAAAACTGATTCTTCTGTAAAGGAATGTGGTTCTTTGCCAAAAGCATCCTTATAACAATTGATTTTCTTCCCTCATGAAACTTTTCCTTTTGGCATCTCTAATACACTTCCCTGCCAGAAGACAACACTTGCATCATCTCCATCCTTCAGGAAAACAAAATCTAATAACATGAAACGTCAAAAATGTCTGTCTCTTTCCAATCAGGAGACCCCTAGGCTCCTACGAAAATTTGCCTAATGTCTCTCTAAAACCAGCTCATTACAACAAAATATATAAGTGAAGACAACTTTCAATGAACTGAAAATGATTTCTGTTCTCCCATGCACCCATTAATGAAGAAGGCTCACTCGGATGTCACTCAAGAGGGAGAGAAGGTCTACCCATACTGACTACCTGCCCACCTGTGTTTCCATGTACACTCAGAAGTAGTTGGTGGTTACTAAATAGACCATGTTTTGTCTCTTTATGCAGCCTGCTTTCTGGTCAGTAAGTACTGCTTATAAATACTGCTTTCATTTGATTCCTCTTTTTTCTCCATCTGTTCTCTTGCTATTTCAGTGTTTAATTTAGAAAAAGAAGAAAGTTAAATATGCATATGGTTAAAATATGTACCAAAGTCAGTAATAAAAAGTAAAAGCCTATTGTCAAAACTCCCTTTAATGGCAGCTCTATTTTCCAGGAGTCAACAGAGTTAACTGTTTGCATTCTCTTCTTAATTAACCCAATAGTGTTAAATATCATACTTTTGTCACTATTCCTTGCATTAATTCTAGGCATTATCTATTGAGTCTTAGCTATGGGAGATGAAGCTTTAAACACCTTAAGTTATGCCCAATTTTTTTAGCCAATAACCACCTACAACTATTGACCTCTTAATTTTCCTCAGTATAACTTGATTTTTCTCTATAAAAATATCAAGACATGAGCACCACTACTCTTATCTCCAACTCTACTCCTCCCTTTTACTTTCCAAATTTTGTGACTGTATTTTTATTTTTATATCATTCATGTAAAAAACATTTATACTCTGATAATATTCTTATCTTCTGTGTAACCTATTATAGGTTAATTTTAAAAGATGAAAAGCAAAAACACAATTTATATAAATTTTATCTACTTATTTGGTTGGTTGTTTGTTTTACTGCAGAACAATTAGTGCACTAGGATGTTATTTTTTTCTTACAGGTCCAGTGTCCCTAACCTTATCATTCCATGTATAATGCTCATAGCTTTCAGTCAATTTCTCTCAGAACTTCATTAATTATAATTATATATTTTAGCTTGCTTAAAATGTATTTTCTGTAACTTTCTTAAATGCTTTATACACATTCCCTCCAGGAGGCCTAGTTACTTTATTATTGAAACCAGTGTAATTTTTTTCAGCATACCACCAATATGTTCAGTGCACCCTTATAATGGGTTTGCTAAAAAAAAGCTCTTCCCACAATAATCACCATCCCTGCTTTCACAAATACCTGGGAATTCAAGCTCCAGGATGATAACAGCTCAGAGTGGTAGTGCAAGAAAAAGGTAATCTATTGCCTCCTGGGAGTTAGATATCCTCAAGTAGATATCTGTGTTCAGAATTCGAGAATAAGAAACCTTGTTTCCGGTCACAGTAAGGATTATGATTTTTTATAGTTCATGTGTTCAGATTGCTAGAGAGCCGTCCATCAGAGTTGAACATTTCATCTTTGTTCACTGATGCTTTGCTAGATGAATGTATATGAGATGATCAAAGTTAGTTGAGGAGTTACACACATCAACTTGCCCTCCTAATATCATTCTGATCACTATATTTGACTCTGAGGATCACAATGTTTGACCCTAAAATATAAAGGTATTTTCCATGTATTGCTACAATGAATAACTTCCAAATTTCAGTAAATTAAACAATCAAATTATGATTTATTTATTTACTTACTTACTTACTTACTTAACTCTGTGATGCCAGTGAGAGATCTCTACTGGGAACCTTTTGTCTAATGGTGACTCTGGACTTCAGAATCATTCTACTGTATGGCTTTGACAACTAAAAATTATTTAATTATAGTAATAAGGATGGAGGTTTGGTCCCTAACCAAGGATCTGGGAGGAAATTTTAAGGACAAGGACAAAGTAGGGTACATTACTACCTTCCACATTCTGTTGTCCAGGAATAGTCACAGCTACCAGTTTAACTACATAGCATTTTGGAAAATGTAGTCTCCCTCTGTATACTGTAAGAAGAAGCAAGATTGTTGACACTCTATCCTGTCATGTCACTCCGTGCATAATAATCAGAATCTACTCCGTGCATTCTGATTATTGCTAAATGTCATGTCAGCATAGGTGGTTTCTTCTTGGAGAATTAGTAATGTAATTAAGCAAAAAATAAAAAAGGTAGGTGGGAATTGGTTGAAAAATATTGGAAAAAAGGGGGGGGGATAAGCATTATTCTGAAGTTTAGAAATTTAAAACTGTTTTATCACAGAAAACAATATGAAGTAGCCTTCATAAAACAACGGCAAGAATCATACCTAGCCAAAGGTAAAATATTTAATTTACATCTTTGTTTAAAAATTAAACGCCTCAGCTTTTTCTCTTTCTTTCTCTTTAGTGGTACAATTGACTATTTTTTTTATTTGTTTGAGTTTCTCTGAATTTAAAGACATTCTTATTGGAGCAAGTAGGTGCCAATCAAATAGGTATTAATTTTATGCTACTTGCTAAACTACGTTTTACTCAACCAAGAAGTAGGTTAAATGACATTTTGGTGAGTTTTCATTACTCCAGAGAGTCGTGTAACTAAATAAATATCAGCCCTCAAATGCAATACAGCATTATTTATTCTGGTGTGTAAGCATGTAAACATGACAAAGTGAAGCTGTTAAAACAATGAAATATTAGCACTGTAAAGATGTGGAGCACAATTTAATATATTTCAGCACCAGACTTACTCTTATGAGTATGTGATTTTGTCATATAAATATATTTTTAATTTCTCATGCTCTCTAACAGTTTCTGCCTTTAGGGAATGTCAGTGTTGCTTTATTTATTAATACTGACACACCTATGATGAATGAAGGCTTATCACCTGAGATAGTTTGTTCCCACTCAAATTTCCTACACTATTATATAGTCTACATAGTTTTTGATGTCTTATTTTAGCTTAATGACTTAAATAAGATAATATTTATATGAATTATGGGGCAACAGACATGTTTTGTAACATAGATTCTGCCAAGTGATGATCCAATCCCAGAAAAACTTCAGCAAGATTCTGATGTTGCCATATTTCTACTGCAGACCCTTTGCCAGAGAGAATGTGGGAGTACACGAGGTGAAAGAGCAAGAACAAGCAAGAGACTAAGAGAGGGTTTGAATTTAAAATGGAAAAGTTTAAAAAAAAAGGAAGATGGATGAATTTATATGGTATAAGGGGATTGAAATAAGTGTCTTCTTCTGAAATTTCAAAGTTTAACATCCATTTAAATCTCTTATCATATCTGGACCTATTCTCATAATTTGGACATATTATTTAACTTCTTAGATTTCTTACTTGGTGATTTGATAAATTACACAGAAAGATAATTACTAAGTTTTTCTTTTAAATGTGTTGGGAAATTACATTTATTATGTTCATAACTTTCAAATAGTAAAATGTCCTCCTGTGATTTTAATTAATCTTAAAAAAATAGGTGCTAAATTTGACTATCATTCACAGATTTTGATCAACCAGAAAACACATAATTTAGCTGGCCACTATTTGGGCCTTAACTCATTACATAAATTAATAAAATATAACATATTTATGAGCAGAATATTACACTGAGCATAAAGTCTATACATAATTATGTAGTAGAAAATACAAGTGCCATTTCTATCCGCAGTTCTTACATCTTCAAAGTTCACTTTTAGTGCACTCTTAGGTCAGTTAAGGAATGTGTAGCAGACTAGGAACCCATGAAAATAATTTTTAAGAAGTGGTCCAGTAAATCAAAGGAGGGAAATATCTTTGCTCATCTTCTGATTCCTAATGTTTACTATTTTGCTTGATATATTTAAAACTTCCTATCTGAAAACAGTCCAAGTGCCCATCAATAAGATGAGTGGATAAAAAAGCCGTGGTACACTTACACCATGGAATACTATGCAGCAGTAAAAAAAGAAGGATCTCTTGCCCTTTGAGACAGCATGGAAGCTCCTGGAGAGTATCATGTTAAGTGAAAGAAGCCACTCAGAGAAAGACAGTTATCCCATGATCTCATTTATATGTGGAATCTAGTGAACAAAATAGATCCAGAGACATGGAAGCATGAAACAAACTGGAATCTCAGAGGGCAGGTGGGGTTGGGGGAGTGGGAAGAGATCAAACAAAGAACTTATATGAATATATGCAGAACACACTGACACAGACAATAGGGTGGGGAAGGCCTGGGGCATGGGGCAGGTGCAGGCTAGAAGAGGTCAGGGAGGGAGGAGGGGAAGAGGATATATATAATGCTTTCAACAATGAAGATTTAAAAAAAAACAACAACACCACCACTTCATATTGTCTTGAAAGAAGAAATCCAGCTTCAACAATTAGAACTTAGCCAGTAGAGGTTCTCTATCAAGTATAAGTTGACATTTTGTAAGGCAGAGGTAATTAATTCTACACAACAGATCAATGACTGACACATAAGATGCTGAGGAAGTGAAATGCAAGCATTAAACAAATTATGACTCCCTTTATGCAATCACAGAATACTCAGATGGGTTTTTTGAACAATGTATGGGAAGCAGCCTCTGAAGTTATTTAGAAAACATAATCCGTCCCTGAGACTAGATGTGGTGAAAACTCCCTGTTTATAAATAACTACAGGTTTTTATATATTCTCATCCTGTCTAAATTCAAATGTTATTCAATTTGAATAACAAATGTATACCCTGCTAATCATAATTTAAAAAAGAAAACAGAGAAGAAGCAAAATACAATGATAAACTATATAAGGTTCAGAGTCTGATCAACCAAAATTCAAGTTTTGACTGACACTCTTCTTAATTGTTCAATTTTGGGTATTTTTATCCTCAGGGAGCTCAACTTACTCATATGCAAAACATGGATGTTCATCACAGACTTGAGGGATGAAAGAGAAAGTATTTGTAAAATGCCTTACACAGAGCAAGGCACATATTTGCACTCAAAAAAAGAGTAAGATCATTAGAGACTCACTGGAGAAGAGTATAACAATCCCATATAGGAAAATATTAATTTAATATTGGTCAATTAATTTTTATGGATAGGTTAACATCCATATTTAGTAGACATATTTTTCTAAAACTAGAATAGATAAAACTAGAGGAAAATTAAAATGTTTTGATAAAAATAGAGAAAAGTTGAGTTAGATATCAGGAAAGATTGACCAGAAGCCAGTTGTGAAAAGCCACAAGGGACCACTGCCTTTGATGGAAGCTCTGGCAATTAAGAGGAGAAATTATAGTAGTGTAAGCCAAGGAAAAAGCTAATGAACACAGAGAGAACAAAGCTACTGAGTTCTTTTTCTCCAGGGAGTCAGTAGTAGAAAAGTCTAGAAATAGCTTAATATCAGCTCCCCCCCCCCCCAAAAAAAGGTGATAATGACATAGGCCAGGGAGAGAAAACAAAACTAACTAACATAGAGGGAGCAAACTAATAAAAAAACAATTTTCTACAAGAGTTGAAATGACATGCATGCAGCCCAACTTATATAATCATGAGATAGTGAGCTTGGAAATACACTTCACTCAGTATCTATTATTTGAAATTAGAGTTTCCTTCATACAGCTGTAAAAAGTGGAATGTATCTGACAGGTGATAGCTGTAGTGAAAAGGTGACAAATATACATCACCGAGTAAGTGAAGAATGAGGACATAAGAGGAACATTCAGGCTTTTGTCGTGAAGGGTTCCAGAACAGGCCTCCCCCACGTGGCCACTTTGACGTGGGAATTATTTTGAGCTGAAGGTAAAAGAGACCCCGAGAGCATAAGAGAAACTTTTACTCGTCCCTTAAAGAATTTAAATTGGGGGCCTTTCCCATAATAAGAGGTATTACCACAAACAGCTGTGTGCGTCCTAGCTCTATGGGAGGTCAAAAGGCTGCTCACCTGGTCATCCTATGAATTATCCTTCTCCCCTCTGAAGCCCCACACCCGTTATCCCAGTCCTTAGCTTAGAATGTCATACAGACCTCGTGTAGCTTTCCGTCTCTGTACCTCTCAATTATGTGAGGTCTCTGACTCTCTCGTGGATGTGGGGTTCCCCCAAATACATAATTAAATGTGGTTATTTTATCCTGTTAATCTGTCTCCTGTCGAATGTGTAGAACAGCCAGAGGAAGCTAGAAGGGTCCAGGAGCATTTCTTTGTCCCTGGTAGTAGGGGAAAAAAAAAATCTCCCTTTTTAATTCTTGAGTGATAACTTCAGGAACTCACCTAGGAAAATTGGAAAAAGAAATGTCCCCTGGATAGACTTCAATTTGGGTTATATTCCAAAGGCCATAAAACTCTATCCATCTGACAAGTTTTCATAGAGTTGATTTTGACCAGAAATCTCATTTTGTACATTGCTAGTTACTGTGGGTTCAGGCTCATGGTCTTGACCATTTTATACTTGCTCCCCTTGTAATATGATTATAGTTACCTAATCGGTCCCCAGACAGCCATAGTGGGTTTAGAGATGAGACTGTAGGTCACATTTCAACATCTTTTTGCCATTTTTGTTGCTTTTCTCTAGTTCCTCTTAAAATTGTGCTCTCTAAACAGGATCAATTTTTATAAAAAAGTATAATATATAAAAATTATGTTTTCTTTTTATAGCTCTTAATAGCATTATTGCAGTTTAGGGCAGAGTCACTGTGCCATTTGTTCTTATAGTTTTAGGCCTCCCAGATACATTTAGGCCTGGTCCACGAAATTTGAAATTTGTGCACTGGGGTGGGGGGGATCCCGGCCTGCACCCTCTCGCAGTCCAGGAGCCCTCAGGGGATGTCCGACTGCCGCGGAGGTGGGAGAGGCTCCTGCCACTGCCTCTGTGCTCTCCAGCCGTGAGCCTGGCTTCTAGCTGAGTTGCACTTCCCCTGTGGGAGTGCACTGACCACCAGATGGCAGCTCCTGTGATGAACATCTGCCCCCTGATGGTCAGTGCGCATCATAGCAACCGGTCGTCCTGCCGTTTGGTTGATATGCGTATTATCCTTTTATTATATAGGATTGCCACAGCTAACTTCTTGGTCAAAGCTTTTATTATCTTGAGTCTGAGTTATTGCAATTGTTTCTTACCTACTTTTTCTCATTTTAATTTATCCTACTCTCAGGTAATCTTTCTTAAGCAACTTTTCATATGTTAATGTCCTCAACTACTCTATTACCCAGCACCATTCTTCGATTTTCAAAAATTTCCATTGTAAAACCTCCCCTTCACATTATTTAGGCATGGGATGGGATAAACCCAACTTCCTGCCAAAGAAATTAAAGTAGGCTCCGATTTCCTGAAATTAGCCATTGGGCTTCACACCTGTGAATCCAATGATGGTCTTAAGAATGAATACATAGCTCAGTAAAACACAACAAGGTATCAGTAGTTAGTTAGTTTTTTTTTTAAATATATTTTATTGATTTTATACAGAGAGGAAGGGAGAGAGATAGAGAGTCAGAAACATCGATGGGAGAGAAACACCGACCAGCTGCCTCCTGCACATCCCCCACTGGGGAAGTGCCCGCAACCCAGGTACATGCCCTTAACCGGAATCGAACCCGGGACCTTTCAGTCCGCAGGCCGAAGCTCTATCCACTGAGCCAAACCGGTTTCGGCAGTAGTTAGTTTTTGAAGAAAAATATTTCTCCTCCCATTGCAGAGAGGTAAAAGTTAAATTTATTTCTTTCTGTGGACATCACAGTAAGAATATGTGAGGTCTGAAACCACAGCAGCCATTTTTGTTGCCAGGAGAACTAATTTTAGAATGAAACTGACATGTTAGAGTGAGTAGAGCTAAAAGAGGTAGCATTATTGGTATAGCAAACTTGATTAAATGATGCCATGATTAAAGCCAGTCCTATCTCTGATCTTTGCAATCACACAAGCCAATAAATTCCCTTGTTGGCTTAAAGCAGCATTATATTTCTGCCTTCTTTTCCTATCTAAAGCATTTTATCAGGTAGAATATACTTTTGGTCAATAATATCACATCTAAAATTTTACAATGCTGCTTTGAATTCTGTTTCTACTAAAGTAGTTAATACGCAATGTTTTGAAATTGGAACATAGACTATTACCTAGTAATCATGTTTCAATTGAATTTTTAACAAAAGTTAGTTAGTCTCAATATTTTCATATCAAATCCATATTGAAAAGTTGTCAACTCAATCCAGATATTTTTTTGACACTCATATTTATTTTGGTGACCATAATATTTTATCCAGTTTTATTGAGACACTAGAGGCGTGGTGCACGTAATTCATGCATTGAAGGGGGTCCCTAGGCCTGGCTGGTGATCAGGGCCGATTAAGGCTGGGGCGGAGAGGAGGCGATGGTCGCCGAGCCGGGCACGAAAGGAGCAGACACTGGACACTGATGCTGCCATTGTCGGCACCCCGCCACCGTGAGGTTCCCCACCTCCCCCCTCCTCCTTCCCTCACCGCTAAACCACCACAGCAGGCAGGTGGCGGGCGGATTTGGGCCTGCTGGCTGGGGGGGAGAAACAGGGTATGGAAGGTTGGCCACCAGCCCCAAGGAGGGAGCCAGTTCTTGGACCCCCTGGGAAAGGGGTTGTGTCCACCACCACCCACACCCGGTTCCCTGTCCCAGCCCGGGGGCTGGCCCCAATCAAGCGACTGGGGCCTGCCAGCCGGGGGGAGGGACTGAGGGAGGTTAGCCAGCTGGGGGAGGTTGGCTGTGGGAGCACACTGACCACTAGGGGGCAGCTCCTGCATTGAGCGTCTGCCCCCTGGTGGTCAATGCAAGTAACAGCAACTGGTCGTTCTGGTTGTTCCTGTCACATAGGCTTTTATATATATACTAGGGGCCCGGTGCACGAAATTCGTGCACTGGGTGGGCGGGGGGGGAGTGTCCCTCAGCCCAGCCTGCCCCCTCTCACATACTGGGAACCCTCAGGCGTTGACCCCCATCACCCTCCAATCGCAGGATCGGCCCCTTGCCCAGGCCTGATGCCTCTGACAGAGGCGTCAGGCCTGGGCAGGGGACCCTCATTTCCCCCCATCACTGGTTCTGCCCCCAGCCCAGGCCTGATGCCTCTGGCCTAGGCATCCGGCCCGGGCAGCGGGTACCTGCAGTGGCAGCGGGGGGCGCTGCGATCACACGGGCTCCGCCCCTGCCCCTGCAGGATGCCTCTGGCTGAGGCGTTCGGCCCGGGCAGCGGGGACCCACAGCTGCAGCGGCCCCGCGATCGTGGGCTCCGCTTTAGGCCCAGGCAAGGGACTCCTAGCTCCTGGGACTGCCAACTTCGACCGTGCCCAGCTCCCATCGCTGGCTCCACCCCTACTTCCTGCTATCACTGGCCAGGGCGGAAAAGGCACCTGATTCCCCAGGGCTGCCTTTGCCCTGCCCCCCAGCTCTTAGCTCCCCCCTGGGTTTCTGATCACTGTCAGTGGCAGGGGGCTTCTTCCTCCTTTCCCTTTCGCCTCCCTGCATTGTGCCTACATATGCAAATTAACCGCCATCTTGTTGGAAGTTAACTGCCAATCTTAGTTGGCAGTTAATTTGCATATAGCCCTGATTAGCCAATGAAAAGGGTATCATCGTACGCCAATTACCATTTTTCTCTTTTATTAGTGTTGATATAGATAATTGACATATAACACTATATAAGCTTAGAGTGTAAAACATAATGATTTGACATATGTATATTGTGTGAGACTATTATCACAAGTTTCATTAACATCCATTACTCACATAGTTATAATTTTTTCATGTGATGAGAACTTTTGCCAACTGTTCCCTTCGAAACTTTCCAATATACATTACAGCATTGTTAATGCCAGTCACTCTGCTGTACATTATATCCCAGAGGCTATTTATCTTAGAATTGGAAGTTTGTATATTTTGACCACCTTTACCTATTTCTATCCACCTCTATCTGCCACCTATAGCAACAACCAATCAATTATGTTTCTACAAATTAATATGTTTTAAGATTTCATATGCAAAAGAGCTCATACAATATTTATCTTTCTCTATCTGATTTATTTTAGCATAATTTTCTCAGGTTTTATGCATGTTATCATAAATGACAGGATTTCCTTATTTTTTATAGCTGAAGTAATATTCTATTACATGTATATTTTTTGCTATTAATCTGTCTTTCTATCTGTCTGTCTATTTATTATCTATCTATCTATCTGCCCATCTATATTACAAGTTCTGGTTCCATTTACACGTCAATGGACCCATGTTATTTCAATGTCTTAGCTATTGTAAATAATGCTGAAATGAATATCAGTGGGTGCAGATATGTCTTAGAAATAGTGATTTTATTTCCTTCAGATAAAAACCCAGCAGTAGCATTGCTGGACTATATGATAGTTTTATTTTTAATTTTTTGAGCAACCTCAATGCTATTTTCCTTATTGACTTCACCAATTTACATTCCCATAAATCCTTTACAAGAGTTTTCCTTTTCTCCACATCCTCACTGGCACTTATTATGGTTTGTATTTTGATAATAGCCTTTCTAATTGGTTTGAGGTGATAATTCGTTCTGGTTTTGATATGCACTTTCCTAACGCTTAGTGGTGTTGAGCACATTTTTATGTACCTTTTTGGTCACTTGTAGGTCTTCTTTGGGGAGAAATATATTCAAGTCTACCTGTTTATTTATTTTGCTATTGAGTTGTATTTTTGTTATATATTTTGGATATTAACCCCTTATCAGACCTGTGGTTTGCAAATATCTTCTCCATTTCCATAGATTGTCTTCTCACTTTGTTAATCATTTATTTTGCTGTTTAAAAGCAAAGGCAATTTTAAAATAGTTTTAAAAGTAAAGAAAGCTTTTTGCTTTAATGTATTCCCACTTGTTTATATTTGTTCTTGTTGCTTGTGCTTTAGGTGTCATATCCAAAAAGTTATTAACAAGATCAATGTCAAGAAGTTTTTTACCTATATGTTCTCCTAAAAGTCAGTAGCATTTCCATACACAAACAATAAATTATCTGATTTTCTTTTTTTAAAAAAAAAACACTGACATCTATAATAATAAAAGCATAATATGCTAATTAGACTGGACAGCCGAACGATCTTCCCGACGTCCTCCAGACAAAGCTGGGGCTGCAAGGGCCAAGCCCCTTGCATGAAGTTCATGCATCAGGCCTCTAGTTTACAATAATATCAAAACAATAAAGTACTTAGGAGTACATTTAACCAAGGAGGTGGAAGAGCTATACACTGAAAACTTTGACACCGATGAAAGAAACTGAAGATGCAAGTAAATGGAAAGTTAATTTCATGATCTCAAAGGAATCCTGAGAAGGAAAACTGGAGGCATCACACTTTTCCTACTTCAAACTTTATTACAAGTCCGTAGCAATCAAGACAGTCTGGTACTGACATAAAAGCACACCTAGACCAGTGGCATAGAATCTAGAATCCAGAAATAAGTTCATGAATAAAGAGTCAAATAATAGTTAACAAGTAAGCCATGAACACTCAATGGATAAATGAATCTCTTTAATAAATAATGCTGGAAAAAATGGAAATTCACCAGCAAATGAATGAAATTATACCCATATCACACACCACTCACAAAAATTAACTCAAAATGAAGTAAAGATGTAACTGTAAGATCAGAAACTATAAAACTCCTAGCAGACAATGAGAGTTTTATAATTATTTTCATAAATGCTTCACGCAGTTATATATTTTCAGGTCACATTGTTTTCTGTTTTGACGACTTTTCTATGAGATTCATCCTACAATGTAACCAAAATGCTGTTTTCTTCTTTATGGTTTAGCTGCAGTAGAAAAAGTTAGACTTATCTAATAATGTATGCTATGTCAGGAGTATATGTGACTACCATCAGCTTTCATATGATTATTCTTTAATTTGAGTAAGAATGGTAAAACTGGCTGATGCCAAATATTTTACCATGCCACGTTCTGAATTTCAGCTCTCATGAGATCGGGTTCTGGGAGTTGAAGAAAAGTGAAAATAGAGCAGTGGATATAAGAGTTTGGGTTTTTTTGTTTTGTTTGTTTGTTCTTTTGTTTGTTTGGCTGGCTGGTATTTTATAATGAAAGAAACTTAAGCAAAGTACATTCAGATGTTATAAATTATTCCTGGCCCTGGCTGTTTTGGCTGAGTGGATAGAGCATCGGCTGGTGGAGGCCCCAGGTTTGATTCCAGTTAAGGGCATGTAGCTCAGTTGCAGGCTTGATTCCAACCCTGGTCGATGCAGGAGGCAACCAGTTGATGTGTCTCTCACATCAATGTTTCTCTCTGTCTCTCTCCCTCCCATCTAAAACTCAATGGGAAAAATATCCTCAGATGAGGATTAAAAACAAAAAAAGTTATTCCTGAATAAAATTACTCCATGCCTTTACTCAGAGTGCTATTAATATTCCCTTTAAGAATAAGGTTGTCAGACTTAGCAAATAAAATACAGAACTCCCATTAAAATATTAATTTTAGGTAAACAGCAAATAATATTTTAGTATAAGTGTGTATCATACAATACATAGTGTATTGTATTTTATTTTATAACCATAATTGAACACATATTCTGTTTTCATAATTCATAATTTTTATTGGATTTTTAAAAATAATTAATTCATATTTCCTTTTTGTAACCAGAGGAACATAGGAGTTATCCTAATATGATGAAATACACAGAACACAACATATAAAAATGTTCACTCAAACAAACTCCTTGTATGATGAAATATCTTTATGGTGTTTGGACTTCATTCAAAGCAATATCATTGTAATAAAACATATACTCCTTGGTACAGCTGGCCAGCTAACCATGAAAATATGTTCTCATCTTACAAGTATTCAATTTCATCTAGAACAGTGGTTCTCAACCTTGGCTGCACATTAGAATCACCTGGGAATCTTTTTAAAATCCCGATTTCTGGGCCTCATCCTCCAGAAATTCTGTTTCTTTGTTATGGGGTGGGGCCACAACATTGGTAACAAAGAAACAGAATTTCCGGAGGATGAGGCCCAGAAATCAGGATTTTAAAAAGATTCCCAGGTGATTCTAATGTGTAGCCAAGGTTGAGAACCACTGATATATATATAGATATAGATATAGATATGTGGTTATAGCAAATTTGTTTGAAGCCAATAAGAATGCAAATTTTGGAAGAATCTGTGAGTGTATTAATAAGCCACAAGATTTTGTGGCCATATTAATGCAGCTCAATTATAATGCTTGAGAAAAGGTTTGTTGTAAGGAATGACTACACCTTCGGAAACATCAGCTTCCTTGCTAATTATACTTTCAGGGAGATGAAAGATCACTCTGCTTTAGAAACACTGTGCCCTCTTCAGTGGAAACATAGATTTTCTTACAGGGCAACACAGTAACAGGGAAAAATCAAAGGCTTAATTTGTTAGTCAAAGTTACTCGTTTCAGGGACTCAGCTAGCTGGATGACTATCTCATGGAGAGATCTAGGTGGCTCAGGCATTGGAGAAGTAAAGTTAAAACTAGAGATAAACAAAACTGATTAAGCCTCACCAGGTTTGTTTTTATTTAGCTCCAAAAGAGCTATTGCATTAAGCTCTGGGTTTTGCTTGTTTTAAGTAGAAGGTTACTAAAACTAAAACAAAGATATTTAAAAAATATCTTTGTGACCTACTGTCCTCACTGAGTAGAAGAACACTTTTTGTTTTGTTTTGTTTTGTATGTGTCTTTACGGCACATTCAAAGAGGTAAAAATAACTTTATTGGTTAAGTTTAATAACGTTTCTGCAGGCTAAACTGTCAAATCAAAGAGGTCCTTGTTTGATCTTATATCAAAAGTCTGAGTAAGTTTGTGCTTATGCAGTGGTAGTAACTTCAGGCAAATACACATATCGATTAACCTCCCTTTTAAGTTACTCTAATTAACACTGTTGGTATCCTTTAAACATATATTGTAAAAGTAACACATGTTCATTGTAGTTAAAGATAAAGAGACCTGAAGAGTTCAAAACAGAAAAAGAAAATCCCCTCTTTCACAAATCTGTTTTACTTTCTAGCAGGTCCCTTTGAATTTTTTCAGGAAAGTGCATAAGTAGCCTTGGCTGGTGTGGCTCAGTTGGCTGGGTGTCATCTGGGCACTGAGCACTGAGGGGTTGCCATTTCAATTCCCAGGATCAGGTTGTGAGCTCCATCCCAGGTGGGGGCATGCAGGAGGCAGCCAATCAGTGTTTTGCTCTCACATCCATGTTTCTCTCTCCCTCTCTATAAAATATCAATAAAATATTTTTAAAGTGCATAATTAAATTTTCTTTTTCATTTTTATTCAATTTTCATTTTATTCAATGTCCCCTCTTTTTTTATTCACTTTTTAAATATACATTTTGTATAAAACTTGCTTTCTGTTTTACCTGAGTATATTTGGGATATTATGCTGCATCAGTGCATATTGTTCTGTTTAATGGTTACATAGTCTTCCATGGTATGTAATTACCACATTTTTTATATTTATTTCAGCATATTTGCATTATTTCTGTAATTGTATTCATACAAACATACAGCAATGAACCTATTCCCATTAACAAGTTTATTTTCCACTTAAGCCACTCTATTATGTATAGGTTACTGAAATGGAATTGTGAAAAGTATGTTCATTTAAATGCTTTGATATTAACAAATTCCCACCAAAGTGAGAACTTTTAATTCTAGCAAAGATTGTTACAGTGCCTTTTCTCTGACCCGGGTGCCTTTTGGAAGAAAAGGGCCACAGAAAATTGTGTGCCCTAATAAAATACTATATCTATATCTCTCTCCTATCTATCATTCTATCACATTTTATGTGTATGTACCTGGACGTGTTTAGTAGACTGTAAGTAGAAGTTCCCTTTTGAATCTGTTATTCTCTGGAGTGTAATTGGAACACTCAGTGATAAGTTTCCTCTCAACAATTTGCTTTTTCAAGTAACGATTGTTGTGCTTCTTCCTGAAATAAATGAGGTATAGGTCAACTCAGTTATGAAGGGAGAAAACACTGACATTAATGCAAGTCACTCAGAACAGGTTTAAATAACCCTAGACTTGTTTAACTAACATTTAATCTAAAGAATGCTTGAAGTCCCACCTCCCCAATAAGTCCTTTTCCAGCTAAGGAAACCCGGGATGCAGAAGCAGCCTCCAAGAAACCACCGACACAGCAATACTCTCCTGCCTCCCGCAAAATGCTGCAGCTGCAAAATACCTGATTTGCATCTTTAACAACAAGGGGGCCCATTTCTAGATCAACAAAAAGTTCTGAATTTTGTATTTAGGTAAAAGATATTCTGACTAGCAAGAGAATCAGTCATTCAGTCAGTCATTCAGTCACCCACTCAGCAGACATTTTCAGTTTGTTATTTCTAAGATAATGGCCTCCTTCTCCCTTAGATAAATAACAAGGTACACCTGGTTTGGAAAGTAATTTTATCTCTAGCCCTTTGACTTTGGGTATGTTATTCACGTTCTCAGAGGCGATACCCTAATATCTATCTCTATATATAAAAGGCTAATATGCTAAGTGTGGTTCCCTCCTTCCAACCAGTCACTATGACACACACTGACCACCAGGGAGAAGACGCTCAATGCAGAAGCTACCATGACATGCATAGATCACAAAGCAACACTTGGCTTCCCCCAAGTGGGACATAGGCCCTGCCACCGCCCCAGAGTGACACCCCACCAAATAGCAGCCGACACTGCCAAGAACCCATGGTGCAAAATGTGGCCCAAAGCTCAGCCCAGCCCGGAAACAGTGGCTGGGGGTACCGAGTAATGACGTCACATAGCAGTGCCTGGCTTCCTCTCCCTAGTGACTAGCCTCCTTGCAGTTTCTGCAGCCCAGGAATACGACTTGCTTCATAACCAGGTGGAAGCACTTTACACTTTAACCAAATGTCTGTGAAGTGATTTTCCTTGTCTCATCTCATTTGATCCTCACAGAAGTCCTGGGGGAGGTAGATAGGAGACTCAGTGGAATCCTATTTTCTTTTCATTAGCCAGAAAATGGAAATTTAGAAATCTTAGAAACTTGACCCAACTGAAAAGAAGTAAGACATGGTAGACCTTGAAAATGACTTCAGGTTTTCTCACTGCGCAGTATATAGTCAAACACTGCTACAGTTAAATATTTTACCCTTTGTTCTCCCTGCGTGATCTACAATAATAATCTGCTTTGTGTTGATATTTACTGCTGTGTTGCTGACAATTACCTGAAAGAGAAGTTGGGTTGCTTCACTGGGCTGGAAAAAGTTTAAGTAAATCAGAAAGCAGGTCTAATTAAGCAAGTTTGTTCTATATATATAAAAGGCTAAGTTGACTAACACATGCATGATACATATAAAGCTCTTACTGGCAGCAATCACACAGATGTGATTCCATCTGTCATTGTCAATTGTGAATTTGGTTGACACATATTATAGAGAAAGGGTGAATAGTGATATTAAAATATTTCTTCTAATTACTTTTCTTTCAATGTGCAAGAATTCATGTACCCAGCTCCTGGTGTGAAGATAAGTAATCACTATTGTGCAGTATTTTCACTATTTAATAAGAAAACATGTACCAGGCCTGATAAATAAAATGAATAAAAACTAAGCAATGATTCTTTTCTCTTTTTTTTTTTTTTACATAATTCATCCATATAAACAATTGTTCTGACAATCTGGTTATCAGCCAGAGATTCCTGGTTTACAAATATCCTTAGGTACAGTACTAATAGCTATTTTGAAATTTCCCATGCATAGTTTAATACACAAACTGCATATGTAGCTACTCTTCCCACCTGGAAACAACTATGATCCCTGAACACTTTAATTAATCTTGCCTGTATATTTTCAATATATGCATTGCTAACAGCCAACTCTGATGAGTTTGAATTATAATGAATTAGTAACAAAAACCTAGTTTAATAGAATGATTTATACGTTTCAATATTCATTCTTTGCTTTACATTCATTTGTTAATTGCTATCATGGCTGTTAGGCTTACAAATATTTCTTCATTCACTTTCAGGTTAATGAGTTTGAATTATAAATCAGTAGTAAAACAGGGCTGAACAGGTTTAAAATAACTTTAGCATGACCAATCAACTAACTTTTTTTAAATAAGAATTTTGCCATAACCTAATATTTGATGACAGCCCTAGTGCTCATGAGTATAATCAAGTGCTTTTTCTCTCATTTGTTCTAAAAGAAATTAAAATATTTATTAAAAGGTTATAAAATTTGGGACCCATTAATAATTTAGTAGCCTGCTTCAATATTTCTAGTCTTTTTTATTTGTATGGGAATATATATTTTATTCTCATCCAAGGATGTTTATGAGAGAGAGAGAGAGAGAGAGAGAGAGAGAGAGAGAGAGAGAGAAAGAAAGAAAGAAAGAAAGAAAGAAAGAAAGAAAGAAAGAAAGATTGATCAGTTGCTTCCCATACCCTCCCTAACTGAGGATCTAACCTGCAACGTTACGTTATAAGCATGACACTTAAACCAACTGAGCCACCCAGCCAGGACTGGGAGTCTGCATTTTGAATAGAACTGTTACTGATTAGGGTTACCTGCTGGGACCTCAGCTCTTCGCCTTGATGCAGAAAATATTTTACGGTCAACGAAACAGAAAGTAAAGCAAAGTGGGTTTTATTAAAGACACCCTCCAAGCGAGGAGCGGGCTAGTTGAGAGAGACAATGGCACCGAACTCCTGGGTTATATGGTTAAATGAGTGAGGGAACTTCTTCAAGCTCCAAATGAAAAGTTTCTTTCTTTGCTGGCTTCATAAACTTAACCATTTGTGGCTAGAGGTTCCCTAGACACTGAGATAGTGATTTCTTAATCAGCCATGAACGCAGTAAGTGCAGGAAGCATAGTTTCTTGCTACCAAAATCCTAAGTAAAAAAGAAGAGAAAGAATATACAAAGCAGGGAAGGGTCAAGAAGGAATAGGTGCTTGTGCCCACACCCTCCATTCATATGTTGAAATCCTAACCCCTTAAGTCAGTGGTTCTCAACCTGTGGGTCAAGACCCCTTTTGGGGTCAAAAGACCCTTTCACATGGGTCGCCTAAGACCATTGGAAAACACGTATATAATTAAATATTGTTTTGTGATTAATCACTATGCTTTAATTATGTTCAATTTGTAACAATGAAAATACATCCTGTATATCTGATATTTACATTACAATTCATAACAGTAGCAAAATTACAGTTATGAAGTAGCAACGAAAATAATTTTATGGTTGGGGGTCACCACAACATGAGGAACTATATTAAAGGGTCGTGGCATTAGGAAGGTTGAGAACCACTGCTTTAAGTGATAGTATTAGGTGGTGTGACTTGGGATTTGTTTAGGTCATTAGGATTTACTGATCTCTAACTGTAGAAATGGACTGTAATTTGAGGATATAAGTGCATTGATTATCAGTACCTCTCATTGTTCTGATAATTAATATATTCAAAAAGGAGAAAAAGTAAACTGACTAATTTCAAATGCTAGTATAGTGGGGGGAAAATAGAATTCTAAGAATTTAAGAGATTTTTTCAACATTTGAATCACTCACTCTGTGTCAGCAGTAGGTTCAAACAGTGATGTTAGGGAGCTGGCAAAGAGTTTGCAATACAAGATAAACTCAGCCTTTGGAAGAATCCGTGGTCCTACTAGCTGCATCTTTTTTGTTTGTTTTTAATGCTTGCAAGGCTTGGAGACTAGATGATAACATGATTATATGCTGCCCTTCTAAATAATACAGGCTTCCCAGTTTGGGATATTTTTTTTAAATTATAATATAAATCTTTACATTTCTCCAAGACAGTAAAAGTACAGGCCTCATTGCACTGCTAGAGGATCATCCTTTTCTGCCTTGTACAAGACTCCTGGTCATTGGTCCATAAATGAATGACACTGTCCAGGCTAAGGGCTAGCTAATTACCAGTTCTGTATTCTGCATGTGTTTGCTACTGTGTGTTCTTTTTTCCTTTTCAAAGCCATAACAGATCAGGTACAGTAACTTCTGCCTCCATGTTTGAGCTGCTTCACTAAACAGGAGGTAATCCCTCACCTCAGGCTACTGCATAATGCATTCCGCCTGCTGCTCTGAGTATTTCTGACGGCTTCAGCATTTCTTATTGGTGGTTGATCTTGGACTTGTTGATGCATGAATCTGAGTGACATGGCTGGTCCCCATTGTCATTTTTTCTTGGATCAGCAAAATAGTCTGGGAGCCTTGATCAGGAGCTGGACTAAAAATGAAAGTCCTCCCAAAATAAGTTATTTCAATATTTCTGAGTAATTATGTTTTAAAAGGAAAAATACTCTCTCTGGACATATAGCACAAGGTAGTTATTTTTCATTGTTGTAACCATCTTGTCCTCCCTTTACAATACATATGTTATGCAGATTTAATACATAAGGCCTTTATTTGTTTAAATGAAGACTAGTTTGCATCTTTCTCATGCATTCACTTTTTAGACACCACTGCCTCCTACTTATTCTTAGTATTTCATGTCGCAATTTGATTCAGATAGATCATTTGTATTTTACATAACAGTCATTGAAATTTAGTATGTCAAAAATGCGGTAAGAGTGTTTGTGTTGGAAGAGTAAATGATTCAAATTATATGGCAAGAGAAGGTCAACTTTATACAGATATCCTAGTCTCTGTGGTTCTTTTCAGTTTTGTCTCTTTTGAAAAATGAATGGTCAGGAAAATAGAGTAAGAATAGCAAACACACATACTAGTACATACACAAACACACAAACATACATACGCACCTACACTCCTTTGCCACCCAAATTGATAACATCAGGTGAATGAGTCAGAAATGTGAATTTCCTTCTTTGCTGTTTGAGTAGTTGATAGGATAATTTTAAAAGTACAACTTTTTTATTTTTTTAATATGTTTTTGTTTTTTTAAAATATATTTTTATTGAATTTTAGAGAGAGAGGAAGGGAGAGGGATAAGAGATAGAGACAAAGATTGGCTGCCTCCTGCACAGCCCTCAATGGGGATTGAGGCTTCAACCTGGCCATGTGCCCTGACTGGGAATCAAACTGGCAACCTCTTGGTTCCTGGGTTAACAATCGCTGAGCCACACTGGCGGGGCAGTACAACTTCTTTTTTAATAGCGTTATTTTAAAAGTTTCTATTTTAACTCTTTTTTAAAAAATTATGGTAGTTATTTTAGTTTTTAATAAAATTTAATCTTATGTGTGGATTATTGATATTAAAACATGTAGGAATATGCATCTCTTTTTTTGCCTTTCATTTGAATGCACATAAAAATCACTCTGAGATACTTATGTTAAATGGCCTTTATTAAGGGATTTTTGTCAATCCCAACAAGAGATATAATTAGAAGTTTATACAATGAAAAATGAATTGGCACTAATTGTGAGTATTAAGAGTATTTCTCTGATATTTTTAGTTATCTGGTATGTGGAAGAAAATGGTAAAAGAAGCTAAATCTGTTTTCGTATATGTAACCAGAGGTCTGGTGCACGGATTTGTGCACCAGTGGGGTCCCTCAGCCTGGCCTGCAGGGATCAAGCCAAAAGCAGCTCTCCGACATCCCCTGAGGGGCCCTGGATTGTGAGAGGGCGTAGGCCAGGCTGAGGGACCCCACTGGTGCACAATCGGGGCCAGGGGAGGAAATGTGGGAGGCTCCAGGACTTGTCCAACTTGTCTCACCCAGTCCCAATTGGCCAGACCCCAGCAGCAAGCTAACCTACCCATTGGAGCGTCTGCCCCCTGGTGGTCAGTGCACGTTATAGCGACTGGTCAAAAGTCAAATGAAAGGTTGGACCCTTAGCATATTAGGCTTTTATTATATAGGATACCTAGTGATAGTTTCTTTGTAAATGCTATCTAAATTTATCCTTACAACACCTTATAGCAGTTTTAAATCTCCATTTTGAAAATAAAGTGATCATATGCAGAGAGGTTAAGTATAAAGTAAAAAATATGAACCATAGCCCACCTCTTCTCTTTACCCACAAATATAATGTCATCAAACTCTATCAAATTTTCCTTCTTAGCTTCTTTTATATCAAACCTCTTTTTATAAATTTCCCCTTTTCTGCCTTTGACTTTTGAAATAGTCCTCATAAAATGCAGTAGATCTGCCCCTCACTGCCTCTCTTTTTCTGCAGTGTAAAACTAAGCATGTGAATCTATTAATACCCTTCAGTGTGTCTGAATTTTTCATAGGATGTAGTCTGGAACTCTTGGCGAACTCTGCGAGATTCTCTGTAATCTTGTCTCTGCTCATCACTCAAGATTTATTTTCACAGAACTACCATTCTACTTCTCTTCCAGATTTCTTGGCCATCTCAAGATAATTACAGTTCTGAATCTATTTTCCACTGCTTTCCCTCTGAGTATGTTTCCTACCTGTCTCCCTCTGACTTGAGCTCTCCACTTCTGAGTCCCAATTTCTACCTAATTGTCTTCTGTGTGCTAGTGATAATGTCACTTTCTACATGAAGCACGTTCACATCTGCTACCCCTAGTTTCTAACCTCTCCTACATGTAACTTGACAACTCCTGCCCCTCACATATTACTACTGAGGCCATCTAACATTCATAGAATAATGTACAATTTTCCCTGACTATTAAACTGTGATTTCCTCCATTATACGAACAATGGCATATTTTGTATGCAACTCTGATGGCCAGTATAGTTCTTGTGACATAGTGCTGGGAGCCAATCCATCCTTGCTGTTTCAAGGGACCTGGCATATATAGCATACTGTTCTTAATATGTTTGCTCACCTTCTTGGCGCTGTGTTTTAACGAAGGTCACCTCTCCGAGAAAGGTTGAATCCCCAGGTAGGGATTTTACCCTGAAGTTAGGGAGGGGATGAAACTCCTTAACTAAGTGCCAGACGGGTAGTTAATCAATTTAACTACGAACAATCATGCTTAAACTACATAATCTTTTCTCCCTGGAATGGAGATAAGAAACGCCCTAACCTTTGTAATAGAGATTGATAGGATTGAATCAACTGGTATAAATACAGTTGTAACAAGACAGAAACACACAGAACTTATAAGACAGAACTTCAGAGACAGGGCTTGGAAGACAGGACCAAGAGAGACAGAGCCTAGGCACAGAACCTACACAGAACGTTCTCTAGAGACAGAAGAACTTCGCTGGCGAGAGCATGCCGGAGGATCCTGGACAGGGACTGGCCTCGGAGCTTGGAGGCAAAGCCTGGCGAGAGAGCATGGCAGGGGATCCTGGACTGAACCTGACTGCGGAGATTGGCAGGAGAGCCTGACTAGAACCTGGTGACTGAACCTGACTGGAGAACCTGGACAGAACCTCTCTGAAGATCCTAAGCAGAACCTCTCTGGATATTCAGACCAGAACTTGGCTAGAGATCCTGGCTGGGCTGCTGATCAACTGAACGCTGTCTCCGAGTCTTTCCTTCTTCGCCGACTCCGTCCACACCTTTGGGGACCCCTGGAGCTGCTGGAGTTGGACCCCGGCATCTGGCGCCCGAACAGGGACCCCTAGGTAAGCGCCCCACACTCGGGACAGATCGGACTCCACCGTAGGAAGAGGGTGGATAGTCTTCGCCGACTCCGTCCACACCTTTGGGAATCCCTGGAACAGGATTCCCTTAGGTAAGCCCCCCCGCTTGAAAACCCCCACACTCGGGACGGATAGGACTCCACCAGGGTGCTACAGACCCCCCTATAGAGGATAAGTAGGGTAAGAAGGTGGATAGTACAGAACTTAGATTGAGAAGATGTGCCATACTGAGTCCAAAGAAAAGAAGACTCTGTATTGATCCTTAGATTGAGAAGATGTGCCATACTGAGTCTAAAGAAGACTCTGTATTGATCTTTAGATTAAGAAGATGTGCCATACTGAGTCTAAAGAAAAAAGACTCCGTATTGATCTTTTAACACATATGCTTGCTAGCAGAGGAATTAATGTTACTCCCAGTCAGACAGAACGTTTTATACAAGAAGTATGTCCATGCTTTTCTGAGGAAGGAAAGGTAAATGTAATGGCATGGGAGAAGGTAGGCCCAAGGAGCCTTATCCTTAACCCCACTGCAGCCTTTCTACCCTGGGAAAGTGCAGGATTGGCAAGCTCTCCCTGGGGTGATAGAACAGGACTCAGATAATAGCGGAAAGCGCCAATCCTATTCTTAAAATGGATATAAGAGAGCATTTCAGGTTTTTCTTTTTAATGCCTGCTTTTAAAAAATAAAAAAGGGGGAATTTGCCGGGAGCCAGTCCATCCTTGCTGTTTCAAGGGACCTGGCATATATAGCATACTGTTCTTAATATGTTTGCTCACCTTCTTGGCACTGTGTTTTAACCAAGGTCACCTCTCCGAGAAAGGTTGAATCCCCAGGTAGGGATTCTACCCTGAAGTTAGGGAGGGGATGAAACTCCTTAACTAAGTGCCAGGCGGGTAGTTAATCAATATAACTACGAACAATCATGCTTAAACTACATAATCTTTTCTCCCTGGAATGGAGATAAGAAACGCCCTAACCTTTGTAATAGAGATTGATAGGATTGAATCAACTGGTATAAATACAGTTGTAACAAGACAGAAACACTCAGAACTTAGAACAGAATCAAGAAGACAGAACCTACACGGAGCCTAGAGACAGAAGAACTTTGCTGGAGAAAGCATGCCGGAGGATCCTGGAGAGGGACTGGCCTCGGAGCCTGGAGACAGAGCCTAGCGGGAGAACATGGCAGGGGATCCTGGACTGAACCTGACTACAGAGATTGGCAGGAGAACCTGACTGGAACCTGGACACTGAACCTGACTGGAGAGCCTGGACAGAACCTGGCTGGAGAACCTAGCGAGGGAACATGGCTACAGAACCTCGCTGGAGATCCAAAGCAGAACCTCCCTGGAGATCCAGACCAGAACTTGGCTGGAGATACGGGCTAGAGATCCTGGCTAGGCTACTGATCAACTGAATGCTGTCTCCGTGTCCTTCCTTCTTCGCCGACTCCGTCCACACCTTTGGGGACCCCTGGAGCTGCTGGAGTTGGACCCCGGCATCTGGCGCCCGAACAGGGACCCCTAGGTAAGCGCCCCACACTCGGGACAGATCGGACTCCACCGTAGGAAGAGGGTGGATAGTCTTCGCCGACTCCGTCCACACCTTTGGGAACCCCTGGAACAGGATTCCCCTAGGTAAGCCCCCCCCATTGAGAACCCCACATTCGGGACGGATAGGACTCCACCAGGGTACTGCAGACCCCCCTATAGAGGATAAGTAGGGTAAGAAGATGGATAGTACAGAACTTAGATTGAGAAGATGTGCCTTACTGAGTCCAAAGAAAGAAGATTCTGTATTGATTCTTAGATTGAGAAGATGCTCCATACTGAGTCCAAAGAAAGAAGACTCTGTATTGATCTTTAGATTAAAAAGATGTGCCATACTGAGTCTAAAGAAAAAAGACTCTGTATTGATCTTTTAACATATATGCTTGCTAGCAGAGGAATTAAGGTTACTCCCAGTCAGACAGAACGTTTTATACAAGAAGTATGTCCATGCTTTTCTGAGGAAGGAAAGGTAAATGTAATGGCATGGGAGAAGGTAGGCCCAAGGAGCCTTATCCTTAACCCCACTGCAGCCTTTCCACCCTGGGAAAGTGCAGGATTGGCAAGCTCTCCCTGGGATGATAGAACAGGACTCAGGTAATAGCGGAAAGCGCCAATCCTACTCTTAAAATGGATACAAGAGAGCATTTCAGGTTTTTCTTTTTAATGCCTGCTTTTAAAAAATAAAAAAGGGGGAATTTGCCGGGAGCCGGTCCATCCTTGCTGTTTCAAGGGACCTGGCATATATGGCATATGGTTCTTAATATGTTTGCTCACCTTCTTGGCGCTGTGTTTTAACCAAGGTCACCTCTCCGAGAAAGGTTGAATCCCCAGGTAGGGATTTTCCCCTGAAGTTAGGGAGGGAATAAAACCCCTCAACTAAGTGCCAGGCGGGTAATTAATCCCTTTAACTACGAACAATCATGCTTAAACTACATAATCTTTTCTCCCTGGAATGGAGATAAGAAACGCCCTAACCTTTGTAATAGAGATTGATAGGATTGAATCAACTGGTATAAATACAGTTGTAACAAGACAGAAACACACAGAACTTATAAGACAGAACTTCAGAGACAGGGCTTGGAAGACAGGACCAAGAGAGACAGAGCCTAGGCACAGAACCTACACAGAACGTTCTCTAGAGACAGAAGAACTTCGCTGGCGAGAGCATGCCGGAGGATCCTGGACAGGGACTGGCCTCGGAGCTTGGAGGCAAAGCCTGGCGAGAGAGCATGGCAGGGGATCCTGGACTGAACCTGACTGCGGAGATTGGCAGGAGAGCCTGACTAGAACCTGGTGACTGAACCTGACTGGAGAACCTGGACAGAACCTCTCTGAAGATCCTAAGCAGAACCTCTCTGGATATTCAGACCAGAACTTGGCTAGAGATCCTGGCTGGGCTGCTGATCAACTGAATGCTGTCTCCGAGTCTTTCCTTCTTCGCCGACTCCGTCCACACCTTTGGGGACCCCTGGACCTGCTGGGGTTGGACCCCGGCAACATAGCAGACAATACTGTCTTGGTTGTAAAAGAATATTTCTGGAGGATAAAAAGAATAGTACATTTGATAAAGGGAAGGGTTGGATAATCACCAATACTTAGAAGGGAATGAATTAGGAGTCAATTTGGGCATCTGAAAAGTTATAAATTATGTACCTTCTTTTGGAGTTGTGTAAATAATGTGACTCAACTCTAATTGTCCCATATCTGTGTGTGTGTTACAGGTTTAAAATTTCCCGTAGACTAACACTGATTTGATTAAGTTGGGTCAGGAATGTACAACTGAATTTACACCAGTAACAGGTTCATGTGGTTAAATGTGAAAAGTTGGTGCCATTCCCAGCGAAGGAGGATTGTTTATAGTGAGTGAGGCCATCACCTTATGAGGTGTCTACAAGAGCATTTAATAGCATTGTACACCTGAAACCTGCATAATTTTATTAAGCAGTGTCACCCCAATAAATTCAACTTAAATTTTTTTTTATCTAACTAGGTAGTGGTTAACAGGGAAAAAGAGCAAGCACGTGTACAATATATTTATCAGCAGAAAAACAGTAAATCTAGAAGTAGAAAACCACTGAGGCTACTGAGACTTTAAGAGCCCAAACAACTAGAGATGAACCATCAATAAGATCTTCAAACTCTTTTGAAAATTCCTTGATCCGCCCTAACCGGTTTGGCTCAGTGGATAGACCATCTGCCTGAGGACTCAAGGGTCCCGGGTTTGATTCTGGTCAAGGGCATGTACCTTGGTTGTGGGCACATCCCCAGTAGGGAGTGTGCAGGAGGCAGCTGATTGACGTTTCTCTCTCATTGATGTTTCTGACTCTCTATCCCTCTCCCTTCCTCTCTGTAAAAAATCAATAAAATATATTTTAAAAAATTCATTGATCCTAAATTATGCACATAAATGCACTGACTACAATTTTGAAAAAATTGTAATTCCAAAGGAAAGGAGTATCAATAAGTTTAAGATTATAATTCTAAAAAAAAATCTTTCTCCAGAGCAGTATGGCAACATTGGATGTATTAGGTATTCAGTCAAACACATTATAGTTTTATGGTCTCCTTCCATTGTTTGTTGTTGGCACTATTGCAGATGTCCCCCATTTTCCTCACCTTTACATACCTGCACCCAGTCCCTGTCCCCCTCCTTCTGGCCATTACCACACTGTTGTCCATGTCCATGAGCTATGCGTATATATTCTTTGGCTAATCTCTTCAGCGTATTGTTTTTTATGGAAGTAAATATCATTGCCCTCTATCATTTCTAACCCAGGAAATTTAAAGTCATCCTTGGTATTCCCTTCTCTCTCCTTGATTTAATATTTAATTTCTCACCTAATGCTAACAATTATTTCTATATAACATTTTTCCCACTTCCACTGCAATACTTCAGATTACCTTTACTTTTCATTTACACTAGTAAAGTAGCCTCCTAATTTAAAAACTATTAGTTTAAATTCATGCATTGTGCCAAGCTCCCCTTTTCCATTTGTTTTTCACTTTCCATCTCGAAGGCACTTTAAAAAAAATATATATATATTTTATTGATTTTTTACAGAGAGGAAGGGAGAGGGATAGAGTTAGAAACATCGATGAGAGAGAAACATCGACCAGCTGCCTCCTGCACACTCCCTACTGGGGATGTGCCCACAACCAAGGTACATGCCCTTGACTGGAATCAAACCTGGGACCTTTGAGTCCGCAGGCCAACGCTCTATCCACTGAGACAAACTGGTTAGAGCTCGAAGGCACTCTTGAAAACACAAATCTAAGCATGTCCACATCCTCTCTGTAAGCTTTCAGTGGGGTCCCATTGCCTCTAGAATAAAAACAACCCTATCATTTGGCCCACCAGTTCCCCGTTTCTAACTTCACCTGACACCTGGCTCTGCCTATACAAACTGGTCTGCTTGCCTGCCCTGTGTTGTTGGACCCCTCTCTTTATTGCCGGTCTTGTTGTCTGCATCTGGAATTCTCTCTCAGTACCGTTTTGCTTAATTAATTTCTAAGCTTCCTCAGATTCTCAGCTCAAGCTAATTCCGCAGTGAAGACTTCCTTGATCTCCCTGCTAGGTCACATTCTGATAATACACGTGTTCTTACTCAATCCTCTTATTCTTAGCATCTTGCTGCCCTCCCAGGAACTTGTCACAGAACCAGTTTTACTCCTGGAGATGTCATTATTGGATTCATACCTCTACACTACACTGTGCTTTGTGTTCTTTGGGTGTCTTTCATCTGCTGACAATAACTATTTGCTGAATGAATGTGTGAATTTGTTACTATTAACTGAGGTGTTACAGATCTCAGATAGCAGGATTTTACTTTTTTTGTGGTTTTTGTATGTTTTATATATTATTTTCATGATTTGAATTTTTAAAATAAAGACAGTGCTATAGCAGTTTTTTTTAAAGGTGACTTGAATATGTCAATTTTCCTTCTTTTTAATTATATTCTTACTTGCAATATATATTCACAGTAACACTTCTACTCTTTGTATCTATTAAAAATGGCTATAGATTGACAATGCTAAATTATAACCTGAACTTCATTCAGAGTAGATAAACTTTGGTTCTTTTTTACCAAAGAAAAATATAAGTTTTCCACTCAACTGTTATTCAAACTAGTCTAGGAACACAATCCTATAGTTTACATGAAAAAGTAGCACTTTGTTCTGTCAATAAAGTTGATATGCCCTAATTCTCACCCTAATCAAGACTGCAAGTTTCTCTGTCAGAGACCATGCATTTAATGTTTTACCTCCAAAGAACCAAGAGCATTCCAGGCTCTAAATGGGTAGTCAATAAATAATTTACTCTATTTTTCTTCCCACATTCACACTCTCGTAGCTGTTTAGATTACTTATCTGGCATTTCTGCAGCAACCTTTTGTGCCAGTTCACTGAACCAGAATATTTAAATGTTTCTGTATAGCATTTATTTTATGCTTGCCTTGGCTTTTACAGCAGATGAGAATTCAATACACCCAGAAAAGTATTTGGTGAATTGAAAATTGAAGCATTTTTGTTAGATTTTCTTGCTGAATATTTACATGTGGATTTATATACAGATATGAAAATACCACAGCAGAAGAAATTAATAACACTAAATGTATTTAGTCTCTTCTAAATAACTGCTCTTTGAAAGCTATTATACCCATCTCCTTTCCCTTTTTAGTCCTCTCAAGTCCTGCCCGTGATGCGAAGGAGAACACACATGCCTTATACACAATCAAATAGCTTACACAAAGGAGAAAGGGAACTCCTTACTAGAATGATGGAGGAAAACAATGGGAAGATGCTGCTTTCTTTCCTCCTGGCAGTTTGCTTTTCTTTCCTGGCACCCAACAGTAGCTTTAGAACAAAATTTATTCAAATACTATGTTAACTTGGAATGAGTTTTTTGTTACTAGAAAGAAGACCAAGCAACATGCTCAACATATAGAAACTTCTGCGCTTTTCCGTTGTGGTACTTTCTTTGTTTGTTTCTGCGAGTAGCCTCATAATACTCAATATATGAGGATTTAGAGCTTGGATAATGAAGAGAAAGAATAAAAAGAAGTCTTTGATGAGGCTGTCGACCATGGGGCTATTAGGGCCCAGGACATATCATGAGAAATTACCTTTAGGGAAACAGGCACACAATGGAGGAATTTCTTTCTTGTTTTGTTTTAGGAATTGGAAGCAGCAGAAGGAGGAAGAATTCTGCCTACTACTAATAAAATGAATTGTTTACTATGCAGAAGACATGTGGAAAACATCATTGTTGGCAGTTATTGTTTTATTTTAAATAGATCAACTCTGTTGTTATGGGAGTTCAGTCACAGGTTAGGGTGCCCAGCCTAACTCATATGAGGTTTCATGAAATTGTACCAAAAAAGTTTTGAATCATATATAGTAGAAACTTTTTAAATAAAGTCTATACTCAAAACATCATCTCCTGCCAAATTATAGCTGTTATCATCATGGAGTTAGTAGCTATTAAAAGTGGATTATTTTTACCAAGTTATTGAATTTTCATCATTAGCTGAGGCTTCTCAGTCTGAATTGAAATATTATAAACTAAGTAGGTATTTTAATAACAAGAGTGGAGAATAAAATGTTAAACATTGTTTCAAATATGCTAAGGACTAGTACACTAATAATGATATTCTAGACATTTTATTCCTATTTACATGAAGGGACTTTGATGAACAACAACAAAAAAATGACACTTTATGTAAAAAATGAAATTTCCTAGAGAAATTCACTAAAAAGCTACCTGTTTTGAAAATGTAAGTGAAATTACTTAACAATCTACAATGCATATTTTCAAATGGTTTGGGTTTTCTGCCATTATTATATAATCACATGATTATATAATCAATGTAATAATAATGAAAAGAAAATAAATTTAAGTCATTCTTTCCAGCTGCTAATTTTTCAGTGACATTCACATTTTAAAAACTGGCATGTCTCTTTTTTATTGATCTTCGTTAAAATCTTCAGTACCAACATAATGGTCTCTTACCTTCCTCTCCTTGTTGCTAATCCCTGCCCATCATTTATATGCTATAAGAATCAACCTTCTACATAAATCTGATTAAGTCACAACCCCTCTAAAGAACATTCAATGACCTTTCTCTTGCTTACACAATAAATTCTAATAAAGGCCAAGACACTCATGTATGATATGGCCGTGATAAAATATTGTCTCCTTTTTCTTTTCTCACATTATATTCCAGTGATACCAAACCACATGCAATTTCCTACATTCTTTTCATGCTTTCCTTTTTTTTTTTTCTCCTTGAAATACTTGAATGACTCTCCCACCTCTGCACTGTAAAGTCTTTCTCATCTTTCAAAGCCTACAATATTCAGCTGATGGCACTCCTTTCTGCATGCTACTATTGTACGTTGGGCTAACTCATATTTTTGTTCAGATAACACTGTATTTGAACATATTGGTAAGTTATTGTCTACATTATGAACCTTTGAAAACAGAATGCTTGTTTATTTTTGCATCCCTAATGCCTACCTAGCATATTTCTTAAGCATATATCTAGGAAGAATAGTTCATCAAAAGACAGAAGAGTTGCAGAGTTAGACTAAAAACTTGTTAATACATTTTTTCTTTATCTTTTTTTGAATTCCTACTGCTGTCTGCAGGGCTTAGTTTGGACTGAGTTGTAGGTCTGGACCTGGGGCCATTTTTACCACCTTCCCTCCAGCCTGACCAGCATCATCCCCTCACAGGAGATCCATTAGCCCTACCCTGCCAACTCCCAGTGCCCCGCCCAGCCCAGATTAGGCTTTGCAGAAGGTCTGGGCAAAATCTGGGACACACTAGGACAGGGCTGTTTTTCATTTGCAAACCAACCAGTACAGTGCCCTCCCTTCAAATAGCTAAATCTTGATCTTTTGCGGCCTGATAAAGTCTCCTGCCCCATCACAAAGGCCTGTGGGCACCCGACAGGTGGTAGCTAGCCTTGGTATAGTGTGGGACTTTTGCTGAGTGGCTTCAGACCCAGCACTGCCATAGAGTTTGAATCTGTATCAATCTGGTGAACACTACTCAGCCCTAACTAGTGAGAACCTACCTCATACAACTAGACTACTGACAGAGGCTCTTTGATCTTAACAGGCAGCTGGAAGGTGGAAGCAGGTGGAGGTGGATCTTGCTGTGCCTTTGGCCCTTTGCTGACCTGCACTTGGGCTTAGTGCTAGTGGAAACCAGCTTTGGTGCACAGCTTGGCCCTTTGCACTCAAACAAAGCCCAGCAAAGGCAGCTACAAACTGTGGATCCCTTTGTAGCTCCAAACAGGTTTCCCAGGGCCAGTCACAGGCAGAGTCTGATATAGGCCTGTACTGGAGTTCCTCCCAAGAGGCCCCAAAACCAACACACTGAGTGGCGAACTTCAGAAAAGATCAAAGCGGGATCCAATTAACTCCATAAGCAGCACATCCAAAGGAAGATGCCCGCAGGCACCAGACCCTGTTGAAGCAAATTCTGCCTCCTGTTGTCAGCACAGCACAGCAGCATATACACAGTGGTCAGGGTCAATCCTCGCAGTCAGCCAGCCTGAGGGTCAGTTCCACCTAAGAACAGACCAACAGCAATTAAGACTCAAATACAAAAGGGAAGCTCACAAAACCCACACAAGAGACATCCTGGAGCACCCAGCTCAGGTGATCAGGAAGACTGTGCCATTGAGTGCCTCAGGACACCTATAAATATAATGCTACCCTAGCAAGACTGGGAGATATAGCATATCTGCACATAAACAAACACAGAGAGGCAGACAAAATGGGAAGACAAGGAAACATGCCTCTAATGAAAAAAACAACAACAGGAGAAATCTTCAAAAAAAGAACTAAATGAGTGGGAGGCAAGCAATCTACTAGAGAGAGAGAGAGTTCATAGCAATGGTTATAAAGATACTCAAGGAACTTAGGGGAAGAATGGATGAAACTAAGTGAGAACTTAATCATAGAGATAGCAAGCATGAAAGAGGACATGGAAACCATAAAAAAGACCCAGTCAAAAATGAAGAGTACAATATCTAAAATGAAGAATATATGAGAAAGAATAAATAGTAGGTTAGATGCAGCAGAGGATCAGATTAGAGATTTGAAAAACAAGATAGCAGAAAACACTCAATCAGAGCAGCAAAAAGAAAAAAAATTAAAAAGTGAGGATAGTTTAAGAGACCTTTATGATGACATAGGGTGTGGCAACATCCACATCATATGGGTACCAGAAGGAAAAGAGAGAAAGCAAGGGATTGAGAATATATTTGAAAAAATAGTGACTGAAAATTTCCCTAACCTAGTGAAGGAAAAAGACACACAAGTCCAGAGGGCACAGATAATCCAAAACAAGATGAACCCAAAGAATCTCACACCAAGACACATCATAATTAAAATACTGAAGATTAAATAGAAAAACAGAATCTTAAAATCAGCAAGAAAATAGAAGTTAGTTACCTATAAGGGAGCACCCATACGACTATTAGTCGATTTCTTGACAGAAACATTTCAGGCCAGAAGGCATTGGCAAGAAATATTCAAAGTAATAAAAAGCAAGAACACTTTATCTAGCAAGGCTATCATTTAAAATTGAAGGCGGAATAAAGAGCTTCACAGACAATAAAAAGGAATTATTGCCACCAAACCAGTATTACAAGAAATGTTAAGGGTCTTCTTGAAGAAGAAGAAGAAGAAGAAGAAGAAGAAGAAGAAGAAGAAGAAGAAGAAGAAGGAAGATATATATATATGTATATATATATATATATAGAGAGAGGCTAATATACTAATAAAGAATAAAATGGCAATAAATACACAACCTTCCATAATCAATTTAAATGTGAATACTTAAATGCTCTAATAAAAAGACATAGGGTAGATGAATGGATAAGAAAACAAGACCCATATTTATGCTGTCTACAGCAGACCCACCTCAGAGCACAAGACACATATAGTCTAAAATAAAAGGATGAACAAAGATATTTCATGGATATGAAAAAAAAAACCTGGAGTAGCAATACTTATACCAGACAAAATAAACTTTAAAACAAAGGCTATAATAAGAGACAAAGAAGGACACTACATAATGATAAAGGGAGCCATCCAACAAGAGGATATAACCCCTTGTGAACATTTATGAGCCTAACAAAGGCACACCTACAAATATAAAGCAAATCTTGGTAGGCATAAAGGGAGAGATAAACATAATACAGTAATAGGAGGGGATTTTTAACATCCATTGAAATCAATGGCTAGATTTTCCAGACAGAAAATCAACAGGGAAGCAGTGGCCTTAAATGACACATTAGGTCATAATGATTTAATTGATATCTTCAGAGCCTTTGCCCCCAAAGAAGCAAGTTTGTTTTTTAGTTCCATAAGATATAATTTAAATTGAATTTATAATGACACCCTTATTTCTTATTTGGGATTTGAGTTTACTTTATATATATATATATACACACACACACACACACACACACACACACACACATACACACATACATACATATATGTATATATATATATATTTCATCTATTTTGTCAAATTAAAATTAAATATTAAAAACTGCTGAATAGTGAGAGACCATTAAAGCCTTCTGTAGTATATTTGTGCAGATAAATCATGAAATAATACCTGCATCAATTAAGTATATTTATACCTGTAGATACTTCCCATAAAAAAACATAGTAAACCATAAAACTACTAAAATGCTCCCATTTTTTAATCCTAATTTTATTCATTAAATTTCTATGATCAGATGGCTTTCAGAGCAAATTAATTAGGCCTCCATAGCAACAAGTGAAACTTCTAAAGAAATAGTCTTGAATCATTTAGAGTATAGGACAAACATGAAAGAATTTTAATTGATATGGGTTAGTTGTCATAGAAATTATAACTATAGAGATAGTATAATGTGTCATATTTTCTTATGTCATTGTCATTATTTTTTAAAAAATATATTTTATTGATTTTTTACAGAGAGGAAGGAAGAGGGATAGAGAGTTAGAAACATCGATGAGAGAGAAACATCGATCAGCTGCCTCCTGCACACCCCCTACTGGGGATGTGCCCACAACCAAGGTACATGGCCTTGACCAGAATCGAACCTAGGACCCTTGAGTCTGCAGGCTGATGCTCTATCCACAGAGCCAAACCGGTTAGGCCTCATTGTCATTATTTATTCTAAAATTTGGATTTATGAATTTATCTTAAAATTTGGAATTTTTTTGCATCAGAAAGACCTTGTCTATCAGCAAAATACTATAAAAATGAGAGCAGGTTGAAAAAAAAGTGAGAGCAGTAGTTGATGAATCAGGAAATGAAGGTCAAATGTGACTTTGTGCATCAACTTATATTTTTTAAAAAATCCAAAGTTTGCTTAAGAAAACTTCTAAATGCTGCTATATCATTAGAAATGTCGGTTATCTTTTAAGTATCCCGGAGGTACAATGGTCACTGTTACCAGGAGCTTTTAATGCATGCATGGAAAACAAACAAAACAAAACACAAAAAACTAGATATACAAGGCTGCAGTTGTGACAAATGCATGGTGGAGATAAGTAGTATAAGAGTTATGAGGAAGCGGAATTCTCTTTAAATTAGGGGGAACTGGAGCCATTTAAAGGGTGGATAAACTTGCATGAGGTGACACAAATGAAGTGACAGAAGATATTCCTGAGTTGGCATCAGGAGAATTAAGGGTGGAGCTATGCAATACAACTGTTGGAGAGAATGCCAAGACCTATTCAAGTGCAGCAGTGGGTGCATTGACTCTCTAGTCAAAGGAAAAATGTGGTTTTAAGATTCAGGAAAAGATCCAATGAAGTTCGTAGAGACTGGTTCATGAATTTCTGATCAGAACCACAATGATTCACTTAGTATTTTTTTTCCAAGATATATCTTCTAACAAGAATAGAAAGAGGGTGATTGCTAATTTGATTACTATGAAAGGTATAAAAAAATACAGATGAGAACACAAAACAATTAATTTGCCTTAATATATTAAAGCAAGAATAGTCTTAAAAGACATTATACTTTTATTTTTATGTTATAATTTTTTTAATAAAAATAACATTTTTCCTTTGAGGTGTTGATTTATTTCTGCTCATCAGATTTGCAAGTAAAACATAGATACCTTCAGATTTTTTTTTTTAAAGCAATGAATAGTGAGGCAACATTAGAACTTACCAGTTTGCTAATACATTCTCTGGGCCTGCTATGCCAATAACTTGATTTAATAATCAGGAACAAAAATATTTAGAAAGAAAGAAGTGTGGTTGAAGAATAAAAAGACATGATTGTGTGGTTTCCTTTCAAATGCTTCAAAATCGAGCTCTTCCCACTGATTTATATATGAGACTGTGGGGACTCGGACGTGCCAGCGGCTGTGTGGTCGTCTTTGATACTCAGAACTGCCCAAAATACCTCATTCAATTCATTAGATGACTTCATTTCAGAAATTATGCTTTTTACTGAAATCTGAAAGCAGAGAAGTGCGGAACTGGCTTTACAAAGAGACTAATGGTTTATGCAAGAATAACTCAAAAGGAGTGTGGAGGTGCCTTCAGCAACAGGGATGCGTGTATAGTTTGGGGGCATACTAGTATCTCCCTAGATTGGAGCTCATCAACAACTGAGAAATCAGCAAATTTCTTTCAAGTCATGATCGCTGATTCTCAGAGGCAGAGAAATGACACTTTACGTAGGCAAATCTGTGAACATGTATTCACCACCTACTCTATGACATCTTATGTGATGAAGGCATGACATCTTACGTGATGAAGTGTAAAACTGTGTGCTATTGTTTCTTCACAACAGACACCTATATATACATCACGGCTGCCTTGTTCCCAGTTCGAAGTGAACTTGTTATTGCATGAATCCACGGCCTGTAAAATTCACCCCACATCCAGAGAAACACATTGCTGCTGCAATTTTCATTTCCCAGATCCTGAAACTACTCTGGCGTTTTAATCACAAAGAGAGAGATACCTTGACACCATTTGCACCATTGGGTCTGATGAAGCAAACAGGCAGTGCATTTGTGACTAAGCATGAGGATGGAAACACCAAGTGCCCAATTACCTGTGTGCTCATGGTCAGCCTGTTAACATCGCGAATGTCCCCTGAGCTCCGCTGCCCTTTTCACTAAGAGTAAAACCACCTGTCCCCCCTGGGAAGGCTGGCATGCCTGAAATAGCTGATTGTTTGCTTTGGGGCTAAATGCCTCTCCTGCTTGCTGGTTTATCTATTGATTATGCTTGCGACTGCTTTGCTTCAAGAATTATAATCTATCTAACATTTATTCAGCAGAACTGAGGCCCCTAACCTTTAGGGTTCCCTGGGGTGGCTTCCGACTGACCTTGAATTCCTTTCAATAAACTCCCAGAGTATATGCCTATGGGATATGACTTGTAGTCCTAGGTTAAGTATCCTTCCAATCCCTTTATGCAACAGCTGTCTTAAAATCCATTACATCATGCCTTTAAAATATATTTAAAAAATAGGTTTTGATCAGTTGCCATGAATTTCACAATACAAGGGATGTAGTGTAAAACTTAATCCCAGGACTTCCAGCCTAAAAATGGCAGCGAGACACAGTAATTCCCCTCTTTTTTATGTATCATATAAAAGCAACAAGGTAAGTAGGAACACAAAATACTAAACACCTCTATTTTCACTGAATTGGAAAGGCATTTATCATTCACAGACTGGCTTGCCAAGAGCAGGTACGGCTCACAAAAGCCACGTGAAGTAAAGTGAAACAGAAGCCTAGAAAGGGAACGTGAACAGAATGACAGTCAAATTCCCTGGGAAATGCCAGTAAAAACACAATTTCATGAAGGCATCATGCAAACTCAGAACTGGAAAATCCCGCAATTTGCATCAAACAAGAGCTGCAGATTTAGGGAGGGTGGGTAGGGAATCAAGCAGCCGCATAGGAAGAAGGGACCCCACAGATTCACAGAGAATGGCCAAGCAGCCCAGGGATCCAGCTTGCAGGAAAGGCAGCCAAGCATGCACTCCTCCCGGAGCCTCCTCCCAGCCCCTGGGCCAGGAAGCCCCGCTCACTCTTTGATGAGCATTATATAAGAAGAGGTTGAAAAGAACCAATATAAAAATACGGAAGAAAATCTTTGCTGGCATAATGATTCCATGGAACAGAAAATTCAGAACAAACATTTTACCACAACCTAGAAAAGGTAACAAAACAGGGGCTTTAAGGAAAGAACACAGAACAAAAAAAAATGCAAGAGCTCAGGAAAAAGATGGTGAGGAAATGGTGTTGTTTACTAAAATAAACTTGTTGAACTCAATATAAGGAGAAAAATTTTAAAACAATGACAAAGAAGAAGGACAATGTGGACGACACCATAATTATTATGGAAGATAGAGTTAGAAAAAGAAAACAAAAGAAGTAAAATAGGATTAGAAAATGTTAACCACATAAACAAGCAAAGAGATTCAATATTTACATAATTGGGGTTTTCTATAAAGACAAAAACAAAATATTTAAATATATTTTTAAAGTATTAAAAATAGCAGACATTTAATAAAAGCATTGTTATTTTTCTGTTTTTGGTATTTGCCAGACTTTATATATTTGCCATGTGTTGTGGCATTTTTCTATGACTATATAAACATTTATCTTGTACTAATTATGTATATTCTTTTTCCAAAGAAGGACCCAAAATTGTATGGGCATCAAGTCCACTAACCCCTTGACCTGCCCTTGTGTAGTTATATTCCCCCACCCATTAGAAGAATATAAATACTAAAGGCATATTTTTTCATTATTTCTAATAATTCTTTTGAAATCACTGTAATAAAAAAAACCTGTAGGCTAGTGACTGTCTAATTTTACATAGTAAAATGATTTTCTCACTTTACCAAAACCATAAAGAAAGGCCCGCTTTTATGGGAATGATTATTTTTTCTCATCGATTCACATTATAGCCAATACTGAAAGCCTACTATGTGATACAGGTTTAAACTAGTCAATGTTCAAAAATAGGAGCCACACTAGCTGTGGCCCTGAAACTCATGGAACTTATTCTCAAGTAGGAGGTTGGAATCAAAGGTCTCATATTGAACTGGGATACACACTGGTAAGGATAAACTAATTGATTCTTATGAACCAGTTGTTAAAGTGGATAAATAGCTGCTGTCCCAAGGTTTCTGCCTCCGCCTTCCCTTCCACTCCATTATTCAGCAAGTAGCTACACCATTACCATCAGGCATGGAATTGGTCTCCAGTACTCAGCTCCAGTTCTACCCACTTCTATTTGAAAATGTCAGTGCAAATACCACCCTGTTACCTCAAAATGCTAACTCCTAGGCCAGGGGTGGGCAACCTTTTTGTGAGTGCGTGCCAAAACCAGCAAAATCTCTGACTCAAAATTCTTCTGCGTGCCAACCCTAATTTTTTGAGAACATGTTACGCCTACTTGATATCTCTTAAGGTGTACGTATGTGAAGAACCTTGAAGAAATAATAAAATTCATTCGAGTGACAAAAACACAGTATATGATGATAAAAAATACATTTATTTTTTAATGTATACATGTGCACTGATAGTCCGACAGAAAACTTTATGACTCCGTTTGATATTATCAGTGGGACTTTTGCTGCTGCATCACTGATGACAGAGATTTTACATCAGGTTTGTATTTCGTGGCCTTCAGAGATATGCACGAGCTACTACTTTCATCCGTCAGGCTACTCCTATTATGAGACTTAACTAAATTCATCACTGAGAACAAAGATTCACAAGCATATGTGGATGAAACCAAAACACTGGTCGGATCTAAGAAGGCAGGGAGAGTTAAGGCACAGGCATAGAAATTGCTCTTCCCCTCTCTCGTCAATCCATGTCTATGGTCTTTAAGATAACTTGTTATGTAAAATTATTTATTTATCTAAGATGCACCTACACTTAATCTATCTGAAAAATAAAAAAGTCGATATTAAGAAAAAAATGTAAATGGAAGATTATAAGAGAGTGTTTCACGTGCCAGCAAAAGTTACTGGCGTGCCATGTTTGGCATGTGTGCCAGGGGTTGCCCACCCCTGTCCTAGGCTCTGCCATTTGATCCAAGGAAGGCAAACCAAGGTAGACATTCCATTCCCTGGTTTTCTGCCTTGCTTCATTGAATGGTGGAGGAGGTTACTACAGGAGCAGGCTGGTGCCAGTCGCCTAAAAGCTAACATTCCTCCACCCATTTACTTACCCCCCAGCCAATGGAGGAGGGATGCGGCACAAAGAGATACCTGCTGTCACTGGTGAGGGCATTGGAAGCCCAATGGCCAAAGGTCAGAGCTCCATGGAATAAAAGAAAGAGTGTCATGTGTTGAGGTCTGGGAAGTAGTTGGAAGCCAAACCATGTAGACTGTCATAGGCCATGATGGTGAATATTGTCAATATTAATGAATAAGCCTTTAAAGGGATTTTATGAGCTTAATGACGTGAATATTTTTTGAAATTTGTAGGTCTTACTGTAGCTGTGTGGACAACAAACTGGAGGGAGACAGTGGCAATATTAGAAGACCAGATATTGGGAACTTTTAGTGGTCCAGGCCAAAGAGGACGGTAGCTAAGAGCAGGCTATTACTGCCGCATGGAGTGATGGGTTAACATGAGAAAAACTTGGTAGGATTTGTGAATGTATTGGATATGGAGGACGGGAGAACAGGAAATAAGGTAGTAAAACTGAAATTCATCTTTTACTTTGTTAAATGTGAGCTACAAATACTAAGCTATGTGTTAATTCTATTCCCTTCTCCTTTGGTGCTACAGAAGAAGAAGAAAAAATGTCCTTTAATATATTGTTGCCACAATCTACTCTGGACACATTAGAATCACATAGGAGCTCCACACTCAGAGATTTTGATTCCATTGGTCTGACATATGGCTCGAGAATGGGGTTGTGTCAAAGTTTCCCCAGATGGTCCTAATTACAGCTAGATTAATAATCACTGATCTAGTGAATAGTAAGTTTGACTGAACTACAAAGGTGTTGTAGAAGAGAAATAGGCAACAAGTTAGAGATAATTTATAGGTGATGAGAAATAATACAAAATATTTGAAAAAATTCTATTCTCTTTCTCCCTCTCCCCCATGCCCTACCTCTCTATATTATGTTCAATTTCCTTTGGAATAAAAACCCTTCCAGATAAGGTAGACAAAATTAAACCCACTGAGCATAGCATGCATTTTAGAATTGTCTTTAATTCACTGAAATTGTACTTCTTATTTAATAAAATTTATTTATTTTCTTTATAATGCAGGAGAAAAAAAATCAGTTAGATGGGTTCTGATAAGGGCAATTTTAGTATACTGGTTTAGTATATAATTCCCTGTCTGGGAGATGTTAAGATATATAAGTTACATTCTCTGCTCTCAGGAATCTCAAAATAAAGAAAGACAGATTGATAAATAATTTCACTCAATAAAATATTAAATTTAGAGTGGCATGTAACTTGGGGAAAGATGCAGGTAACCGACACAATCTTTTGCTTCTATTCTAAGAACATAAACCAGAAAAACGCAGCAAGCAGGACCTCACAATTTAGGGAAACTTGCTTGCCAGCCCACGTGGAAGAGGAAGGGAAGAAAAACTATAGGATATGACACTAATGGCTACTGTGTCCTAAGCTTTGGAAAAATTTTTTTTATACATGGTATCATTAATACCCATAGAAACTGTTTGGAGTAGATATGATTAAAATTTCTGTTTTACAGAAGATAAAAGTAAAACTGAAAAACTAACTGTTCGATGGAAGTATAAAGTGAACCACAAAAGCAAGACATATCTGTAATTTGAAATTTTCTAGTAGTCACATTTTTTAAAAGCAAAAAGAAGCAAGGGAAATCAATTACAAATCATATAATAAAATTAAATACATGTAATCCAAAATATAATTATTCCAATATTTAATTAATATTAAAACAAATTACTTCAACGTTTTATATTTATTTGTTATATGGTCTTTGAAGCCCAGTGTGCATTTTACAATTACAGAATCACAACATGGCTAATGGCTACTCCAGCTCAGACGTAGAGATTTTAGACAAGTTGTCTATGTTTTGTACGTTACTGGAAGAGAGTAGAGCTGAAATACAAACTGGGGTGGTCTGAACCCCCATCCTGAGCCCTTTAGATCCTGCCCTTCTTCGAAGATCAACTCTTAGATTCACAAATCTAAATGGAGGTGGTCTTACAAGTACAGAATGTCCTAATACATTCAAAGAACTCTGTGCATCCTTATTCACACAAGAAAATACATGGTCTTAAAGATGTTAAGTAAAATCCCAAAGGATTCACAACTCGTAGATAATTCAGTAGGTACTGAACTCACAAATGTCCACTTTCAAATCTCATATTTCAACTCTATCACCACCAGAAATAACTGGGTTCACTGAGGAAGGAATTCAAAGCTCATCAGGCTCTCACTGGATAGAAAAGATCGCAGTTAGAAACCAAGCTGGATGTCCTTGTGACCAGGCATACCCCTATTGTTTGTTCAGTCTGCCTGTGCTTTTCAACCTCTTCAAACATCCCTCCTACCACTACCAACACCACGACACCAAAAAGATTCCCTTAACAGCGTATGGCCTATAGGGTTGGTGTTTTCCTAGGTTTTCTATCGACAAACAGCTGTAAGAGGTGTGTAACTAAGCATCTCAGAACCATGACCAGCATTTAGATTACACATGGGTGTGTTAGGAATACATCACCCCATGGGTACGATGCTGCCCAGATAGCACAGCCTTCTCAGAAATACCAGAGGTAGTCTCAGGCAACCAGGAAGTGGGAGGATACCTCAATGCTTTATCATTAATGGCCTAGAAAATTTCACGTTATGGTGTCTTGGGTTTTAAATTAAATGTCAAATGTAATTTGCCACTGAAAATGTGAAGTGTGGAACTGCCCTCAGAGGTTCTGAGAGCTCAGTTCTCTAATTGGTGGCTGCCTAATCCCGAGTTAAAACAGTTAGAGATCATTATTTGGTGAATTGTCACACTCGTCTGCCTAGTAATGTGTGAATATCTGCCTCCTTCACTTTGAATCCGTAGTAAGCTCTTGGGACAGTTTTTAAAATGTGCGGAGTTCAATGTGATATTAAATACAATGGACGCGATAAACTGTTCCCTTTGGGATCATGCCACCATTGATGTCCTGTTCCCTCTGACGTTTAGTCTATAACACGAGGAAATTTGTGAGAGAAACTGAAGCAGCACATATACCATGTGTAGTCATTTATTTATTCATATTTTTTTCCTGCTGAGAAGGGTCTGTATTAACAATAGGCCTAATAATAGGATTTTCAATCCACTTTAATGTGTTAGTGTTATATCTCTCTGAACTACCTGTACATTAGTGCTAATTATGAGGGGGTTAAGTCTAAAGAGGCAGGTTTAAATACGAAAACATCGTTTTTATTTCCAGTTTTAATTAGAAACTTTAAGAAAGCACGTGCAATTAAATATGCTCATAAAAATAATAGATACATTCCTATAATGCTAGTCAATTTGTAGCACTATTAACATCATTCAGTGTGGCAGTTTTAAGAATGTATTGGAGTAATTCAAGTGGAAAGTGGCTAAGAACAAACTTAACAGCATTTCACCACCATAACTGCCGCAGAACAGCAAGTGCCTCTTCGCGTCTCCAGAAGCAGCTCTTTTGCTTTGCAGTCGCATCGTGAAGTGAACCGCTCACCTACCTCGTTGTACTCCTTGTTTCTAAGAACAATGAGTCTCGTACTAAATGTACACAGTTTCAGAATAAAAATAATTTCACTTCAGAAATGTATAATTGCAAACATAATTTGCAAAAGAAATATTAATGTGGCCAGATTTTCCTATTGCCAAGGGAGTGACTTATGTTACTTGCAGTAATAAACTGTTTGGCAGGTCTCCTCCATAGAGCAGGTAGACCCAGGTGAACGTGAGAGATGACGTTCGGGATGTCTTCGAGGCCATGGGGAAGACCACGCAGACCAGGCCATAGGTCCAGGCAGCGCACTTCACGATGGGATGTCAGGATGTGGCGTGCAGCCAGCGATCACACTCCTTTTTCATTTGAACGTCAGCTAGGAGTCACTACCTTATGTTCCCTTTCACCCCAACTTTCTGAATATAATAAAGACAGACAGATCTCATATGTGCTTTATTTCCAAAACATTGTCACGTTCATACTTTCATTTAATTCTGTCAGCAACCTTATGTGGTAGAATATTATAATGCCACGTCAGATGTGAAAAACGTCTTAGAACTTATCCAGTGCGTAGAGTAAAAGGGCATGATGATATATGCTAGTTTTATTCATACATAGCTTGAGCTTCATACCGGGTCTAGTCTAAATGACCATATATTCTAAACTGATAAGCTTTAGATTAAGTTTTATCAGAATGCTATAGTTCTTTGCAAAGTGGAACAGTTTTATGTTGCTAGTTAAGATATAAATTATTGCAAGACTGCTTCTGACATCTTTCATTTATATCTGAGGAAGCTAAGTGTCGGAGTGTTTAAAAGTTTCAAACAATATCACATAACTGACACATTTATAACTCATGTCTGTTCTTTCAAAATCTTATGTTCTTTCCATAATATCACAAATGCTTCCCATGCTATAGTAACTTAGGAAAAGTATTTAAGAAACTTTCTAAATTCTTATAGGAAATGTGTATAACACTAAAGAGTTTGTACCATACGTTTCTATCATTCATCTCATTAAGAGCCCCACTGTTCTAAATATTAAGATGATTAATTTAGAAGATTGATTCAGTAATCTTGTTTTTGTAATATATTTTAAAGTTTAGATATTTTTTTTTCTTTTGTAAAAATGTCTAAGCATTTACACACAGTATATTCAAAGTTGGAGAATTTGCCTTGATTACAGATACTTTGTGGTATTTGTTTTTCGTTTGTTTGTTTGTTTTCAGTTCATTTGAGAAAAAGTGAGCCAGTTCCATAAGCATTCTCCTCCTCCGCATGCTTTGCCCTTGAATTAAGCGGCTTGCTTTGGTGGATGATAAGGAAAACAAATTACAGAGAAGATGTCTGTACAGTAGGAAGCATCTATATTGGGCAAAACGCCCAAGAACTAAGGCTGATTAAACGTGTGCTGAGTTTTCAAGACCCAAAATAAAGAAAGACAATGCATGTTTGACAATCACAATGTCATACATGCTTGACATTAGGATTTGCTTTTGTTTGCTTTGTTGGCAATTTGATGATAAATCCATCACAAGTGATCACTTATTAAGTGTCTAACTGTGCCAGGCACTTTTCTGGGTGCTTTGGAAACACGTATAGCCAACAGATAGCTTACACATTCAAAGTGTTCACAAGTTTAGACCAGAAGACAAGCTCATAGGTGCGACAATATTGTAAGTGAGAACCGTGATATAAACAACGTATTACAAAAGCACAGCAGTGTTAGATTAATGTAGAGGTCGACAAAAATATTGGAAAGATTCAAAACTTGAAATACAGAAAAAAACATCATTAGTCTAAGGAACTCTAAAGGAATTTCAGTCATGGGAAGGAGCATTGGCAAAGAAGAAGCATAGTCAGCTTGGAAAGGGCAAGTAATGCTTAATGACCACGCACCACTTCCACACGGAGGCTGTGTCCATCTTGCTCGTGTTAAATCAGCACTGCCTAGCACAGAACATAGTATATGATAAATGCTCAGGTGCTCAATGAGGAATGAATGAAAATTTAGGTGCCCTAACCGGTTTGGCTCAGTGGATAGAGCGTCGGCCTGTGGACTGAAAGGTCCCAGGTTTGATTCTGGCCAAGGACATGTACCTTGGTTGCAGGCACATCCCAGTAGAAGGTGTGCAGGAGGCAGCTGATCGATATTTCTCTCTCATCAATGTTTCTTGATCTCTATCCCTCTCCCTTCATCTCTGTAAAAAATCAATAAAATATATTTTAAAAAAGAATAAAGAAAATTTAGGGTGTATATGGGAGATATATAAGTCTAACCAAGAACACATACCGATCGTAAATGTGGTTGCAACAAAAAGAAGCTCAAAGAACATGCAATAAACATAATAAAAGCAAAAGGAGAAATATAATAATTCACAGTTCTAGTTGAGGATTTCAACACTTTATTCTCAACCGCCGCTGGCCACTGCCCTCCCCCCATTGCCGTCCCCTCCCTCTGCCCACTGGCACGTGCTTTGGCTGGCCTGGTGCTGCCTGCTCCCTGGCCCCGCCACTCACCTAATGGTCATTCTGCCATTCGGTTAATTTGCATATTATGCTTTTATTATAAAGGATAAGATGCTAACATTGGGGGAAGAAAGGTAAAAGTCACATAAACCCTTCCTTTACTTTTTTCAACTACTGCCTCCCTGTGAATCTATAGTTATTTCAAAAATAGTTTAGAAAATCATTTGTAATATATAAATCTGCTACTTATTTTAGGTTATGAAATAGAACAATCTGCTTGATTTTCCCTTCCCCAATTTCTTGACTTATACAAAAATCAACTTAAGGATCATGTCTTCTTCAAACAATAAACAATAGTATTTTGTTGGCCAGTCAAAAATATTTCGATTTAATACGTTTTAAGGTTGGGGAATAGCCGAGAGGAGCTACAAATGTCTTAAATACTAACTAAGCCTTAGCAACTTAATGTTATGAAAAAAGTTACTATAACATGACATGGTTTTACACTTTCCAGTTCTCTTACTTGTCAGATCTTGATAAGCCGATTTATTCATTTTACTGAAACTGAAATTATACTGGGCCCTTGTGATCCCTGTCAGAGTGCTCTCCTGGGTGGGCTCTGAACCTCGTAGTCCTGGAAGGTCCTACGCCATTAAAGATTCTCTCCTGAATTATTTGATGGCTAAGAGTACAATTGATTGAAATATATCTTGTCTTTCATAATTTACCTATATTTGCAACTCTGTGAACTAAAAATTTAAGAATGTTCTAAGCTCTTTAACTGAATTAAGGGAAACAACGTGAGGAAATATATGCTCCTTTGGGAGGTTTAGACTTTTTAGTTGTGAATGCTTCAAGGAGTTAATGAAATCAGGTAACATTGCCGAGCACTAGGAAAGGCCTGTGCAGAGAGAGGCGGTTTATCAGGGAGTTGGCTTTGCCCAGAATTTAGTGTTTTTTCATTTTCCTTACTAGTCCCTATTGACCTGGTCACATTGTTCCTCCGCAGTTATTGTGTGAGAAAAATCAATAGTTGTCATTTGTATTAAAGTCTGAAGTATAAAAAGATGCAGTGCATATTCCTGTAGCCTCTTGTTTTCATTCATTGAGATTTCTTTATAAATCCTTTGTCAACAACATAGAAGATGACACTTACAGATTCTTGTCATATAGCTAGTAAAATTCCACTAGGGGAGCTGCCTAATATTTTATAACAATACTATATTTGTATGGGGCATGTTCCCGAGTTTGTGTTTGTTTGTTTGATTTTTTTTTTGGCTTTCTTTGTCATTTAGCGTCCTTATTTTCCGTGTCTTTAGAGAATATAAATTTTTCAGGCAAAATGTTTTAATATGGAAATGAAGAACAAAGATGTGTGTGATTCTTAAGGGGATTGCTATTAGCTGTTTCAAACATTGCCTTGGATTTAGCTACAATTCCCACTTTAACTATGCGCCTATAATAAAACATTGTTTATATACAATTTAGCCCTCTGGTATCTACTGCCCTGCAAAGATAATGATTCAAAATGCCAGTTTTCTGAGGGCAGAAGGGTTAAATTTTAAGTAAATCATTAAAACCCAATTTAACCAAAATTAAGTGAGCACAATTATTGTTATTTTAACTGTCTTTGAAAGATCCTTGTTCCTCTATTTAAATAAATTAAAAGAGGATTAAATAACAGTCTAAAAGTGGGTCCAACTCTCTTGCTACAGACCATGACTCTAAAATCTTACTCAAATCGCGTTATGCAAAGGACATCTTTATTGCCCTTAGTTAAGCAACTTAATAATTCATTTCATCCTTTCCACAACTAGATATTTTGAAATAAGGAATTTTATGGTAAGGGGCGTGTGAGTATTTCTGGAAGATATACAACCCTAATTAGGTTTGCAAATGAAAAATTATTTTAATTAGCTGGCCTCCCAAATGTTTGAGGTGGACTAGTGGAAGATGTGACAAGATGCATAGATCATATCAAACTGTGGAGACCTTCTAATGGGATACTAAGCAATTTAGGTTTCTGTTTCACGCGATGGGAGAAGTTGTGCATGTGCTAAATTCTGTGTAAAAGAGTTTTAAATACATAATTTCTCTTCATTACCAAATAGCTGTGCAATCTGAGAAAATTTGCTTAACCTCTAACTATCTCAGATTTATCATCTTTAAAATGAGAGTATATAGATGGGTCTCATGGAGCTCTCGGTATTAAGTGAGCGCCCTAAGGTAAAGCAGTTAGAACGCTTCCAGGCGTATAGTAAACGTGTGAGTTAGCTTCTGTTATGTTCCTTTAACTCATTTCAGAGCTTCCCACTGCAGTTGTTTTTTCTTCTATCTGGTGACTATCATGTGTTATTTTCCAAAGATTTACTATCAACAAACTCAGTTTTTCCCCAGTTTTATGAAGACATAATTGACCTCTCAGTTGTTGATTGAGTGGGAAGAGCTTTATTTAGCTAGTAACCTTTCATTTTGGCTGTGTTTAGAATTATAGATTGACAGTCATTTCTTCTCAGCACATTACTCCAGACTTTTTTGGATGCCATCACTGCTGTCATTAGGTCAACTGAGATCCTGATTTTCCTACTTCTCTAATTAATACCTCTTTATCTCTCCGCTGTTTTTTATCTTTAATAGGCAGCATTTTCAGTGATTTGCTGAGGTGGTCACTCTTGGGTGTGTGTGATTTTGTTTTGTTTTTCAGGCCTCCCTGAATCTTAACATTGTTCAATTTCATCAGTTCTGGAAAAGTTTAGCAATTATCTCTTCACATATCATTTTATCCCATTCTCTTTCTTTTTCTGGTAGTCTGATTGATATATAAGACATTTTAACTGTGTTCTTTATTCTGTTTATTTTTCTTTCATATTTTATACCCATTTGTCTTACTGGGTATAAATTTCTCCAACTGTTTCTTGTTTTTCATAATACTAACTTCTTTCTGTTTAAAAGCAGGCCGCATATATTTGTTTGAGCATCTGTGTCTGAAAAGTCAAATGTCTGCTGTCTACAACATCTGATTCTGACTTTGACTGTTTCTATTGATTCTCTCACTCATAATGACATTATCCTGTATGGTTTGTGAATATTGACTGTGAATTTTTAATTATGAGATTTTCTTTTTCCTTTCCATCCATTCTTGTGGTTTAAGACTGAAATTCTTATTTTACTATTCTCTGGGTAGTGTATTTCTGTGGGGAGATATTTCTAGCTCATCCTAACTATGATTTTGAAGCCCTTTCGCATACTAGATATACAGAGGTGGGCAAAAGTAGGCTTACAATTATAATACAAATGAATAATACAATAAGACATAATAATACAAAAATAAACTCTGTGTTTTGCAGACTTACAATGGTAGACTTACTTTTGGGCGCCCCTGGATAGAATTTCTTAATGTTTATTTTTACCTTATGTGGCCCTAGGCTTTCTTTTTGGCCCCACACATTCAGACAAGCTATAAACACTGACCTCAAGTTGATTGGGCTTTAGTAAGTGGCCTAACAGTGAAAGTTAGCTTCATGTCTCAGCTTGCTGCTTTTATCTAGTTTTGATCTTCAATAAGTTTTATTTTTTTAATCAGTTTATTGGGGCATTTAAAAATATTTTACAATATAATTTGTAATATTTTAAGAACTCAATTTTGTCATGGCACCTAGTTCCAATATTACCAGAAGGGGAAATATGCTGTCAGCTGGCCATGGATGGTGCCCAGCATCCCACACAAGTCCTGTCAGAATTTGCATGGAGGCTGGCATCACCCTTTTCCTATGTCAATCACCAGATGACAGGAATTATCAAATATTTCTGACACCATATTCCTAGAGTCAGTGTCCTTTCCCCCCCCCCCGATTCCTGCCTTAATTAAATGCACTATGTAGTATTAGATAATCTTGTGTTTTGAATAAAATTAGAAAGTTGACTTAAGGTCTCAAAAGACTATTGATTCTCTTTCTTAAATCTTTGCTGTATGTACACTTTTCTTCAGAGCAAATTCTGTTAAGGTAAAAAAACTGTTCTTAGTTTTCAAAAGATGAGAAAGATAGACCAGAACTATGCTTAATTACACTGTCAAAAATCATATTTAAAAATACCTCCAAAATGTCTAAACATTATGAGCTCAGATTTCCATCTACAACCCATAGTACATCGTCAAGGACACAAAATATAATTTATTTTGTTGTAATTCACAATATCGTAACTCACTCTGGTAATGTTTGAAAGTGAGAATTCTGTTCATCCACCTCCTGACACGGCTGCATGGTCCTCAAAGGATGTATGATAGCCAGCATGACAAGACCAACAGACTTTCTTTTGTTTCTCCGCTAGATCTTCTGTTGCGTTTTATTATCTATATTTTGTCCAGGTGCATTGGGGTAGAAAACTTCAAGGACACGTAGAATACAATTTCTCATAAAGGCTTCTTTTCAATGTTACTTTTCTGTGAGCCTTGCCCTGGCCCTGCTCAGCCGGGAAAGGATAGTCATTCCAGGCAAAAGTGCCACTAGTCCCTGTCTTAGCAAAGAGTTGGGACAGAGAATAAGGTGAAGATAAAAAGAGATGTTTGATCATTTTATTCTTTTCAACCAAACTTAATTCCAAATCCCTCTTATTATAGCCCTGTTGCATACTAATCAAAGTAGAAACACTTTTCCTCAACTTCCACTGTTCTTTATTAAAAAATTTAATATGTTTTTATTGATTTCAGAAAGGAAAAGAGAGGGAGACAGAAATTGAAACATTAATGATGAGAAAGAGTCATTGATTGGCTGCGTCCTGCACACCCCCTACTGGGGATCCAGCCCACAACCCGGGCGTGTGTCCTGACTGGGAATCAAATTTTCACTTCCTGGTTCATAGGTCGAAGCTCAACCACTGAGCCACACTGGCCACACCCACTGTTCTTATTTGCCAAGTAATTGACATCCTTTATTATCTCCTCCATCTGTTCATGGAAAGTGTACCTGTTGATGTTATTAAGTAATTCAAATAAACATTATGCAGAGAAATGACTTATGAGTGCACCAAGAATGAGAGTATTGTCTGTATGAAAAAACCCCAAAGCTAATACAGTGGGGCCTTGACTTACGAGTTTAATTCGTTCCGTGATGGAGCTCGTAACTCAAATTACATGTATGTCAAATCAAAAAGTGAACGAGTGAGACACGTGGTGCTGGGCTGATGTGGCATTCACTGTGACGTTCGCTGCGCCAGCTAGCGGTGGGGTATCTGAAGCTGGCTCGTAACCCGAATTTTAGCTCGCAACTCAAAGCAAAAAATCGGCTGAGAGATGGCTCGTATCTCAAAAATCTCATTAGTCGGGACACTCGTAAGTCAAGGCCCCACTGTAGTTTTGAACAAATTCAATAAAACAAATGACTTAAGAAATGCTATTATATTAGATGTGTGTAAGAAACTGTATAAAAATAACAAAAATCTTCAAGAATGCTATCATCAGACCACTTCACATTGTTTCTGCACCATTTTAAAGAAACTAAAAATCATATATGATACATTACAGGCAGGATATATATTTTAAAAAGACTCATCATGTTAAAATAAAAGAATTTTTCTACTAGAATGCTATCACATAAAAAATTATCATTCTTATATAAGATTGGCCCAATAATGTAGCATTATATTATATTAGTTAAGTCACATTTAAGTTATGAGTGCATGGTTTTAACTGATTTTTTATTAACTCAGTACCAGCCCTGATTGTGGCAGATGAGAGCTTCTGGAGACTTTGTAGACATTGCCACAAGTTCTTTGGTAGGAGATGATGTCGCTGAAAGGTCTGTGTTACTTTTACCTCTGTTCTGGCTTTTGCTAGCTATGTGATCTCAGCCAGTTATCTTCATAAATATGAGATGTCAGGCCCTAGCTGGTTTGGCTCAGTGGATAAAGCGTCGGCCTGTGGACTTGAAGGGTCCCAGGTTCGATTCCAGTCAGGGGCACATACCCAGTTGTGGGCTTGATCCCCAGTGCGTGGGCGTGCCGGAGGCAGCCAATCAGTGATTCTCTCTCATCATTGATGTTTCTATCTCTCTCTTCCTCTCCCTCTCTGAAATCAATAAAATATATAAGTAATTATTAAATTACTTAATAATTTTTACTCAAAAAGATTAATACCTCCTGAAAACAGGCACGGTATGTTCTGGTTGCTGTGTCTACAAAGGTGAAGAGGACAATCTTGCTTTTATGTATAGTACATCCCAATAATACTGATAATTGCTAAGAAGAGAAATAAAGCAGGGACAGTGCAGTAAAATCCAGTGACAAGGCTGACAGAAATGGTTGGGGCAGCTTGCCATTTTAAGGAGAATGATCAAGAAGAATTGAGGAGCCGTCTTTAAAGATTTGAAGCTATGCAGTAGGGTAAAAATTGTCAATCAAGGAGCCAGGCAAAGGAAGCAGTGAGATGATGAATGCTTGACATATTTGATGAGCAACAAGAAAATCAGTGTGGTGGGACTGGAGTACTGAACGCTAGAAGATGAAATCAGAAAGTTAGGAGGGGATCAGGTTAAAAATGGTCTTGTAGACCACATAAGCAATTTGGATTTCATTTAAAAAATAAACCACTGAACCGGGGAAATAATGTAGCCTGATTTATGTTATTAAAATATGAGCGGATAAATACCACATGATCTCACTCATTTGTGGAATATAATGAACAACATAAACTGATGAACAAGGACTGATCCAGAGACGGAGAGGCATTGATTGGACTGTCGGGCCTTGGAGGGAAGGTAGGGGAGGGTGGGGGTAAGGGGGAAAGATCAACCAAAGGACTTATATGCAAGCATATAGGCCTAACCAATGGACACGGACAACGGGGGGTGAGGGCATGAGCGGGGGGGGGGAGGTAGGGGGTAACGTGGGGATAAGGACACATATGTAATATCTTAATCAATAAAAAATATATTAAAAAATATATATAATTCTATCTGCGATGTGATAGCCTACAAATGGCCCAACTATAGGAAATTGTTTCACAGAAATGGAGAGAGATCAGCAGGCAATAATAGAATTTTTTCTCTCTCTCTTAATATCTTTACACACTCATATACACACATCATTAACAAGGAGGCAGTTTTCTATATGCACCTTTTAGAAAAAAATAACTAATTTGTATTCAGGTGGCAACATGCTGTCACTTGATTTATTTTATATAGCATATGTTTAATAATCTTATTTCAGACTCCAGTAAAGATGTGATATTTTTAAATACTTGTCTATGCAATCAACTGCACAATGCATGTATTATTTATAATTTATGGCTTAATACTAAAGCAATGGTCTGCTTATTTTACTTTACTTGCAAATATTCATAATAACCAAGGAAAAACTGTCTCAGCACTGAAATAAGGTCTTTTTAAAATGGGAGGGTTTTTTGTTGTATTTGATTAATAGTTTCCAAATTAAAATTTATAGCTTTTCAATTTATCCATGAATAACAACAGTTTAATGTACAACTGTTAGTCTCAGTTAAGATATACATCCTGCCCTGGATGGTTTTTTCTCAGTGATTAGAGCGCCCATGGACTGAATGAAGGGTTGTGTGTTCAATTTCTGGTCAAGGGCAGGTACCTTGGTTGCAGGTTTGATCCCTAGCCTCAGTTGGGACTCTTGTAGGAGGCAACCAATCCATGTCTCTCTCTCCTTTGATTAACTTCTGTGAATATGGGCACATGTATGTGTGTGTGTGTGTGCAAGCATATATTTAAGATAATAGAGGAAATTGTAAATAAAGAGGGAAATACCAGTTTGAGGAACATAGGCTGAGCAGAAGCTCACCAAAACAAGTTAAGCAAAACTATAATGGCTCCCCAAAACTCACGTTGTGGGTTGAAAATTCACCAATTCAAATATGCAGTTCTCATGAATCATAATCATAGTTCTAGCAACTTTAAGTCTTTAATTGTTGTGTGAAGTGCTGATTTTCTTTTCCTTTCTCTAAAAAGCAGTGTATAAAAATAAAAATGTTTTAAACTGTAAAAATATTAGTGATAAAGTCATTTTTTGTTCTTTAAATTGTATTTATTTCTGATTTACGTGGAAGAAAATAATAATAAATATATCTGTTGAAGGGGTGGCTAGGAATCAACCATTATTAACTCACTAGAGGCCCGATGCACAAAAATTCATGCAAGAGTAGGCCTTCCTTCTCCCGTCCACCCTCAGGCACCCAGGACCCAGCTGGCTACCCTCCAGCCCTGGCTTCATCAGGAAGGACATCCAGAATGATGTCCGGAAGACGTCTGGTCTAATTAGCATATTACCCTTTTATTATTATAGATTACCTTTCTTCTCCATTACTGATCCCTAGCCATGTAATTAAAATAGCTTACCAAAGCTTAGATATAGAAGTATAAATACAATTGAATTAATGGTATTAACATTATTAAGGTAGAAGACTAATAAGATATTCCCCTCTTTGGGTATAACTATATTAAATTATAACTTAGTGGGGAGGGGGGATGCTTATATTTTTAATATGTTTTCTAAAAGATAGATATAACCTCTGAATCTGTAAGAGAAACCAATTGCCAGGAAGCAATTTTTATTTAAAAATCATGAATATACCATACAATTATTTCTCAATTTAATCGCTTCTGGCCTAGAAGGACTGCACCGACACCTGAAAACCCCGAAGTTACTTGTTTATTATAGAAATCTCTAACGGACATCTGTCCAGTTCTTGCAGGAAGTTTCATGCTAGAAGTGTACATTTTTAATGTTTATTGTACCTTTCAGAACAAGTAAAGGGACCAAAGCTTATTAATGTGCTATAGTAATTATTGTTATAAAAATGGCATTAGACAAAAAATTTAAATATTCATGAAAATCCTTATTTCCCTAAGGTTTGGTTAGGAAAAGATGCTGAGAGAAATCGCTCACCAAAGGAGGGAACTATAACACAGTAGATCATCACAGGAGTTATAAACAAAGGCAGCTGACATTAATAATTAAGTGAGAAAAATTCCCTATGGAGGTTGAGATGAGCTACAGGCACATGTGTAAAGTCACTTGGCTAATTGATCATTAGTTATGTTCTAGACTAGAGGAATATATATTAATGTAACTGGTTTCTCTACCATATTTTTCTAGTCCAATAATTTGTCTAATGTAATAAATATAGCTCTTATACATTCCCTGTGAGAAAAAAAAATCATCTCCATTACAGCCTGATGTTTTTATTATGTGCAAGCAAGTATTCAATATAAATAAATGTGATAGGGAAAGTTTATCACTTCTCTAAAGTTTTTTTGTGTTACACTTTAAATTAATTCTAATAGAAATTGTATTATTGTTGTCAATATCCAAATATATATATTAATCTGACCTTAGCACTGAAAGCTATTTACCATTTTATTATGAGATTTTTAAGTCAGTTTGCATTCACTTTTTTGTTTACTGTGTTTTTGAAAACTGTTATCTATCTCAACAGGGCATTCTTTAATGAAGAAACGTTAGAGCTGCGTACCACACTGCAACACGGGAGATTTTAGTGAAGAACATGGCTTCCTCTTGGAAACTAATCCTGTTCCTGTCAGTCGCTGGGTGTCTTTCAGGTAAAAATCCTGCTTTATGTATCAAATAATGAAAATATATAAAAGCCTTCATTACATGTCTTCAGGTGTTCATTTAAATATATTAGTATTCATACTTTTCAACAAAAGAAAAACAAACCTTAAGCCTTTGTTAGATTGCGAAGAGTCATATACAACTCAATATAATAAGATACTTAGAAAAATGCTATATAAATGTTAATAAAATGAATAGCCACCTCATGTTATTGATTTTTATTTATAATATAAATCATTGTTAGCCTTCAGAATATTTGGCTATATATATATATATATATGTACATATATATATATATATATACATACACACACACACACACACACACACACATATATATATAATTTGTAGCAGATAATTATAAAGATATCTCATTATCATGCTAAATTTCACCATATAAAAGCAGAATCATGCTGGCTTTATTACACACACACACACACACACACAGTCATTTATGGGCATCTCTAACACGGTGTTTTTTCTTCATTGTCTTGGCTTCTTTAACTTTGTTTTGATCAATTTTATTGTTCTATATTTTGGATCTAAAGTGAGAAATTTTATTCTGCAAAAGTAGTTTATGTGTTTTAGGGAGTAATATTATCATAATGCTAAGAATTAATATACCAGAAGCCTTTTTGTTTAAATTTAAGAATTTCTATAAATTATATTGTAGTGATGATTAAATGCTATACATGGAACATTCCGGTGACTAGATTTAACTCAATGGCTGTGATCTTTTATTAAGTACTATCAATGTGACTTCAACTGCATATGATGGATGATACTCTTTAAAGCCAAAAAGTCATCCTCAATTTAGGTTGGACTCAAAACTTTGAAATTCAAAGGAATATCTTTACATACAAATATAAATATAGTATTTCAGTCATAATAAATGCATATGTTTAAATGTACATGTTTACCTGTATTTAAGGCTTTTAAAATATAGATAAAAACCTTTCTTGTTGAAATACAAGTAATTAACTGTAAAAACAACAAAACAGTATTAATATGTTGTTATTCTATATGAGCACCATTTCTTCCAGGAAAAAAAACAGGTTTAAGAAGAGGCATGAAAGGTAAGGTAAGACCTCTATAAAATGTTGATAGAGCATCTGTGAAAAAATGAAAAATAAGTAAACCCTGGTATATTAATATTATAGTTACCTAAAAAAAATAGTCTTCAAACATTTTATCCTATTTAGGTTCTTTTTGTGCAGTTTTATGATCTTCCCTACTGATCTAGTCTATTTCTCTTGTACCTTTCCAACGTTGCGCACCTTTTGTACTCCTAAACTAACTGAAGGGAATGGAGACAGGCTGTGAAATAAAATAAAGGATGCCCAATTAAGTTTGAATTTCAAATAAAAAAGTATTTTTTTTTTAGTTTCAGTATGTACCATGCAACATTTTATTTAATTTAAAATTTAAATGTAACAGGTACCCAGTGTTTTTATTTATTAATCTGGCAATACTTGGTGGAGAGAGAATATTGGTCTGTAAAATCACTCCAAAGTTTTCTTTTCGTGTATTGGTCCAACATGATTTTCCCAGACCATTTAACTGGGAGATAAATCTCAAAGGAGAGATTATCCTGTGGTTGTGAAAAGATGAAAATATTTGGCCTGATAATTTCTAGGCTTCCAGCTCATAGGGGAACCAAAATGCTGTTCTTTTCATAGAGTAAAATGAGACATTGGAAGGTAGGAAAATGAGGCTGAGTTTGGAGGTAAGTTACTACTCAAATATTGTAGACAAAACTGGTAAAAAGTTGAAAACAAAGGACATTTTTCATTTTTATATGAAATTTGATTTTTAATCACCTGTATTTAATATTAAGCATCTATAAGTTATTGTTAAAAACTGATTAATTTCTTCTCTGCTGTAGATATCTGTTTATAATTGATTAGATACTTGAAAGAATCAGTTTTCAAGGATAATTATATTCAAAACTTTCCCATTTACCTTCTTATTTTAACAAATTATTCTGGAGGTACAGTCTTTATTTTGCTCTTGTTACTTGTTAATACTTCCTTTCAATATCTATTATTTAGCATTTTATGCTATAGTTTTCTGCGGTTACTGCCTTTATTTGTCTATGAGTGTCATATTAGAGGACCTGTTGGCACATGGACTTGATTACTCCTACAGAAAATGAGGGAAATTATAGTCATGAGCACATTTTATGTTGTTGCTGCTCTTTGAACCAGCAAAACCTATTAAAGAGATAAGAGATGACCCAGGCTGTATCTACTATTGGTCTTATTTATTTTAATTAATTAATTAATTAATTAATTAATTGGTTAATTAATATTTCTTTCATTACTCTTCAGAGAGAGTGGAAGGGAGGTGAGGGAGGGGGAGAAAGAGGAAGAGAGAGAGAGAGACATTGATGTGACAGAGACACATCAATTGGTTGTCTCCCACATAAGCCCTAACCAAAGGCCGGAAGCAAACCCACAACCCAAGTACCTTCCCTTGACCAGGAATCAAACCTGAGACCCTTCAGTGTGCAGGCCCATGCTCTAACCATTTAGCACACTGTCCAAAGGCTATTTTTTCATTTCTTAATGGATGGATTATCTTGGGTGTTTTTAACTAGGAAACACAACGCTATGTTTAAAAATTGGCTGAGAGCCATAAAAGGCTGACAGATTTTACAGGAATATACAAACTCGTATTAACAGTGTACTCAATCAAAACAATGAGATACCACTACACATATCAGAATGGCTAAGATCTAGAAAAACAAACCAGTAAAAACAATGCCAGTTGCTGGTGAGGATGCAGAAAACTGCACTGTTCATTCATTGCCATAAGAAAAAGTGGTACAGCCACTTTGCAAGAGGATTGCACAACGTTTACAAAGCTAAACAGTCTTACCAAATAATTAAACAATTGGACTCCTAAGCATGTACCTACGTGATTATATTTTATTTTTTAATCAATTTTATTTTTTTATTTCTATACAAACATTTTTTATTGTGATAAAATATTCATAATGTAAAGTTTGCAATTTTAACCATATTAAGTGTACACTTTAGTGGCATAAGTACATTCACAAGGTTGTCCAAACATCACCACTGTCTATCTCTAGAAAGTTTCGTCATCCCAAATAGAAACTGTGTACCCATTGAATAATAACTTCTCATTCCCCCCTCTCCCCCAACTCCTGGTAACTCCTATTCTAGTACTTTGTACCTTTATTCTACTATTTGGCTATTCTTGGTACCTTATATAAATGAAATTATACAATATTAGAGGCCCAGTGCATGAAATTCATGCACTCGGGGGGGTCCCTCAGCCCAGTCTGTGCTCTCTCACAGTCCGGGAGCCCTCTGGGGATGTCTGACATCAGTTTGACACCCTTAGCACCGCCGCTGCGCTCACCAGCTGTGAGCTCGGCTCAGGGCTTCTGGCTGAGTGGCGCCCCCTGTGGGAGTGCACTGACCACCAGGGGTCAGCTCCTGCATTGAGCATCTGCCCCTGGTGGTCAGTGCACATCATAGCAACCGGTCGTTCTGCCATTTGGTCAATTTGCATATTAACCTTTTATTACATAGGACTAGAGGCCCGTTGCAGGAAGATTCCTGCAAGAATAGGGCTTCCTGAGACCGCAGCGAAGCGGAGAAGGGAGCAAGCCCACCAACGCGGGCTTCGCTCCCTTCTCTGCTGCCTCGCTCCCTCCCTTCGCCGCTTAGCCCTCGGCTCCCTCCCTTCTCTGCCACCTGGGCTCTCTCCCTTCTCCACCACTTTGCTCCCTCTCCAGGTCATGGATCCAAGGCCTGGATCCCATGTGCAGCGTCGCTTGCTGCTGGCCCCACCTCGCTGGGTCAGGGGTCCAGGGCCCGTATCCCCCAGGCAGTGTCTGGTGCTACTGGCCCCGCCTCGCCGGGTCAGGGTTCCAGGTCCCAGGTCCCGCAGGCAGCGTTGCGTGCTGCCGGCCCTGCCCGAAGTATGCAAATTAGCCGCCATCTTTGTTGGTGGTTAATTTGTATATCGTGCTGATTAGCCAATAGTAGGTGTAGCGAAGGTACGGTCAATTACCATGTTTGTCTGTTATTAGATTGGATTGGTTCTTTAAAACTTCTGTTCACACAAAATACCTGCACATAAATGTTTATAGGAGTTTTGTGAATAATCACCCAAAACTGGAAGCAAGAGAGATATCTTTTAATAAGTAAATGGATAAGTAAACTATGGAAATTTCATACATTGTAGTACTTTTCAGTGATAAATAGTAATGAACTATTACACCATGCAAAAAACATGGGTGGATTCTAATATGCGCATTGTTCAATGAAAAAAAGCCAGCCTAAATAGACCACATGTTAATATGGTTCCATTTATATGATCTTTTGAAAAGGGCAAAACTATAGAGACTGTATAAATCAGTGATTGCCAGGGAATGAAGTCAGGACATGATTGAATGGATGAATGACACATATGCCATTTTTTAGGGTGGTGAAATTATTCTATATGATACTGTACCTAGTGTATGTGACATCAAGCATTTATCAAAACCAATTGCACTTTATAGCACAGAGAAACCTTAATGTATACGAATTTAAAAAGTAATCAGTTACACTATATGATTAGGTCCTAAAATAAGACAGTAGTTACGCGAATTAACAAGAGATGAAAGTTTCAAATATATTTTGACAATAAAATATTTAGGACTTGGTAAATGATTAATATTTTGTCTACAAGGAAATAGTTAAGTTTTTATTTTACTTATAGGTGTAGATAATATTGCTAGTTACTTGGATACTAAATAACGTAAGAGATATAGTGAAAAAAGATAAAAGATGCACGTTAAGTTTCACATATCTGTCTGTTATAGACTCAGGTGAAAATGTCTAAATTTTAGGAAAGATAACTGATCTAAAAGTAAATTTCTAGTTTATGATTACAGAGATGAATTTGAAGGTCTGGGAAGGGAAATAATTACCCAAGGATTATATATATGAAAATGAGTCAGAAGGCAAGGAAGAAATTCTAAGAAGCAAGTACTTTTAAAGGACAAGAGAAAGTATAGGTTGAAAAGAATCAAAGGTGAGTTATAAGTTTGGAGAGACTCTCAGAAAGAGTGATAACAGAACATTATCATAAAGGAAGTGGCCTGTAGCAGAACTTTTGATTTGGGAAATTGGACAGGTACATGCAAAAAACTGAAACTAGACCTCCAACTTACACCATACACAAGAATAAATTCAAAATGGATAAAAGACTTAAATGTAAGTTGTGAAACCATAAAAATTCTAGAAGAAACCATAGGCAGCAAAATCTCAGACATCTCTTGTAGCAATATGTTTGCCAATATATATTCTAGGGCAAAGGAAACTAAAGAGAAAATAAACAAATGGCACTCCATCAAAATAAAAAGCTTCTGCACAGCAAAAGAAACCATCAACAAAATGAAAAGGGAGCCCACTGTATGGGAGAACATATTTGACAATGATACATCTGATAAAGGGTTAATATCCAAAATATATAAGAAACTCAACCAACTTAACAAAAGAAAGACAAACAATCCAGTTTAAAAAGTGGGCAAAGAACCTAAATAGACACTTCTCCAATGTGGACATACAGAAGGCCAAAAGACATATGAAAAAAATGCCCAAAGTCACTAATCATCAGAGAGATGCAAATTAAAGTGACAGTGAGGTATCACCTCACACCTGTCAGAATGGCTACCATCAACAAATCAACAGATGCCAAGTGCTGGCAAGAATGTGGAGAAAAGGGAACCTTAGTACATTGCTGGTAGGAATGCAGACGGGTGTGGCCATTATGGAAAACAGAATGGAGTTGCCTAATAAAATTAAATGTGAAACTACCATTTGACCCAGTGATCTCACTTGTAGGAATATATCCTAAAGATCCTGAAACACCAGTCAGAAAGAATATATGCACCTCTATGTTCATAGCAGCACCATTTACAATAGCTAAGATCGGGAACCAGCCCAAGTGCTCATCAGTAGACAAGTGGATTAAAAAGCTGTGGCACATTTACACCATGGAATACTATGCAGCTGTAAAAAAGAAGGATCTCTTACTCTTTGAGACAGCATGGAGGGACCTAGAGAGTATTATGCTAAGTGAAATAAGCCAGTCAGAGCAAGACAAGTATCACATAATCTCACTCATATGTGGAATCTAATGAACACAATAAACTGACAAATGTAATATACACATCCAGAAACATAGAAACATGGAACAGACTGAGGAATCTCAGAAAGAAGGCAGGGGTGCATTGGGGGTGTGGACAGATTAACCAAAGAACTTATATGCATATAAACATAACCCATGGACATAAACAATAGTGTGGTGAAGGCCTGGGCAGGGGGCTGGTGCTGGGTGGAGTTGGGGGGCGGGGTGGTTATTGGAGGGGGAAGGGACATCTGTAACACTTTCAACAATAAAGATACATTTTAAAAAGAAAGATGGAATATTTCTCTAGCTTTATTTCAGAGACAATGACTGTAAGAGCACTGTAATCTAACCACATTAGCTGAGCTTAAAAACAACCCAAAACTTTATCATCAGAAAGATATTTTTATTAATATGAAATAATTACATAAAATTGAAACTTTTCATAATAAAATGTGTAAAAACATTTGTGGGAGGATTCATAATTACTATAGCCTAGTTCTCAATTTGTTTGTGACAAGAAGCATCAACATTTCAACCTCTGCACCCAAATCCATGTTATTGTTTTTGTGTTTTTAAATTGTTCTTCAAAGATGTATTATCCTCCAAATATATATAGAGGTAGTGATTGGGAGGAGACAGTATGGTTCAGGATTTATCTTTAAATTTGTAAGTAACTTCACTCACATTCCTTAGCTCTTTGTAAATTGTTTATTTTAATCAATCTCCCTGTTTAAACAAACAAACAACAACCATAAAAACTAAAGGTTTTAAATTGTCCTTCTCTGTTATACAGAGCATCCTATCCAATGGGTTTCTTAATCATTACACCCCTTTTGGAATGTGGCTAATATTTATTCTCAGGGAATCAATCAGGGTATCATCAGGGTAAAGCAAACAGAAATAGTTGCCAGTCAGCTCTGCAACCCTGGAGGTCCCAGTACAGGAAGACTGACCCCTGTGAGCACCACTGTCTGGGAGAATGCTGCCCCTGAGTCCCTGCCCTTATGCCAGACATACCAGTTCTGCCTTGTATGTGCCTCACCCTGGTGCTGCAGCTCAGAGGAAGTGAGACCTTAAAAGTCCAGTTAGTGTGCCGGCCCTTTTAGAGGATCAGCTGGGTCTCCAGCAGGCTCCGTGTCACTGAGCCCCAATACCCACTGATTTTTAGTTACGGGGACTTCTTTTCCCGGCTCTGGGAGCCTGGGCTGGGGGTCTGGTATGGGCTGGAACCCCTTGCTCCTCCCAGAGATGGTCTCCCTCTGGATTAAAAGAGTAGCACTCCTGGGTGCTGGACCCGCCCGTTCTGCGCCTCTGCCCCTCTTACCAGTCTCAATGTGCTTTCTTCTTAATTTCTCTGGTTGTAGGACTTCCATTCAGCCGGCTTTCAGGTGGTTCTGGATGATGGCTGTTCTGTATTTTAGTTGTAATTTTGATGTGGTTGTAGGAGGCGGCGAATACAGGCGTTTACCTATGCTGCCATGTAGGTTCTCCTCAAGAATTTTTAATTATTAAAACTAGGGATATTTATAGCTCTTCTAAACTTAAAAAAAATCCGAACTAAATTTTAAAAATCTTAGAATTAAAAATTGTGAAAATTGTGTGGCCCAATTTCTCGTACTTGGGCAAGTAAAATACTATTTGTTCTCAATAGAGATGACGCTCAGGGAGGTTCTATTACATGATCCATGTCACATAGATGGGAACTAGCGAAAGAAGAATGTCTGTGTCATATGGAAATGCTTCCAACATACCAGGCAACATGAAGGTGAGACAAGAGAGCAAGGCTGTGCGACCCCTTCTTAGATCAGTATATCTAGTTACTTTCCCCTGAGTTACTTTCAGATGTTTCTGAAGTAAGCTGTATTGCTTTAAAAACACCAAAATAACAACAAAAACCATTTTTCTTATACTTTGACCCTATTTTCCACCACTGGGTTAAATTTATTTTATTGGAGAGGTGACAGTTTTTTTCGTTCTGCCAAGAGGCTGATATAATATTGAACAGAGAATGGCTGTCATTGATAAGCTTACACAAATACTCTCCTTCTTCCTGGTGGCAGTCGTGGTAAATAGCACAGAGCTTTGTCACTGTCGGCTAGTGCTGCCTAAGAACTCTAAAAGGAAAATGAAAACAGAAGTGTTACAGAACATAGGTACCTGATAATCGTAAGTCTGACTGCCTACTGCAGGGGAGAAAGAGAAATGGATTATGGCTCCTCCATGGTCATTTTAAAATTATATATGTGCACATTGTATTGGTCCCTAGGAAGCCATGATGATAATGAGCTCACCTCAGTGAAGGAAACCAAGCTGACTCTTATCAGCTTTGCACTGGCGGTACTAGACATGTAATTAATCAGAAGACAATTTAATTTTTCCTTGTCAGCAGGGGAGTGTCACTTGAATTTAGTGAGGTTTATTTTGTTATTTTTATCTTAACGGCAAATAAAATGTTAAAAGTTATCTATAATTGTCTGTTATTTCTGGAGTGATAAAAACCATAAAGAGGCAAATTCAGCATCCTAAAGAAATGATATCAAATATGTGTTCTCAATATTCTTGGGATAAAAAAAAAGAATTAACTAATTTATTATGTTATTTCTCTTACATAAAAGTTATTCAAAATGTTTTCCACTAAAGTATTAGGTGAAGAGTAAGTGATATGTATCATAGTGTTTTGTAACCCAGAAAGTGTCATAAAAGTTATCTCGTGCTTCTTAAAGTAGACTGATTCTTGTTGCCAGTATTATTTTCAACAGAGATAAATCTTTACTGATAGGAAATCAATCATGTACATTGGTTCTCTTTGTTATTATAAAATAATGCTCAAAAATTCATATTGTATTTCATATCTATGAGAACTTGTGAACGAATGTTTACTACATTATTATTTTATTATTTAAAATATGTTTTTATTGATTTCAGAGAGAAGGAGACAGACAGGGTGAGATAGAATCATCATCGACTGCCTCCTGCACACCCCCTACTACTGGGGATAAAGCCCACAACCAGGCATGTACCCTAACCGGGAATTGAACCATCACCTCCTGGTTCATAGGTCAGTGCTCAACCAATGAGCCACACCAGCCAAGCACTGTATTATTTTTTAAGCAGAGATAAATGTCCATCAACTGAGAAATATGTCAACTTAAGGTGAAGATTGTTTTATAGCTAGCATGATCTTCTGGGGATCCATTAGTAATTTAATCATTTGTCAGCAAGAACAGCTACTTTTCTATATCTCATTGCTTGAAATACAGGTTTCTTCTGCATCTAAAATGGAGAGATGGATACATTCATTGAGCACCCACGCAAGCTGAAAACAATTAAGATACAGAAGAAATGCAGGGAAAATTTTCTACTCTCCTTGGCTTTAAATAAATTTGTCAGGACTCAAATACTGAAAGTCTATCATGTGTAAAATAAATCATGTATAATTAGTTGTGAGAATGAAAAATCGTTGTGTTGTATATTGTCTTTTGTATATTTTAGCTTTTTGGGAAAACCTTATTTGGCTAACGATCAATCAAGTTAACTACACATTTCTTGAAACGTTGCCAACTTTTACATTGGGTGATATTTATTTGATGTAGGTGTTAACAACAATATTTAACTTTTCCAGTATTTGAAAAAAATGCTTTCCATTCTAAATCTCACTGTAGTGTTGACACTGAAATCTGTCAGAGAACTCAGTTATTCCTAATGATGTGTTTGTGATGGTGGCTGTGCTTCCAGCATGATTTTAATCTCAGCATAGATTTAGAGCAGGGGTCCTCAAACTTTTTAAACAGGGGGCCAGTTCACTGTCCCTCAGACCGTTGGAGGACCGGACTATAGTTTAAAAAACAAAACAAAACTATGAACAAATTCCTATGCACACTGCACATATCTTATTTTGAAGGAAAAAAACAAAACGGGAACAAATACAATATTTGTATTTGCATGTGGCCCGCGGGCCGTAGTTTGAGGACCCCTGGTTTAGAGTATGATAGAACCATCCAGTGGTCCAGATCAGAGATAAATGTAGTTTTAAGTGATTATCTTTTCCTTTTTAGTACTTGCATATTTTTCTATTATGATTCTTACTAGAGTCCCAGTGCACGAATCCATGCACCAGTGGGGTCCCTCCAACTGGCCTGTGGAATTGGGCAGAAACCAGACCCCTGAGGGGTCCTGGATTGTGAGAGGGTGCAGGCCAGTCCAAGGGACCCCATTGGTGCACGATCAGGGCTAGGGAGGGACTCAGGAGGTTGGCCAGCCAGGGAGAGACCATGGGAGGACTCCAGGCCATGTCCGACCCATCTCACTCAGACCTGAACGGCCAGACCCCAGCAGCAAGCTAACCTACCGGTGAGAGCATCTGCCCCCTGGTGCACGTCATAGTGACTGGTAGACCAGTTGATTGTATGTCCACTGGTGGTCAGTGCATGTCATAGCGAGCAGTTGAGCGGCCCTAGCATATCATTAGCATATTACGTTTTGACTGGTTGAATGGACACCCAGACTACCAGACACTTTAGCCTATTAGGCTTTTATTGTATAGGATATGTGTAAAATAAAATAAAATAAAATAAAATAAAATACAAGACCATTTATTCTCTACAGAGACAATGTTCTATTGATGTTTCATACATAAGACTTTCTATAAGTATGGGTGCCTATTTTTTTAAATGAATGAAAGGAAACGATTGTTTGATCCTTGTTTTCTGCTAAGAGAGGCATATGTTATATTTCTGATTATAATAATTTCTGGTCAGAAAACATCTAAAGAGGATGAATAACTTTGCATTCTCTAACCTGATCATTCCATTTTGTTTCAATGCCAAAAACTCAGCTGAAGCTTCTTTGGACATAATAAAGTCCTAAATTAAAGAAGTAGTAATTATCCTAAGTGAGTTCAGGGAATTGTAAAAGTAGCCAGTAAAATTTTGAAAGAAAAAAAGAAATCAATGGGGGGAAAAAGGAAGTAAAGAAAGGGAAAATGAAAGTGTGAAATCTGTGAATCATCAGTGCCTTTGATCAGGCTACTCGGGCTTCAGAGGACCCATTTCCCCCAGAACGTAGGTCAGGCAGATTTAGCTTCAAGAGCTCCTAAAGCTCTCTGCCTGCTCCTCTCTGGCAATTCAGAGACGAAACAGCGAATGATGCCTTTGCTAGAGCTATTATTGTTTAAATCCTAAATTGAGAAAGAATATTTCAACTTTTCCTCTGGATCCATATTTGTTTCAGCTTAATCCCTGATTAATAACTGATTGCTTTTGAAAATGAGATTAAGTGGAAATAAAAATATAATAGTCATCTCATTTATGGTTCAGTCTGACTTCTAAAAATAACATAGCTATGGATAAAACTTTCCAAATGGGAATGGCATATTTAATTTGTAAAATGTGTTGTATATCGGGGCATTTTTTAAAAAGTAATTTCTCATTTCCAGTTCCAATGGCCTAATAAATTCTAAGTGTCTTTTAGCCCAATGAATTTACCTGTCTATTCATTTAACAGGTATTAATTCAGTGCCTATTGTTATAGTCACTAAGGATATAGCAATGAACAAGAGTGACAAAATTTAGGTTCTTGAAGAACTCACATTTTAGGAGAAAAAATAGACAACTTGGCAAGAAACACGGTAACACAACATCTAATAGGGATAATTTCCAAAAAGAATTTAATGGAGCAAAGAGATAGTAAATGATGTGTAAAGTGACAGGGTACCAAGGTGTTACTTCACATGGGATGATCAAAAAGGTCACTCTGAATAAATCTCTAAAGAAACACCTGCTCCCTAACCGGTTTGGCTCAGTGGATAGAGTGTCGGCCTGCGGACTGAAGGATCTATGATTCGATTCTGGTCAAGGGCACATACCTCAGTTGCAGGCTCCTGGCCCTAGTCAGGGGCATGTGGGAGGCAACCAATCCATGCATCTCTCTCACATCAGTGTTTCTCTCTGTCTCTCCCTCTCCATTCCACTCTCTCTAAAAATGAATGGGGAAAAAATATCCTTAGGTGAGGACTAAAAAAAAAAAAATCCTATCTAATAAAGAGGGAATATGCTAATAGACCCTCATGCTGTCACAAAAATGGTGGCACCCACAGCCAATAAGGAGGGAATATACTAATTGACTGTTGTGCCCTCAAAGATGGTGGCGCCCACAACCACAAGATGGCTGGCAGGGGAGGGCAGTTGTGGGCGATCAGACCAGCAGGAGAGGGCAGTTAGGGGTGACTTGGCCAGCAGGGGAGTGCAGATGGGGGTGATCAGGCTGTCAGGGGAGTGGTTAGGTGTCGATCAGGCTGGCAGGGGAGTTGTTAGGGCAGGGGTGGGCAAACTTTTTGACTCAAGGGCCACAATGGGTTCTTAAACTGGACCAGAGGGCCGGAACAAAAGCATGGATGGAGTGTTTGTGTGAACTAATATAAATTCAAAGTAAACATCATTACATAAAAGGGTACGGTCTTTTTTTTTTTTAGTTTTATTCATTTCAAATGGGCCGGATTCAGGCCCATGGGCCGTAGTTTGCCCACGGCTGGGTTAGGGGGTGATCAGGCTGGTAGGCAGAAGTAGAAAGGAGCAATCAGGCAGGCAGGCAGTTGAGCAGTTGGGAGCCAGCACTCTGGGATTGTGAGAGGGATGTCCGACTGCCGGTTTAGGCCCGATTCCTGTGGGATTCCCGCAGTCAGACATCCCCCGAGGGGTCCCAGATGAAGAGGGCGAAGGCTGGGCTGAGGGACACCCTGCCCCAGTGCATGAATTTCATGCACTGGGCCTCTAGCAAATAAATAAACACCTGATTGAAATCAAGCCACATTAATATCTGGGAGAAATTCAGCAGCAGAGGAAGACAAGGGTCAAAGTCTTCAAATGGGAACAGACTTATTGTATTTGAAGAAGAACCAATATAGAAGAGAGTAGAAACTATAGGGATGAAGAAAATTTATGACAACAAGAGTGGTTAGGGGCGAAATAAATAGATAGGCAATGACCAGATCACATTTTAGGAAAATCACATTTTTAGCATTAAAACATATTAAAAGATCATGTTAGTTGTTTTATGAAAATAAATTGTAAAATTTGGCCAAGAATATAATCAGGAATGCCCAACCAGTGAGGCTCAGTGTTTGAGTGTCAATTTATGAGGTCAGGGTTTGATTCCAGGTCAGGGCATATGCCTGGGTTGCAGGCTCTATCCTCAGTGTGGGGCATGCAGGAGGTAGCTGATCAATGATTCTCTCTGATCATTGATGTTTCTTTCTCTCCCTCTCCCTTCCTCTCTGAAATCAATAAAAATAAATTTTAAAAAAGAAATCATTTTTCATGTGCCAAATGAAAAGAACATAGATCAATTGAATGTAGCATCAGTATGGCATCAATTGGTCTATTCAGATTTTTTTATTCTTCTTGATTCAATTTTGGAGGACTGTGTGCTTCTAGGAATTTATCCATTTTTCCCAGGTTGTCCAGTTTTTGGCATATAGTTGTTCATAGTATTTTCTTACAATCCTTTGTATTTCTGTGGTATTAGTTGTTACTTCTCCTCTTTGGTTTCTGATTTTATTAATATGGGATCTCTCTTTTTTTCTTGATGAGTCGGGCTCATGGTTGTCAATTTTGTTTATCTTTTCAAAGAACCAGTTCTTGGTTTCATTCATCTTTTGTATCATGTTTTATATCTACGTCATTTATCTCTACTCTGATCTTCATTATTTCCTGCTTTCTACTTACTGTGCGATTTGCTTAGTTTTCTTTTTCTAGTTCTTTTAGATGTAGGGTTAGATTGTTTATTTGAGATTTTTCTTGCTTCTTGAGGTAGGCCTGTAATGCCATGAATTTCTCTCTCAGGACTGCTTTCACTGTGTCTCATAGATTTTGAGTTGCTATGTGTTTATTTTCATTTATCTCCATGTAGCTTTTAATTTCTTCTTTGATCTCATTGTTAACCCATTCATTGTTTAATAACATATTATTTAGTTTCCATCTGCTTGAGTATTTTTCAGTTTTTTTCTTGTTTCATACCATTGTGGTCAGAGAAGATACTTGCTATGATTTGATTTCAATTTTCTTAATTTTGTTAAGACTTGTTTTGTGTCCTAATATGTTGTCTATCCTAGAAAATGTTCCATGTGCACTTGAAAGGAATGTATATTTTGCTGCTTTGGAGTGAAATGCACTGAAGATAGCAATTAAATCATTCTGATCTAGTGTGTCATGTTAGGCTGCTGTTTCCTTGTTTATTTTCTGCTTGGAAGATCTATCCACTGATGTCAATAGGATGTTAAAATCCCCTACTATGATTGTATTACTGTCAATCTCTCCCTTTATGTCCATCAGAATTTGCTTTATATATTTAGGTGATTCTATGTTGGGTGCCTAAATGTTTACCCATTTTAATTGCTCCCTTTACCATTATGTAGTGTCCTTTTTGTCTATTATTGTAGCCTTTGTGTTAAAGTCTATTTTGTCTGATGTAAGTATTGTTATTCCATCTTTTATTTTGTTTATTTTCATTTGCATGGAATATTTTTTATCCCTTTACTTTTATTCTGCATTTTTCATTCTGAGGTGGATATCTTACAATCAGTACATATATGGGCCTTGCTTTCTTAACCATTCAGTTATCCTATGTCTTTTGATTGGAGCATTTAAGCCACTTGCATTTAAAGATATTATTGACAGGTAACAATTTATTGCCATATTGTTATTTTTACCTCTGTTCTCCCCTCTCTCTCTATTTCTTTCTTTCTTTTTTTTATTTCTTTTTCTTAAAGGAGACACTAATGTTTTTTGGAATACTGGTTTGGTGGTAATAAACTCCATTAGTCTTTTTGGGGGAGATGAGGATTTTAGGAAGCCCTTTATTTCACCTTCAATTTTAAATGATAGCCTTGCTGGATAATTAGTCTTGGTTGCAGGTTCTTGTTTGTTATTACTTTGAATATTTCATGACAGTCCCTTCTGACCTGAAGTGTTTCTATTAAGAAATCTGCTAATATGCTAATGGGAGTTCCCTTGCAGGTAACTAACCATCTTTTTCTTGCTTCTTATAAGATGCTTTCTTTGTCTTCAACCTTTGTCATTTTAATTATGCTGTCTTGGTGTGGTCCTCTTCTGAGCTTGTATTTGTGTAATTTTTTTTCTACACCAGGTTAGGGAAGTTTTCTGCTATCATTTCTTCAACCAAGTTCTCAATCCCTTGCTCACTCTCTTCTCCTCCTGGTACCCCTATCATACAGATATTTTTATGCTGATATTGTCTCATAGGTTCCTTAGGCTTTTATTTTAATTCTTCTTTTTCTTTTTGTTGTTTTGCTCTTGTGCTTACTATTATCTTGTCCTCTAAATCATACAATTATTATCTTTAAATAGCTAAAAGCTTTTTCATATATAAGAAGATTAGAATTATTCTAAAAAAATTAAAGGGACAAATCAAAGTACATGAGAGTAGGAGGTAGAATTAATTTGTTTAAAAAGATTTCTCTAATCAATCATATTTGCTCAGTGTCAAATTCAACTCTATCTCAAGAGAGTATGTCAGTCCTCTATAAAGAAATTTTAGTATGAAGTAATGATTATGATGTAAAAATAATTGTACCTTCAAAGGGCTTTCTCAGTCAGAATAGATTTTCTATGATATAAATATATTTCTTCCCTTTAATCCATAGATCTTTCATTCTGTTAGTTGGATTTTAAGGAATATTTATAATTTTTTAATTGTAAATGTAGTATATGTTTAATAGTAGAAGATGTTTAATTATAAGGAATATACCAACCAAGAAAAAGGTGAAATGTTATAGGTAGAAGAACTGAGAATGGAAACAATGAGTTGGAGGTTAGAAACAATATATGGGTACATGTAATAGTATTGACATTTATTGTATATGAGGGCTAAAAGAGAAGGCAAACAGATGCTTCTGTCTGCTGTTTTGAGCCAGCATGTGGGAGAAGAGTGAAGCCAGCAATAGAAATAAATACCAAAAAAGGAGATTAGTTTGAAATTAAAGATGGCAAAGATGATGATATATTGAATTTAAGAAATAGTTATCATCAAATAGAAACCAATGAATTGAGGAGGAAATTAAAACACTAGAGCCCTGGCTGGTGTGGCTAAGTTGGTTGGAGAGTCATCCAGTGCACCGAAAGGTCACTGGTTTGATTTCCAGTCAGGGCACATACTCAGATTGTGAGTTCCCTGGTCAGGATTTGTACAGGAGGCAACAGATCTCTCTCTCTCTCTCTCTCTCTCTCTCTCTCTCTCTCTCTCTTTGAAATCAAATTTAAAAAAACAAAAAACAAAAAACATGTCCTTGGGTGAGGATTGAAAAAACGAAACAATAGAATTTGTTTTTTTTCTTTGTGAAGAATAAATTAGCAAGAATCTGATCTTATTTGGAGTCCATCTGAAGAGATTTATTTTTTCAAGTAATAAAATAGACCTGATTATAAAGTGGTCTTTTCATGAACTCAGGTTATATTCTGTGAAGCTATTCTGCTTGGTCAAAACCTTGTTTTAAATGTGGTTTCCTAATAAATTATTCCTTTCAGAATGCAAAATAGCACATTTGAAGAACAATAGCTTAGAATTAGGAGAGCCAAGTAATAATTTTAGCTTTGCCGCAAATTGTGGAACTTTGGGCAAGTTACCATTTCTTTCAATGTTAACCAATGGCTTAGACTGTGCTATTTTAAATCCTCTCCCACATGCTAGTATTTCTTTCTAATTATCTCAGAAGCTTTAATAAAGCCTCAAAGTTGAGAACAATAGACATTAAGTGACCCAATATTTAAAAGAACAGTAGACACTAGAAGATGACAATACGACCCAGCTTAAAAAATCAGAGAATTGAAAATTTAAAGAAAGTTAAGGAAAGTAATAAAAAGAGAAGTCATCAGACTATATAAAGCTGATGGAAGTAGACTGAGTTTTCTTTTTGCTTCCCGGAGGGGGAAAGAAAGAGGACACTTCCCTAAAATCAAGACATAAAGCTCCAGAGGAACTCCTTATGTCAATAGCAATGTCATCTGGAAGAAAAATCTTGACTCTCACTCCCCCACTAAATGCTTGCTAGGCTACAGAAACTTGGATGTCCGTAGCAGAGAGCATGATGGGGCAAAACATGCTAGAGAAATCTTGGGAGGGTGGGCATGGAAACTAATTCCTGCTTATTTATTTATTTTTTGTCACAAATTTGATTATCATTGAAGGGTGAATGAGATTAAAATGTCAAAAGGATAGGAAAAATTCCAGCTTTTGGTAGGGCAAAGGGTTGTGGACTTTCTGGGGAATAGAAGTTGGTCCTGCAGAGGGAGCCAGGCCTGAGCCAATGCCACCTGACAGAAGGAAGTAACCTCAAAAGAAGAAAATGAGGGCCAATTCCTAGAGGCTAGACCTCGGAGAGAGGCAGGAGCATAAGATAAGAGTTGAAGGCAGTGATGGTGAACCTTTTGAGCTTGGTGTGTCAGCATTTTGAAAAACCCTAACTTAACTCTGGTGCCGTGTCACATATAGAATGTTTTTGATATTTGCAACCATAGTAAAACAAATATTTATATTTTTGATATTTATTTTATATATTCAAATGCCATTTAACAAAGAAAAATCAACCAAAAAAATGAGTTCACGAGTCACCTCTGACATGCGTATCATAGGTTCGCCATCACTGGTTGAGGGAGTAGATTGCTCCGTCCAGGAACAGGGCAGCATGATAGATTATAAAAGCCTCCAAAGTACCATCACGTGTAGTCCACTTGAGAGTCAGTATTTGGCATTTGCCATGTGGATAGCCTTGATGGCCATTTCACAGCAGTGACTAAGCCTCGCAACCTCTATATTTCGAACAGCATCTGAAAAAGTCATCAGGAGAAGGGAGGGGAAGAAAAAATAACAACTCACTTGCCTTATCACAGGTCTTCTAGCCACAGGACAAACCTGATTTGAGGAGAGAAGGGGTATGAGACTGAAGTTTTGGTATTGGGAGGGCTGAATGCTGGATACATCAGTATTCTAAAAATCAGTCACAGTTTTTATCAGCCAAAACAGGCCTTGTTCCAGTACCTTAAAGTATATAATAAACTGGGGACCATCAATAGCAGGGGAAGGGAAATCTGACAGAAAATATTTAAAGGCAGTAGAGAAAAATAAAAATGTTCAGTCGTATCACAACTAAGTTAAATTTTCTCTCCTTATTTACATATAACCTCCCAGTAGCCTTTCACTGGTATTATCTAATCTAATAAAAGAGAAACATGGTAATTGGTGTACGACTGCTACCCTTCCCATTGGCTAATCAGGGAGATATGCAAATTAACTGTCAGCCAAGATGGTGGCCGGCAGCCAGGCAGCTTGAAACTAACATGAGGCTTGCTTGCTTCAGTGACGGAGGATTCCAACGTCCCCCCCCCCCCCCCCATCTTGCCGGCCTCTGAGCCTGCAGTTTGAAACATTTTAACAAATATAGAAGCTAAAAAAAAAACCCAGAAATCAGCTTTCAGCGAGCTGGGATCTCAGAGCTGGAGTTATACATTGTTTCGATTACCTACTTTCAGCAGCGGAGGCCTAAGAGCTGGAGCCTAAGAGCTAAAGCTGGCCCAGAATTTTAAAAAAAAGAAAAAAAGGAGCGATTGGGAGCTTCCGTCACCCGCCAGCCTGAAAACAGCCTTCAGCCCCTCACCCAGACTGGCCAGGCACCCCAGTGGGGACCCCCACCCTTAAGGGTGTGTGACCAGCTGCAAACATCCCTCAGGCCCTCACCCAGGCTGGCCAGGCACCCCAATGGGGACCCCCACCCTGATCCAGGACACCCTTCAGGGAAAACCAGCCAGCCCCACCCATGCACCAGTCCTCTATCCTATATAGTAAAAGGGTAATATGCCTCCCAGCACCGGGATCAGCGGAGCCGAGTCCCGGCACCGGGATCAGTGTGACAGGGGGCAGCGCCCAAACCCCCTGATTGCCCTGCGGCTCTGTGTATGACAGGGGGTGGGGCCACAATCTCCCTATCTGCCCTGCTCTGTTCGTGACAGGGGAAGGCGCCCAACCTCCTGATCAGCCCTGCGGCTCTATGTGTGACAGGGGAAGGCACCCCAACCTCCTGATCAGCCCTGCTCTGTGCCTGATACGGGGGAGCTCCCCAACCTCTGATCGCCCTGCGGCTCTGTTTGTGACAGGGGGCGGCGCCCCAACCCCCCGCCCCCACGGGCCCTGCTCTGTGTGTGACAGGGTAAAGCCATAACCTCCCCATCGGCCCTGCCCTGAGTGTGAGAGTGGTGGCTTCCCAACCCCCTGATCAGCCCTGCTCTGTGGGTGATAGAGGGTGGCGCCCCAACCCCCTGACCCACCCTGCTCTATGTGTGACAGGGGGCGGTGCCCCAACTCCCCTATCGGCCCTACTCTCTGAGTGACAGGGGGCAGTGCCCCAACCCCTTGATCGGCCCTGCTCTGTGTGTGACAGGGTACGGAGCCCCAACCCCCGGATTGGCCCTGCTCTGTGCGTGTCAGGGGGTGACGCCACAACCTCCCCATCGACCCTGCTGAGTGTGACAGGGGCGGTGCCCCAACCCCCCAATTGGCCCTACCCTGAGCGTGACTGGGGGTGGCATCGCAACCTCCTGATCCGCCCTGCTCTGTGCATGACAGGGGGCGGCGCCCCAACTCCCCAATCGGCCCTGCTCTGAGCCTGACCAGGTGCTGCTCCTAGGGATTGGGCCTGCTCTCTGCCACCCGGGAGCAGGCCTAAGCCAGCAGGGTGTTATCTCCCGAGGGGTCCCAGACTGCGAGAAGGCACAGGCCAGGCTGAGGGGCCCCCCCTTCCCCCCGAGTGCACAAATTTTTGTGCACCAAGCCTCTAGTTTTTTTCTATAAAAATGTATTGAATATTACTAAGTCAGGCAGTGTCCTGAATACTTTTAGGGGGGGGGGCTGTAATGTGGGAGATGAGGGAGTAGAGAAAAAGACCACCCTCCATAGTCTTCAGTCACAGAGTTTGCAGACATTTGGACTGGTAAACAAACTTAAACTAACATATGGTATAGAAAATACCTTATATGAACCATATTTTCATTAGAGATTTTTCTTGAACCCTCTACTGGCTGATTTATTAAGTAATTCATGCCAAAGAGCTACAGGAAATGCCAGGGTTTAAGTGGATGGTGAGGTATTGAGTGTATTTGAATAGGTGGAAAGAAAAGTGCATTAGTACACCATATTTTGCAGAGAGAGCCCAAGCTCTGCCGGCTCATATTTTTGGCACATTATGGAGATTTTTGCACAATTTCCCTCCCTTTTCCCCAAGCACTTATATTACATAACCATATGCTCTAAGTGGACTTTACATTTAGGAAATAAATTGAGAGCATATGACTTGCAGATCTACAAATGATTAATCTTAATCTTTAGAGAAAGCATGGAATCCAGAAGAAATAGATGTTTTTCTAGAATAATGTGCAGAAGTTATGCTATGTAGGTTTTTATTAGGCATTTTGCTGTAACTTATGCTAATATTGTAGTTTGTTATTGAATGTTATGATTATCATTTAATTAAGAAACAGGAGTAGCAGATGATTTTTTTTCTATTTTGAGATAAAATGTAGAAAAATATATTCTTGAAGTGGTAAATAATATAGAACAAATGGAATGTTTAGCATAGCTTATGGGAATATCACATGATAAATGCCATAGACATTTCTTCAAAACAGTGTTTGGACAGTATTTCAGTTGTTGCTTCTAAAATATTTAAAGATGATTCTGCATTTTCTGAAAACGTTTATAGTGAGGAACTGATTCCCAAAGGTTTCCATTGTGTTCATTTATTATTGGGTATGAATAACCGCCATATCACAAAATTAATCTTTTGAAATAGGTCTGAGGTTTATTTATCAGTATTGAAGGCATTTGTAAGAAAGATATGATTTCTACATTGTGTTCTATACTGAGTTCCTCAAACAATTTCTCAGTTTACAACTACAGTATGTCCTCCCTGGACATCACCAATATGTTCTTCTAACTGTGCAAAAGATGTATAACAAAAGCAATTTTACCATAGGCTAATTGATATTAACAAGGCTAAGTTTCTGCAGAATATCATTAAGATTATAAAGAAATATCATTGAATGAAACAATTTTATTTGAGGACCTGCTATATTAGCTTTAAAAATGAATATTTAAATTATTTGCTTCATTCTCTCTTTTGGGGAAAAATATATGCCGGGTACTTTAGGTCTGATCCTTATATTGCCTTAATATTCTGCTACCCCATAAAGAACTACACCACTTTTCCATGTTTTAGTCTCATTGGCCTTGCTTACTATTATACCCAGTACAGGTCGTCTCCCATATATCGCAGGGTCCTGGAGGGCCCATAGACACCCAGCAGTTGCCTTATGGGATAATGGCTGATCTCTATCTCCAAAAATTAGGAGAATCTAGGGTGGTAAAAGCCACATAATTATGACACAATGAAACAGGTCCCAATACAGACCCTCATGGTAGCAGCAGGCCTACCTGTGTTGGGGGCTGTCACTGGAACAAGTTTCTGCAATGTGATTAGACTTACTTAAAATGAGTAATTGTCACAGTTGTTGGTATGGAAAGGTAATTAATTACATGAAGTAATTATAGTTTTTCCTGAAGTATGTGTAGGTTTGACGTATTTTTTTTAGAAATTAAAATAGCAATATTTTTTGTATCTTGAAAGGTAGTGTGTTGTTTGGGGCCAGTATTTCAGGGTAGACATGCCATTCACAGAATGTGGGAAATGCTGGTGAAACTAAAGCAGTGGTAGAGCAAAATGTAAACATGAACAGTATCTTCATCTAAAGGAATGATTTTGAAGGGCAGCTTTAAAATGAGTAACCTGTTGGTAGAGGGAAAGGCTTGATAAACACCGTCTGCCTGAAGACTAGGATCACAGTAAACCAGACAAACATAGCCATACCACCTGTGCTTTTGTAGCTTCAGAGGAAAGCGCCATGAATAAGATGCAGAACTGCAATAATTTGGAAATGTGATAAGTGAGCCTATTTAAATCTTTTGATTATTTTCAACTGAGAATTTAATAAGTTCTAACCTGATCATTCAGTATTCATGTATTCAACATTCTAATCCACCAAAACCAGAAAAAATACCTCATTAGAAAAAGGATCTCAAATAAAGAACATGTATATTTAGAATATTAAAACACTCATAGTGCCTTGAGTAATTGCTGTAATGGAAAGTAAAAGTCAGAGGTAACCATGGCAATATGTTGTCTGGACAGAATTTCTCACATATTAATTAGTATGTATTAGTAAATTATTGTATATTTAAAATATTTGAAAAACATTTGAATAAAAGGTAATAATTTGAACACAGACACTTTCATTTTAATATCAACTTAAAGGTTATTATTACTCTCCAGTCAAGTATATATGAAACAAAGACCATGTCTCCAGCATTGGGATAGTGGGACACAGTGCTTACAGAAATATAAAACAAGCTTCCTTCCTTACGGTATTCTTAAAATATTCTTGCATGTGGGATAAAGTTAATGAGTAGAAAAATAAATGTGAATAACAGAAGATAAGCCATCAATTAGAGAATTCACACACTATATAAATGATCAAGGAAGGGTGTTTTATAAAAAAGCAATTAGGGAGAGATTAATTGGAGTAGTGGGTCTATAGTCATTCATTTAAAGATAAATTTGAGTTATTAAGGAGGAAAGATCATCTGTGTAAAGGTAAATATCATGAGCAGAGGGATACATGTCTATAGTCAATGGAAAGAGTATAGTAAGCTCATAGGAGAGTGGTTTGAGATGATTATAGGAGGCAAGTGCTAATCATCTTATTGATAATTAATTCTCTAAAATATCAGAGTATTTATTTTGTAAACTATCATAACACTAGGAATACTAGTGCTGTGATGTATATAATGTATGGTATACATTAAGAAAAAGGTATTAAAACCTTATATTTCAAAATGCTCATAAAAAGTTCTAAGGTATGACTGTGAAATCATGTTGCAGATTTAGTATAACCTAGACAACACTTATTTCCTGGAAATTTTTCCTGGTTACAGCTATTCTTGAACACAGACACTTTCATTTTAATATCAACTTAAAGGTTATTATTACTCTCCAGTCAAGTTTTTGCTCTTATCTCTGACTCTTCCCTGATTTCTCTAGTTTTCTTTAGCTTCAGCTAAATAGTCTCTTGACTGTCTACCAAATAGGTCATCCAAATTCCCACATCCACCACGTGGAACGTTTCATTCCACCCTTCTTCCTCACATGCACTTCTCCTATTTTATTCTGTCTATTCAATTCTTACTCATTTTTCAACAATTTTGATTATCATTCAGGTGAAGCTTCTCCTAATTCATCCAACCCAGAGTGATATTTCCTTCTTTCAAGCACATTGACTGAATAGCATGCATAATTCATTTGGCACAAATAAAATATACTCTCTTTTAAAATATTTTGTGTTACCTCGATACCTATAGCACTTATTTAGGGCAGGCTAATTACTGGGAAACCACAGACTATCCCAGTGACTTAACCATATGAAGTTTATTTTTCACTCAGCTTACCATCCCATCAATGTGGTTGGTGGTGTTGTTTATAAGGGGAAGGGGGAGGGAATCAGGGGCCCATGTTCCTTTACTAGTGGCTAGTGGCTTAGCAGTGTATCTTAGGGTCTGGGGATCTTCCAGAGAACCTTGGCCATCTGGCTTTCCCGGCTAAAACAAAGATGAGAAAGTAAGGAGGACTGTGTCCAAACATGATTGTGTAGGGAATTTAACTTACTGTAAAGTCTTCAGCTTTTACTCTGAATTAAATATGGTGCCATGAAGGATTTATGTCAAGGAAAGAGAACAATCAAACTATGTTTTAAAAGGAACAGTGGGTAAGCAGGGGAAAGTAAGGAGGCTAATACAGTAGGCCAGGTAAGAAGTGATGGTGGTTTAGACCAGCTTGGTAACAGAGTAGGTGGTGATAGTTTCAGGATATATTTTTAAATTACAGCCAATAACATTTCCCAGTGGTTAGCATGTGCATTGTGAATGATAAAAAGGGAATCAAGGTTGACAGGGATGACAACACCTAGAATATCACATTGGCATTCGATAAATAAGTTTAAAGAAAGAATGAGTTTTAAAAACTGTTGTTGTTTTTTCTACTTACAACTTACTTAAATACCTCTCTGACTTCTGGCCCTATATTTTCTGGTATCAATGGGAATATTTTTTTTCTTCCATTAAAACCCTGAAACCCAAATGCATATTTTAGATATTTATAAAGATTTTTGATCTTCTCTTGTAATATACCCTTGATTGCTAGAATGCACAAAGGATACATAATCAAAAAAAGCTTTATGTTATAGGCCAACAAAGCACATAAGACATAAAAATTGAACGTAAACCCTTGTCGCTAGTATGAAAGGCACTGTCAGTTTTTAGTGTATCTTTCACACACTGGGGACCCCTGTCAGTGAAATTTCAACCTTTAACTGCCTTTATTAAAAGCACATATTATCATGTGGCCATGAAAGCATGATATAACAGAATACTATTTGTTTCTTTCTCTTGTCGCCACTCTCTTCACCATGGCGGGGGGGGGGGGGGGGGAGTTGTATAACTGTGCTTACAAGAGCTATTTAATTTGATCTGAAGCAGATTTTAAAAATAGAGAAGACTTTTATAGATATGCACAAAGCTAAGTTAATGTTTTAACATATTTTTTAGGTTGCTTTATACTATCAACAAAATCCCACCATCTAAAAGCTGTTAATGTATCACTGTTTTTCGCCTTAGCTGTCCTTCTCCCTTCCCTATGTTTACAAATGATCTGTACCAGAATATACAACTCCTATCACATCCCCATGATTTGGATTATGTCCACCCATGTGTTTTAGCATTCTCCTGAATCTCTTTTCTACTCCCAGCATAATGACAAGATGAGGTCAAGGACTGGCGTATACACAGTGCGAAGAGCATTCTCTCTTTTATGTACAAAGATTGTGGAGTGACTAAGAATATTTATCTCCAGGGTTGGTTCAATTTAACCAGAATTTCTCACAGTAGTAGCTGATGACTTAATTGCTACCCAGGCCTGATTGTTGATCTAGCTAGAATAGTCTCTATTTTTTTTTTTTTAATCCACAACATATTCAGTATAATGGCATAGTTCTCATTGGATTCAGTGGGCAATTTCACTTTATTGTGAAGAAACATTCTAGTTTCCGACTTACATGACCTGGCCTTGTTCACTCTTGTAGCAGTGCAGGAGGTAGCGTTTATTTTATTTGCTGTGAGGCTTTGACTGGGAACAGCTTTCCTGGAGTGGAGTGCTTTGGTTGGTGACTTTTATCATTAAGTGCAGCCGTGTGAAAAGCTGCAGATAATGCAGGCAAGTGAGGCTTTAACACTCTGCCTGTCTAGAGGATGTTGCTGATGTCTGGACAAAGCTTATACTCAGAAGGTAACCTTGGTCTGTTTCTTTGTGCTCAGATTCTTATGCGAGTTCATGTCATTCGGTTGTTCCTCATCTGTGCAGTGTTAAGAAGAGCATTACACTTTAGGAGCAAATAAGTTTAACTCTTGCACTCCACCCGCCATATAATGGGATATCATGGGGTAGTAGGTTTGCCAAGGCCTGTTCTGACTGTATGAACTCTTGACTTGGAACGCAACTGTGAAAAGAAGTGCTTTAGTTGCAATGCAATAGGTAGCAGCAATTTTGCCCAGCAAAAAGCTGTAGGTGGTTAACAATGGCTTGCCACACCGCTGTTAATGGTAGCACTTTAGATTCTTACAACCCTGTAAGTGGTAACATTTAAACTCGGCACAACAATGTAAAAGGTGGTACTTTCATGTCTTTCAAAAAGACTCTGGTGTGGTTATCTTCACTTTCCAGTTGATTTTGATAGACACATAGGTGATAATGTGGATTATTTTCATTACCACCCTCATCAAGTCACAGGACATTAAATTAATATTAACTGGAAAAAGTTGTAGACGTTTCTTTAGTATCAATGATTTCCGCACATATAAAATAAGTAAATTCAATAAGAAAATAATTTAAACCTCTCAAACATGCCTCTTTTTAAAAGTGTTAAGTGAAAATAATAAGTAGAGTGCAATTTTGAAAAGCAATCTAGCCCTGACCCATGTGGCTCAGTTGGCTGGGTGTCCTCCCATATACCCAGAGGTCGCTGGTTCAATTCCCAGTCAGGGCACAACCCAGATTGCTTGCAGGCTCCATGCAGGGTAGGCAACATACAGGAGGCAGCTGATCAATGTATCACTCATTGATGTTTCTCTCAATCCCTTCCTCTCTTTCTAAAATCAATACAAACATATTTTAAAAAGGAAAGTAAGTCAATCTAAAGAAGAGCAAAACTGAATATATAACACAACTCAGGAACATATGATAAGCTCTAGAGTAAATGGTAAATACATGAGTTATCAATCTTCTAAATAAAAATAACTAATAACACGGAGGTTGTGCCCGTGATGCTGTGAATGTCAGTTTCTAAAGAGTCACTGAATTTCTTTTTTTTCTCTTTCAAATATATGCTACCCTGTATATACACTGTTAATTGCAGATGATGTTGTAGGTTTCACCTGTAAATATTTAACCTCATGGTGCATTGCATCCCTGAAAAGAGTCTGAGGCATTTTAAAACCCTTCTGCTAAAGGTGTGGACCTGGACCAGCCCTATCAGCATCACCTCGGAGCTTGTTAGAAATGCAGAATCTCCTCCGAAAAACCAAGATGGCGGCATAGGCAAACACCTGAAATTGCTGCCTCGCACAACCACTTCAAAAATACAACTAAAAGACAAAACGGACATCATCCAGAACCACAGGAAGACTGGCTGAGCGGAAATTCTACAACTAGAAGGAAAGAGAAAAGCACACTGAGACTCAGAGGAGGTGCAGAAGTAAAGTGCAGAGGTATGGAGGTGCACGTGGAAAGGGCTGGCAACTGAGGACACGGTTGTCTTTTTTAATCGGGAGGGAGTCTCAAGCTCCCGACTGCTCTCAACTCCTGTTCTGGGCGAGTCTCTGGGGACCCAGACTCATATGGGGAGAAACTGGACTGTCTGGCATCGGTCGGAACTCAAGGGCTGCTTTCTCTCAGAGGTGCTTGCAGCGATTACCAGGACCCAGGGCCTCTTAGGGAAGGACTGAGGAGCAGCCATAGCTGCTTACTCTGCCCTGTTGATCCCCTGAGACCTTGCCCCACCCAAGCTGTGCACAGAGGCTTTTGCATATGAAAGGCCTGGCCCTTTGCAATGTGAAAATTACCTAACAAATTGCAGCTATGTCAGAGAGACCCAGAACATCCAAAAGAAGGCCCAAGGCCCCACAGCAGCTTGCATTGCTTCACAGCTGGGCCTCATCTGGGCACCTCCAAACCCCAAACAAAGAAGAGGAATCTGCAGATCTCTCTGTAGCTCCTGCTGGGTAGCCTTAGGCAGAGGCTAAATTAGCACCTCCTTAGATCCAAGAGCCAGTGTACCCAGTGGTCAGAGTGGGACCATCCAGATTACAACTGCTCAGATCCATAAGAGACACACTCAGGGGGCAGACTCATTGAGCACCAAAGCCCCACTGAAGCAAGTCCTGCCCCAGAAGGGTGTCTCCAGCACAGAAGTTCTCCCACTGTAGACACAGCTGATTATCACAGCCAATTGGCCTGGAGGTCAATTCCTCCCAATGATACCAACTACAATCAAGGCTTAACTACAACAAGACTGTGAACACGGCCCACAAAGGGGTGCACCAAGAGTGTCCACCTCAGGTAATTGGGGAGGCTGAGCCACTGGGCCCTATAGGACACCTAGCACAGAAAGACACTCTGTCAACACAGCGAAGCATAAAAAAAGCGGAGACAAAGAAACAGGTCACAGATGACAGAAATAGAGGAAAGAAAACTACTGGATATAGAGTTCAAAACCACACTTATAAGGTTTTTCAAGAATTTTCTAGAAACTGCCGATAAATTTAGTGAGACCCTCAAGAAATCTAGTGAGACCCTCGATGTTGTGATAAAGGACCAACTAGAAATTAAGCATACACTGACTGAAATAAAGAATATTATACAGAGTTCCAATAGCAAACTAGAGGATCACAAGAATCAAGTCAAAGATTTGAAATACGAAGAAGCAAAAAACACCCAACCAGAAAAACAAAAAGAAAAAGAATCCAAATATATGAAGATAGTGTAAGGAGCCTCTGGGACAACTTCAAGCGTACCAATATCCGAATTATGGGGATGCCAGAAGAAGAGAGAAAGCAAGATATTGAAAACCTATTTGAAGAAATAATGACAGAAAACTTCCCCTACCTGGTGAAAGAAATAGACTTACAAGTCCAGGAAGCACAGAGAATCCCAAACAAAAGGAATCCAAAGAGGACCACACCAAGACACATCATCATTAAAATGCCAAGAGCAAAAGACAAAGAGAGAATCTTAAAAGCAGCAAAAGAAAGATAGTCAGTTACCTACAAGGGAGTACCCATACAACTGTTAGCTGATTTCTCAACAGAAACTATGCAGGCCAGAAGGGAGTGGCAAGAAATATACAAAGTGATGAATAGCAAGAACCTACAACTAAGAGTACTTTATCCAGCAAAGCTATCATTCAGAATTGAAGGTCAGATAAAGAGCTTCACAGATAAGAAAAAGGTAAAGGAGTTCATCACCACCAAACCAGTATTATATGAAATGCTGAAAGGTATCGTTTAAGAAGAGGAAGAAGAAGAAAAAGGTAAAGATACAAGTTATGAACAAGAAATACACATCTATCAACAAGTGAATCTAAAAATCAAGTGATTAAATAATCTGATGAACAGAATAAACTGGTGAATATAATAGAGTCAGGGGCATAGAAAGGGAGTGGACTGACTATTCTCGGGGGGTGGGGGGGGAGGAGAGGTGTGGGGACGCGGGAAGAGACTGGACAGAAATCATACACCTGTGGATGAGGACAATGTGGGGGGTAAGGGCAGAGGGTCGGGGGGAACTGGGTGGAGGGCAGCTATGGGGGGGAAAAAGAGGAACAACTGTAATAATCTGAACAATAAAGATTTAATTTTAAAAAAAAAGAAGAAAGAAAGAAATGCAGAATCTCACCCCCAGGCTGCTGACTCATAGTCTGCAGTTTAAGGTCCCCCAGACTCAGACACATTTTAAAGCTTGAGAAGCACTGATCTAAATGATCTAACTAATCTGAGGTCTTGCCTTGGTGGAGATTTCTTCCAGGGCCCAGGCATCACAAGCAAAATTAGAGCTTTTGCAGGACAGGTCAAGGAAGCTGTGAATGAATCAGGCCAGAGTCCTTCGTTTAACATCTTGGAGCCACTTTAGGACTTTTCTCAAATTTCTTGAGATCACCCATTTCCTGGATGTGAGATATTGCCATGTACCAAGAGAGCATTAGGACATCATCAGTTGAGGTAACCTGGAATCCTACTAAGAGACTGAACTCAATCATGGACTAGCCCAGTGATGGCGAACCTATGACACGCGTGCCAGAGGTGACACGCGAACTCATTTTTTTTGGTTGATTTTTCTTTGTTAAATGGCATTTAAATATATAAAATAAATATCAAAAATATAAGTCTTTGTTTTACTATGGTTGCAAATATCAAAAAATTTCTATTTGTGACATGGCACCAGAGTTAAGTTAGGGTTTTTCAAAATGCTGACACGCCAAGCTGAAAAGGTTTGCCATTGCTGGAGTAGCCTGTAGTTAGAACAGTATGATCAAGGAGGTTTTCCTGGAAACTCAGAGAGAATTAGAGACTTATTTTCTCATAGATGCAGTGTAAACAAAAGATCACAACAAACCAACCAAGATCTATCTCTTATGTGAATCCTTCATTTTTTTTAAAATATATTTTATTGATATTTTTACAGAGAGGAAGGGAGAGAGATAGAGAGCCATCGATGAGAGAGAGACATCGATCAGCCGCCTCCTGCACATCCCCCTCTGGGGATGTGCCCGCAACCCAGGTACATGCCCTTGACCGGAATTGAACCCAGGACCTTTCAGTCCGCAGGCCGACGCTCTAGCCACTGAGCCAAACCGGTTTGGGCTGCATCTTTCATTTAATATACATTCATCCAAGCAAGATTTTTAAACATCCCATAAAACTCAACAAAAATCATGGATTTGGGGAAAATTCATAAACTTTAATAGGCATGATTCTAAAGCAAAGTATCTTAAAGCAAAGAAAGGTATTCTTGTATGTCTTTGTTTCAGAACTTAAATTAACATGGCATGCTTATTAGTATACTGGGGACAGCCATTTAACAAACATGCAGGGGAAAGAAAAGTTTCCTTCCCATTGCATGTGTTTTGTTAGCGGATAGCCAATTCTCTAGAATTTCCCTGCTGGAGTGCTAGAAGCTGACTGCTTTTTTTCCTATTGATTTACAAAGCACAAGTTGTTCTTTGGTGGGGAAGCACCACTTCATCAATGTAAAGGGAATTCTGTTTGTCAAACTGTAAAACTAAAGATGTCCATTAGACATAACTATTCAAACTTTTATAAATGGATAAGTCATAGTAATCACAATTATATTATGTTGAAAGAGTCATGTGTATAAAACTAATATAATTGAAAAATGATGACATGCTTTGGCCTGTTATTGATTCTGTTTATTATACATGAGAAGTTTTCTTCAACCAATAATTGGCAGGGAAAATAAATAGCACTTAGCTTTTTAGATAAGCTTTCTTTATATATATCAAATTTCAGATGATATTTCCAGTACAGTATTCTCTTTCAGGCCTCAACTGCATAATGAATTAGAGTTGAGAACTGGTTTCCATTAAAGACTCTCCTATTGTTTAAAAGGGTATATTTTTTAAAGTACATGTAGTATGATTCACTTAAGTAACAAGCTAATTGAACATCTACTGTCAGGTATAGGCATATATAAAATGAGTTCCATGCCCTAGCTGGTTTGGCTAGAGCGTAAGCCTGTGGACTGAAGGATTCCGGGTTTGAGTCTTATCAAGTGCACATGCCTGGGTTTTGGATTTGATCCTCAGTATGGGGCATGCAGGAGACAGCTGATCAATGATTCTCATCATTGATGTTTCTATCTCTCTCTCCCTCTCTCTTCTTCTCTGTAATCAATAAAAATATATATTTTAAAAATAATAATAATAAAATAAATAAATAAATAAATAAATAAATAAATAAATAAATAAATAAATAAAATGAGTTCCGTGAACTAACCGTTCTTGGCTCTGGAGCCCCCATCTTCCTTTGTAGCAAGTGACTGATTCCAACCAAATCAGTTAAACTAGTCCACCCTAGTAATATGATAAGTCACTTCAGATTTGAATAATCTTAGAGATTTGCAAAATTCAACTATTTCTTCCTTCCCCTTCCTGTTGCTAACTCTATATATCCTTCCAAAAGACTTCAAGCTCACCCAAAATGGTGGCAATGAGGGCAGCGTCTGCCCTCTCTGTTTATGTTTGGGACTCGGTGAGGAATTCCAGCGGTTGTTTGTTTAGTTGGCACTCCTTTACCTGCTGGTAATAAATGACAAACTGCTGGGGTCCTCACCCAGTCTGATTTCTGGCACTGGTTGGATCCAAGTGTTTGTCTTTAGATGCTTGGCTTTCTCTGCTCTGGCAACATCTCATTCTGGCTCTTCTGTGTGGCACATTTAGTGTTTCTCAAGTGTCCAGCTAGCACCACTCTAGCCTCCTTGCTCATAAATTCTATGGGGAAATGACCACCCCTTCCCTACGCCTTCAGTGAGTGATCTGCTCTACAGCTGTGTTGGGCATTTTTCTCTTTTGGATGCCTTGTGGTGGGGTGGGCAGGGGAGAGGTCACCCAGCCAGCACTGGAGCATCTGTCTTTACCTCTTCTGGGTGTCTGGCCCAGGGACTCCTTGAGAGTATACCTGAGTTCTTCAGGAACTGGAGCTCCCCTTCATATCTTTCTGTTTGCTGTGACCATATGCCATCTCTCTCTGGTATTCACCCACAATTCTGAGTCACTAGGGTATCTGGAGATTCTATTGGTTGCAAGAATCCCTAGAAGGAACATGATGCCAGTCTTTCTTACTACCAGACCTCCCTGCACATTATGGGAGTTATGTGAAGAATCATAATTTTAAACTCTCCAATTCTTGCTCTCTAACACTCTACCCATGCAACTCCTGTTTTGCAGGCCCTTTTCATACCGTGTGTGTGTGTTTGGTGTTTTTTTAAAATATATTTTTATTGATTTTTTACAGAGAGGAAGGGAGAGAGATAGAGAGTTAGAAACATCGATGAGAGAGAAACATCGATCAGCTGCCTTCTGCACATCCCCCACTGGGGATGTGCCCGCAACCCAGGTACATGCCCTTGACCGGAATCGAACCTGGGACCTTTCAGTCCGCAGGCCGATGCTCTATCCACTGAGCCAAACCGGTTTCAGCAACGTGTGTGTGTTTCAGAAAGGTTTTTTTTGGTTCTTTGACACTGTAGATGAAGATAAGGAAAGTGTGCCTTTTAAAAAGAAATTTCTTCTAAATTTAGAATCCAAACAACAGCTTGTTTTTCTTAGGTAGGGATTAAAAGTCCAGCACTTTCTTTTTAGCACTCAGATGGAAAGGGACAGTTAATAAACTAGAGGAGCAGGAAAGGGTATGTGTAGGTGACACTTCACATTATCATGTTATATATGTGATCATAAAATATTGTTAGTATTATTATTATACTTTATGGCTTTCACAGTAGGGAACAATTCATATTTTAATATACATGAAAAACATGATTTTTACTGACATCGAATGATGTATTTCATTTTCATTCATGATAAATATTAGTCAATTTTTAAAATGCTCTAAAACTCAAAACTATTCCTGTGATATATAATGTATATCTCTAATAGTGCTCCTTATTAATCAAATAAGATTAGGGAAATTGGATATGATTAAGTTAAGAGAGGTAGCATTTAAGAAAGTTATAATTATGAGTCAGTTGCACTTCTTCAAATCTATTTTGGAAATGCTACACATCGGTGGTTAAGGGTTTCAAAGCAGGAAAACCTTGTATCCTCATAATATAGACTGTGTCTAAAATAAGTGTCTTTACATCTCAATTTTTCATTTTGAGATTTTTGAATGTAAATAAGATATCTACATTTTGAAGGCACTTAGAGAATTGTGTTGTTGGAGTTTTTTGAGGTTTGGGTTTGTTTGTTTGTTAGATAACTATAGTAAACCTCTTTAATCATTTTATTGAGCTGAGTTTATTAAAATGCCTCCAGTTTCATAGGCCAGATATCGACATGTAACTTTAGAAGAGAACAGTTTTCTGCCTGATTCCCAGTCAGGGCATATGCTGGGGTTACAGGCTCAATCCCTTGTGTGGGGTGTGCAGGAGGCAGCCGATCAATAGTTTTCTCTCATGATTGATCTCTCTCTTTCTCTCTCTCTCTCTCCCTTTCTCCCTCCCTCCGTTCCTCTCTGAAATCAATAAAAGTACATTAAAAAAAATAGAACAGTTTTCTGACGGGTTTTTAACAATTGATTTACCCACGTAAGAAGTTTACTTTAACCAGCTATTGATCGGTCTATTATTTTACATATTATATCTGTCAGATCTTATAGCAAAATCGAACGTGCTTTCATGTTGTCAGCTGTCTATGAAGTAATGTTTCAATTTGAGATTATTTGGTATTATTTCCAAATGCAGTATTTTGGCCTAAAGGACACAGATTATATTGCATTGTATATTTTTAAATACAGAAAGATGGGTTATACTAATTACATATAAAGAATTTTAAATCTCATATTAAACTCCCTCCCTCTTCCACTGCCAAATACTAATGTTGATATGCTGAGTTCTATGTGCAAATAATTTTCACAGTCCTTGGGTAGCCATCTTCAATGCCTCAATCAGACAAAAAAAAATATATTGAATGTTTACAATATATTTAATTGTGTGGTATTTGATTTCTTAAGCACTTTGTCAAAGCTTAAAATCCCAGTGGGAGAAATGACAAACTTAGAAAACATTTAGAAATCAATAAAATAGATAATTAATAAAGGGACTCAATAAGGGCCATAGTACTTTAAATTTAGGGAAAAAATAAACCTTTCTGATAATGGCCGGACTTAAGATTGACTTCTAAGTATTGATAAGAAAAAGAGGAAGGCGAATAACTAACTTTGAGCCCTTCAAATATTACCTGAGCACAGGTGGACTAAGAGTCCAGTCACTCTGAGTCTACCCCAGCTTTCCAGGAAAACTGTCCCTTCTAGCCCCAGAATGAGTGGTCAACCCAGGAGGGCTGGGATACCTTACTTACTATGAAATCCTCAGCCAGCCTTCTGCAACTATAAGGCTAGTTCAAGAGGGAGATAAGCAAAGCTAATTTTTCCAAATAATCTCATAGACCAGTGGTTCTCAATCTTCTTTCCTTTTAAATACAGTTCCTCATGTTGTGACCCCAACCGTAAAATTATTGTCATTGCTACTTCATAACTGTAATTTTGCTACTGTTATGAATTGTAATGTAAATATATGATATGCAGGATGGTCTTAGGCGACCCCTGTGAAAGGGTCGTTCGACCGCCAAAGGGGTCGGGACCCACAGGTTGAGAATCGCTGTCATAGATAGAGTTCTCCACCACCAGTGTCAAAACATCTAGCTGATTTGAACGTTCTCTATTTCATCGAACAAATGGATGAAAAATGATGCATTGATTAAGCTGTAGAAAATCAAAACAGAGTTCTTATGCCCTGTCTCATTCCACTTTGCTGCCTCATGAAATGTAGGAGAAAAGAGATTCCATTGAAATGAACTCAATGAGAAAGACTTGCATTTGGGAATAAGTTATGCTCTGTAATGAAGAATTTTAACTACTTTCTTTTCCCAGCTCTGCTTATTAAAGAAAAATTCCACTGTTTAGCATAGAAATGAAAACCAAAACAAAACAAGGATGACATGTTTCCAAGTAGCTTAAAGATGTTTTTTTGTTGTTTGGGGTTTTGTGGGTTTTTTTGTGGATTTGTTGTTGTTTCTGTGTTTTTGTTTTTTTGGGGTGTTTTTTTTTTTCCTAGTTGATCACCAAGAAACTATTCACTGAACTTCTGTGTTGTCAACATTTGTATTTACTACCAGGGTAATTGTCCTAGTGCCCTTCTCATGTATATCCTCTCAAATACTTATTTATTTACTTGCTTGAGCATCTGTGTTTCATACTAAATTGAGCAGTAGAGATCATGTCTATCTTATTGCACATTTTATTTCCAATGCACTTGATAGGTATTTTGTAAATATTTGTTAAATAAATTTCTGTCTTTACTTGCGAACTAACTGCCTGCGATTTATTACCAATTCTATATCCTAGTTTTGATCTTTATCCAACATGCTGAAAGTAGAACTTGTCGCCCGGCTGGAGTGGCTCAGTGGTGGAGGGTCGACCTATGAACCAGGAGGCCATGGTTCAATTCCTGGTCAGCGCACATGCCCAGGTTGCGGGCTCAATTTCCAGTGTGGGGTGTGCAGGAGGCAGCCGGTCAATGATTCTCTCTCATCATTGATATTTCTCTCTCTCTCTCTCCCTCTCCCTTCCTCTCTGAAATCAGTAAAATATATATTTTAAAAAAGAAAGTAGAACTTGTAAATATTTATATTTTCTACTTTAAAACTTCAAAAATATACTTATTTCTTACTTTTCCCTCTTCCCTAAGTTGACTAAGCTCAGTTAGTCAACTATCAAGTTTTATGATGTTTTCTTTCTTTCTGCCTCTCTTGTGTATACCTCCTTTTCTTTTTATCTGGCTGTTATTACCTCCTGCCAATAGTTTGTTGTCCCTCAAGTACCTTCTACACATTAATAATAGAGAAGCTAGGTCTTTGAAATGCTTTCTTCTAAACTTTGCTCAGAAATATTCCTTACTCATAAAAAAAAAAAAATCTAAATTCGCTTCATATTTAAAGTACTCCACAGGAATTTCCACCACAACCTTCCCAAATCTATTATACATAAACTCCTTGCCAAAGCAAACTTTGTTTAACACCTAATCTAAAACTTTCCTTTCCTTAAATCTCATCCTATTCTGAGACTAGCCAGTCCCATCTTCTCCCTGAAACTGTTTTTGATCTCCCCAGGATGGTGCTGGCTTGCTCTCTGAATGGCTGTGCTGCTTTGGCTCTGGGCCAGCCATCGGGCAAGGCTGCAGGTGATGTTTACATTTATACGCAAACATCTCCCTTCCACACTTACATTTTATTTTCTCAATGATTGGAAGCATGCCCTATCCCTCTTTAATTTTACACATTACAGACTAGCTTATATCTGTAAAACGCATAGCCACTTAACATACATATTATTAATAAATGTTTGGATATTATATATATTTATATCTATACTAGAGGCCCGGTGCACAAAAATTTGTGCACTCGGGGGGGAGGGGGCGTTCCTTAGCCCAGCCTGTGACCTTTCACAGTCTGGGACCCCTCGGGAGATAACGACCTGCTGGCTTAGGCCTGCTCCCGGGTGGCAGAGGGCAGGCCCAATCCCTAGGTGCAGCCCCTGGTCAGGCTCGGAGCAGGGCTGATTGGCGAGTTGGGGCGCCACCCCCTGTCATGCACAGAGCTGGGCAGATCAGGAGGTTGCGATGCCACCCTCAGTCACGCTCAGGGTAGGGCCGATTGGGGGGTGGGGGCACCGCCCCCTGTCACACTCAAGGCAGGGTCAATGGGGAGGTTGTGGCGCCTCCCCCTGTCACGCACAGAAAAGGGCCAATGAGGGGGTTGCGGCGCTGCCCCCTGTCACTCACAGAGCAGGGCCCATCAGGGGGGTTGGGGCTCCGTACCCTGTCATGCACAGAGCAGGGTCGATCAGGGGGTTGGGGCGCCACACCCTGTCACACACAGAGCAGGGCAGATCAGGGGGTTGGGGCGCCGCACCCTGTCACACTCAGGGCAGGGCCGATGGGGAGGTTATGGCTCTACCCTGTCACACACAGAGCAGGGCCCATGGGGATGGGGGGTTGGGGCACCGCCCTCTATCACCCACAGAGCAGGGCCGATCAGAGGGTTGGGGCGCCGCCACTGTCACACTCAGGGCAGGGCCGATGGGGAGGTTATGGTTCTACCCCATCACACACAGAGCAGGGCCCATGGGGGGGGGGTGGTTGGGCGCTGCACCCTGTCACACACAGAGCCACAGGGCGATCAGAGAGTTGGGTAGCTCCCCCCTATCAGGCACAGAGCAGGGCTGATCAGGGGTTTGGGGCGCCTTCCCCTGTCACAAACAGAGCAGGGCGGATAGGGAGGTTGTGGCCCCGCCCCCTGTCACACACAGAGCCGCAAGGTGATCAGGGGGTTTGGGCGCTGCCCCCTGTCATGCTGATCCCGGTGCTGGGAGGCATATTACCCTTTTACTATATAGGATAGAGGCCTGGTGCATGGGTGGGGCCGGCTTGTTTGCCCTGAAGGGTGTCTTGGATCAGGGTGGGGGTCCCACTTGGGTGCCTGGCCAGCCTGGGTGAGGGGCTGATGGCTGTTTGCACCTTGTCACACCCCCTTCAGGGTGGGGGTCCCGTCTGGGGTGCCTGGCCAGTCTCGGTGAGGGGCTGAGGGCTGTTTTCAGGCTGGCGGGTGACTAAAGCTCCCCACTGCTCCTTTTTTTTTTTTTTTTTTTATTCTGGGCCAGCTTTAGCTCTAAGGCTTGGCTCCAGCTCTGTGGCCTTGGCTGCTGAACTCAGGTATCTGGTTTGTTTGGGTTCTATAATCGAAACACTTTTTCAACTCCAGCTCTGAGTTCCTGGCTGGCTGAAAGCAGGTTTCTGGGGTTTTGTTTAGCTTCTATATTTGTAACAATGTTTCAAACTGCAAGCTCAGAGGCCGGCAGCGGCAGGCAGGGAACATTGGAGTCCTCCGTCACTGAAGCAAGCAACCCTCATGTTCGCTTCAAGCTGCCTGGCTGCCTGCCGCCATCTTGGCTGGCAGTTAATTTGCATATCGCCCTGATTAGCCAATGGGAAGGGTAGTGGAGGTACGGCTAATTACCATGTTTCTCTTTTATTAGATAGGATGTAACTGTATATAGATATAGATATAAACACATGATATCACAAACTTCTTAATATATCTATATAGGAAACAAAAAAGAAAAAATATGTCAATATAGGTATAGATATAGATAGATATATGTATATACACACACACACATATATACAGATATAATCACTATAATGTGTAGATTCCGAAAATATCATTTGAAGTTCAAGTTCTCAAGAATCTAGTAATAGATAAAAATCATGTAGATGAATGAAGAGACGTAGATAAAGGAATTACCATGAGATAGAGACAAATTCTTATAGGAATATATGTTATATTATGTAAAATAAATTTTAGAGTCTGACTTTATATATTCACCTCAAATCTCTATTATTGTTATTTAATTTTTTGAGTAATATTAATAAAAATGTAATATGTTTTTGTTAGAATATAGAAATAGATTTAGTTGATAGAAATTTAACTTCCCAACTTACACAATTCAAAGGAGCTATTTAAAGGGAAAGTGCAATATTTATGCTCTTTGACCTCAATAGTCAAGTGAGCCAAGAACACAGCAGAACTTCCAGCAAAAGGAGCAGAATGCTCAGTGGAGACTGTACTGATCAGGCACCATTTTTGGTTACCCCAGTTGAAGGTTCTATCCGTAAGCTAATGATATGACTGAAAAAAACAAAACATGCAAATGAGCATAGCTAAGTAAGATAGAGCAACAAGTGATCCAGGTACCACCACACTATGGGAAGGTCTGGGGAAGAGTTAGTACAATGTTAAAAAAATTAATAATGAGCAAATAAATAATTTTCAACTCAAAGCTTCCTCTATATGACAAACTTATTCTATCATCTGCTGAACATAGTCTTAATCTTAATTAAGATGTTTAATGAATCCATGTTGTACACCTAAATGCTAGCTGCATACCAGGCGTTAGAAGTCTTTGAGATTACTGGCAGTTGTTCGAGGCTGTTCCCTTACTTATTTGCCCAGAAAATTGCTCTCAGCAAGGAGGATGAGGCCCACAAATACAGCAGTTAGGATAGTTTGTAGTCCTTGTATGGCAGCAAACTAACACAGGCAATAAGTTCACCCAACTATGCTTCCCATTTTTTATGCTTTTCTATGTGCAGATTATTATGACAGGAACAGAGTACTTTTGTGTGAGTTTCAAGTCTTAGGGTAATAGCTATAAATACTCATTAAGTGGAGATCATAGAACTGTGGAGTATTACAGTGTTACAACGGGAACAGACATTGTTAACATAAGTTGTGAAAATTAGTTTTAATGCTCTTCTTTCTCAGTGATAAATATGCAAGTCCATCTCTTAAGCCTGTCCTTCACCTTCCTATGCCAGCTTCCCATGATTATCCCCAGAAGTCTACCTTTCTTTCTGGAATTGACATTAGAATGACAGATAATGCAAATAGGTTACAATGGATTCTTTTAGATCAATCCATGTAAAAAAATCCAGGTAGAATTCAAATTTTTGTCCTCTTTGTTCTATTCATATGTATAGTTACATACACTGGCCTTGTAATATAATACTAACATCTATCTTTAAGGCATCTCTTCTTTGTGACTTTGAATTCCCTGCCTTTTCCTTTCACTTAAAATGCAGATATGTGGAAGATTTGTAGAAAAATAATGAGCATTAAAACACAGAGCAACATTTAAAGGGAATATGTACTACTTATATTTTTAAATATGTTTTTATTGACTTTAGGCAGAAAAAGAGATAGAAACAAGGATTGGCTGCCTCCTACACACCTCCTACTGGGGATTGAGCCCACAACCAGGGCATGTGCCCTTAATGGGAATCGAACTGGCGACCTCTTGTTGCATGGGACAATGCTCAATCCATTGAGCCACACAGTATGCTTATTTTTGTTTCAGTAGAAACATATCCTTTTAGCTTAGAAGTTTAAAAATGTGTCCACTTAGACGTGTTAAGAATATGTTTTCTACAGAAGAATTTAGTGCAGAAAATTTAATAAATGTAATCAACGTGTTTTAGTAAGAATTTTAGAATACTTTTGTGAAAGGAAGAGTCTTTGACACATGACTCTGTATAGAAATAGATGTTAAAAAATGTGCATGTTCCAGAAATACTGACTTCTGGTGGACTGTCTATCACCTCTCTATGTGTGCCTGTAATGGCTCTATAATCCCAAGATTCTCCATGTTTATCCCTCAGAAACTATGCATCTAGTTGTGGGAATGTACTCAAAGAATATACATGCTATCTATTGTTAGCAGCAGATTATATTCCAGAGTACTTAATCTGGGATTGGAGGTTATCAAATCACAATTCAACACTGGCTCAGGCAGCACTGGAGTAAGACTCTGCCAGGAGAGGTGAAAGCAGGAGTCCATGACTGCTGGACAAGATCATGCAAGATTCTAAAACTCCTAGATCAGATTAGGGCACAATTAAATATATATTTCTATTAAAAGATCTGCATTCAGTCAAGCACCCTAAAAAAGGAGGGTGTATGAAGGAAAACACAATTGTGCATTGTGAATCTTCAATAATATTAGGAATTATTAATGGTGTGCTAGACACATATTAGATACTTTACATATCTTATATCATGTAATCCTCACAATCTTAGAAACATCATATGTGACTTACCCATGTTCAAACCTTTTGGAATGCTGTTTAAGTCAAGCTCTTCCTAATGTCAAAGCTGATGTTTCTCAGGTGCCGCAAAGCAGAAGAGAATCAAGTGATCTGCAGTCATCCAAATGACATTAATCAGGTCTCGATAAGCATCTTACCATAGATCTGAATCTGACAAGGGATGCAGGGGCAGGAATCTTGTACAATGGGACCAGGGAATGCAGTCATTGGTTGTAGGCCCAGTGATAAGCTGTGGAACATTCCAGGTGGGCCTTCTGCTATTGATTTACCTGGGATGGTACATGATAAAGAACCTATTCACTTTGCATTTAAGGAAAGAAAAAAGTACACATTACAGAGAAACAGGATACATAGACCCAACGAGATGATTGGCAAGCAATTAGACTGAACATCTGACAAAGCCTTCTCATAATACCAGTGAATACAGGTAAGATCTTTCCAGATCAAAAAGAACCTCATTAGTTTTACTGAGTGCTATTTTTCTTTTCTTGGGGTTATTGAAAAGATTAAGTTAAAATGATAGTTAAAAATTGCACATCATATACTATGAGCAAGACACTGTGTGCAGTGACTCAATTGTGTTAATTTATTTAATCCTTATAACATACTTATAGGATGAATAATACCATTATCTTTTTAATATTAATGAAGAAATTGCAGTTTAGTTACTCCTTTAATGCTGCAAAGATAGTAAGTGGAAAGCTTAGGCAAACTTATTTTAAAGTCCAAACATTTAACCCTGTGTTCTAATGTGCTCAAAGCACTTGGCATGATATATCACTCAGAAGCATTAAACAGATATTACATCTCTTCCTTGCAACTAACTCTAAAATACTAAGAATCCATTTAGATTCTTTTTCCTTTCATAAGGTAACAATATCTGGTACTTAAGATAATCACCATTATATTCAGGGGACTGTGAAACATACGGAAGTTCAAGGGAACCCAAGTTAAAGATTATGAATTGATTGTTAGGGAAACGAGAAGGAAATTGGAATTGGTTGATACTTCTATCCTGGTTCAAGCTGATGCAGCTGTTAGAATGTATGAACATATTTTCAAGAGATAGAAATATCAATGATGTAGTGAAAGAACATGGACTTTGATAACAGAAAAAAACAAACTGCTTAGTAGCTGTCATTGTTTCTTCAAGGTCTTTAATTTTACTGAGTGCTATTTTTCTTTTCTTGGGGTTATTGAAAAGATTAAGTTAAAATGATAGTTAAAAATTGCACATCATATACTATGAGCAAGACATTGTGTGCAGTGACTCAACTGTATTTATTTAATCCTTATAACATACTTATAGGATGAATAATACCATTATCTTTTTAATATTAATGAAGAAATTGCAGTTTAGTTACTCCTTTAATGCTGCAAAAAGATATAAGTGGAAAGCTTAGGCAAACTTATTTTAAAGTCCAAACATTTAACCCTGCATTCTAATGTGCGCAAAGCACTTGGCATGACATATCGCTCAGAAGCGTTAAAGAGATATTACATCTCTTCCTTTCAACTAACTCAAAAATTCTAAGACTGTGTTCTCTTATTAATGAATTCCCTAAGCTCCCAATAGGAACATTTCACTGATGTAATGGTCTGATTCTTGTCCAGATACATCCTATTCTTTGAAGGTGGCATTATTTATCAGAGATTTCATGATAAAGAATAATTAGGTCTAAATGGAAAAACGTGGAAATTATTCCTAGGACATATTTTATTTTACCAAATACTGTTACAATCAGATTCAAGTACCGAAGACAAATTTAAGCACAATATGTTGAAAAGTAAAACTGTTACAGCATATAAGAGGTGGGATTGTGACCCTTCAAAGTGGAACTCTGTGAGAAGAGACATAGACACTTGTTATGTTATTAGGTGAAAGTAAAGTGTAGTTTCAGCTAAAGTATAGTTTCAGAGAGGAGGTGAAAAGAGCTACAAGGAAATGTGTGATAACACCTGACATTAAACAAAGCGGGGATTCCAGTGGCCACATGTTAGAAAATACTGGGAGGAAGATGAAAAGTTACAATGAAAGGCAGTGGGCTTGGTTTAGATGGTTTTCATTAAATGTTCCAGGTAATAAGAGGTTTTCCCGAGGAAAGTGCATAGCAGGGATGGGGAAAACAATGGTTTGAGAAGCATAGTAGAAAGAGTCCTTAAAGAAAGTAATAAGGAAGCAGAGCCCTGTACTCAGAGAAAAGCAGGGGGTGGGCACACAATTGTAAGTGCAGAGGACTGAATGCTCACATAATCATATGATTGAAATTGCTTATTGCTGGGGCGGGCTGTTTAGGCAGTCCTGCTTCTGAAGGCATCAGACCTTGTAATGTAGTAGCATGGTTCTTTGATTAGTGATAAAAAAATAAATAAATAAGTCTTGCCCAGCCAGTGTAGCTCAGTGGTTGTGCACCAACCCAGGGAGACGGCGGTTTGATTCCCAATCAGGGAACATGCCCGGGTTTTGGGCTCCATCCCCAGTGTAAGAAGCAGCGAATTGATTATTCTCTCTTCTTATTATTGACTAGAGGCCCAGTGCATGAAATTCGTGCACAGGTAGGATCCCTAGCGGCTGCCAGCTGCCAATGGGGCCTCCCTTCACACCCACCTAGGCCTGGCACTGCCCGCCCACCTGCTCCACCATCCCACTCTCGTCAGGGCCCATTGGGGCCAGCAGCGCCTCCACTGCTGCCCACTGCCAGCACCGCATTGCTGATGCCTGCCATGTTTCACACCGCCCCCTGGTGGTCAGCACACATCTAACTTTCAGTGGGTTGAACTGCCCGTGGGGGCAATTTGCATATTAGCCTTTTATTATATAGGATATTTCTCTCTCTTCCTCCCTCTCCCTTCCTCTTACTCTAAAAGTCAATAAAAACATTTTTAAACAATAAGGCTATTCACTGCTTCTTTTAAGGTAATACAAACTATTTTAAATCTTTATTTTTCAAACTTCCAGCAAACACAATGCAGACGCTCATTTTCCTATAAGCGCTGCTATGCCTCATACATCAGAAATTCTATTTCAATACTTACCTCTCATGAACATTGTGAAATAAACATCTACTTCATTATAACCACAATATTTCTTAATGCAGGAGGTCTCTCGCTCATAACAACTACGTATATTAAAAGAATGCTGATCTATTCTATATTGCATTTCAATAGTGTAGTCCATTCAGAAAAAAAGACACATTCCAAAAGCTGTTTAAACCCACTGGTATGTAGAGATCCCCAAACAGATGTAATTCATCTGAGTAAAATGCAAACAGCTGTAATTTATCAGTTTGATTCAAGGGAGGTACATCTTACCAAAAACATAGAATTAATCATAGTGCTTCTTGAATTTATCTGAGAGTTTAGAAAAGTTAAATGTAAAAGTTGGTTCAGATTCTTTAAGCTTGCTATTAATAGGTCTGTGGTTGAGAGTAAATAAACAGTGAAAAATTGACTTATGTCCTATTTCATTTAAAGTAAAACTATATTTTTTAAGATAAAGTTGTTTTTTTATTATTATTATTCACTTGAGGGAGAGAGAAACATTGATTTGTTGTTCCACTGAGTCATGCATTCATTGGTTGGTTCTTGTACTAATATGGACCCTGACCGGGGCATGGAACCTGCAACCTTGGCGTATCGGGTAGACACTAACCAACTGAGGTCCAGCATTGTTTCAACAGCTCCATTTGACCAGAAAGCAAAATTATGGATGAGAATATTGTGTTTGTAGACCATGATCCGGGAAGTAGTTTTTCACCTTACGGTGCTCTAACTTTAAGCAAATACTAAGAAAAAGACCTCAAACTCTACAAATATGGATAACAGGCATCTAAAATCCTACAATATAAGAGGTGCTTACTCCATAAGGGAAAGTAAAAGGGAGTTAACGTGCCGGGAGCCGGTCCATGCTTGCTGTTTCAAAGGACCTGGCATATATGGCATACTGTTCTTAAAATGTTTGCTCACCTTCTTGGCACTATGTGTTTTAACCAAGGTCTCCTCTCTGAGAAAGGTTGTTTCCCCAAGTAGGGATTTTCCCCTGAAGTTAGGGAGGGAATAAAACCCCTCAACTAAGTGCCAGGCGGGTAATTAATCACTTTAACTACGAACAATCATGCTTAAGCTACATAATCTTTACTCCCTGGAATGGAGATAAGAAATGCCCTAACCTTTGGAATAGAGATTGATAGGATTGAACCAACTGGTATAAATACAGATGTAACAAGACAGCAAGACACAGGGCTTGGAAGACAGGACCAAGAGAGACAGAGCCTAGGCACAGAACCTACACAGAACGTTCTCTAGAGACAGAAGAACTTCGCTGGAGAGAGCATGCCGGAGGATCCTGGACAGGGACTGGCCTCAGAGCCTGGAGGCGGAGCCTGGCGAGAGAGCATGGCAGGGGATCCTGGACTGAACCTGACTGCGGAGATTGGCAGGAGAGCCTGACTAGAACCTGGTGACTGAACCTGACTGGAGAACCTGGACAGAACCTGGCTGGAGATCCTAAGCAGAACCTCTCTGGAGATCGAGACCAGAACTTGGCTGGAGATCCTGGCTAGGCTGCTGATCAACTGAACGCTGTCTCCGTGTCATTCCTTCTTCGCCGACTCCGTCCACGCCTTTGCGGACCCCTGGACCTGCTGGGGTTGGACCCCGGCATCTGGCGCCTGAACAGGGACCCCTAGGTAAGCCCCACTCTCGGAATGGATAGGACTCCACCGTAGGAAGAGGGTGGATAGTCTTCGCCAACTCCATCCACACCTTTGGGGACCCCTGGACCTGCTGGGGTTGGACCCCGGCATTAACGCAGGTTGTTGTTCATACCTACTACTGCATTTTAAAAGACTTACCAGAGCCATCCTGGCTGGGTAGCTCAGTTGGTTGGAGCATCCTCCCATACACCGAAAGGTTATGGGTTTGATTCATGGTCAGGGCACATACCCAGGTTTCAGGTTCCATTCCAGGTCTGGATGCATATGGGAGGCAACTGATTGATGTTTCTCTCTCGTTTCTCTCTCTCATAATTTCTCTCTCTCTCTCTCTCTCTCTCTCTCCCTCCCTCTCTCTCCTTTCCTCTCTCTCAAAGCAATAAACATATCTTCAGGTGAGGATTAAAAAACTAAAAAAAAAAGACTTACCAGAGCCATAAACTTCAAAGATCAATAACATTATTCAACAACTAATATGTAGCAGGCAGTTGCACTAATATTTTCTCAATCCTTATAGAAACCTCTTGAGTAGATCATATTATTTAAACTTCCCATATGAAGCATATACTGAAGCATATAATTTTCAAATAGAATTTTGAATTCACAAAGCAACTAAACTGTACAACTCAGATTTAAACCCAGGCTTTCTGACCTCAGGATTAGTGTTCTTTCTACATAAAGCAAGATGTTCTAGAAACAGCATGGGCTTGGGGAGTTTGGAGTCAGGTGAATGTACATTAGCTAGAAGGACTATTCCACTTACCAATTGTGGACTAAAGGCTAGTAACTTAAGTCGTCTGATAGCTTCCTCCTCATCTATATAGTAAAAATATTAGTGTATCCCCTGTAGTGTTACTATAAGGTGTACAGATTATGAATACAAGATGCCTAAGATAGCAAGATTTAGGTACTTTGGATGGGGTCAGTAAAAAGCTAACATTTTAGAAATCTTAAAAATGGTGCCATGTAAGCACTCTGTTGAATTTCCGTTTTAGTATACTGAATATCTTTTTAGTATGTAGTCCTTAAACTCATAATGTCTTCTTTAGTCTTTTTTAACACTTTTGATCATGAGAATCCCGAGTCTCATAAATTGACAGTATAGTAGCCTGGAATGTCAAAAGCAGGCTTTACAAAATATAAGGTACACTTTATTTTCTCAAAATGTAGGGATTATAATTTTGCCAGGGATTCATCCAATTAATCATAATTTTGTCTACATGCGTTTCATGCATTCAATCACTCCTTATTTCATATTATTTAGCAGCTGTTTATTATGTATCTGTTATTTGAAAGGCACTCTGCCAGACAACAGCAGTTGAACACACAATATTGAAGGAGAATAACAAAATGAAGGGCTGACACTAAGTTTTTAAAATTTTCTTTACATTATATTTGGTTAATTGTAGATCTGCAGGTTTCACTAAAATCTCAAGATTTTGATAAGTATGTTAGACTAGGGTAGAAAGGTTGCTTAAATTTTATTTTCTGCATTGTTATAACTATAGAATAAAAATAGAACATACTATATAAGAAAAGTTGGCTCAGTTTCTCTAAGCATCAAGATGCAGCATATATTTTCAGAAAACCAGCAATAAAATTCCAAATGTGTTTAAAATATTACTTTATTTTGTGTTAGTTTAAACAAACTCCTTGCAAGTTGAAGAATTTAGGTGAGGCAGTTTTCCTCTCAAGGTCCAAATATATAAACATATAATCCCATGTTTTCATATGCTCTTAATGTGCTTGTTTTTATATATTAATTATAAATATCTATATCAAGTATTTTCAGATTAGTGATTCTTAGCATTAGGGGATAAGAGGAAGGGATACAGGCTGGGGGTGGCAAGAAATCCAGTATTTACCTTACATCTACCAGTTCTTGGACTTTCCTGGCTATTCTCCTGGCCACCGGTGAAGGCCTTTGCCCATTAATCCAGGAGCTAAATGATAAATTAGAAATATCTACACTGTGAGAGTGGAACTTTGGGAAACTATCCTATTTTCCCCAATCTGTTGCCATACTATTTTTTTAAAATACTTTCCCAAGGCTGTTTATTGATTGAGGAGAGAGAGGAGGGAGAGTGAGAAATATCAATGTGAGAGAGAAACATTGTTCAGTTGCCTCCCATATGTGCCCTGACCGGGGATGGAACTCGTAGTCTATTGGTGTGTGGGATGATGTTCCAATTAATTGGGCCACCCAGCCAGGGACTTATGTTTCACCTGATATTAGTGATAAAGAACACGGCAGCCAGCATTGGCAAAGTACCACTCTATATAGAAGTACAGTGGGGCCTTGACTTACGAGTGTCCCAACTAACGAGTTTTTCGAGATATGAGCCGTCTCTCGGCCAATTTTTTGCTTTGAGTTGCGAGCTAAAATTTGGGTTATGAGCCAGCTTCAGATACCCCACCGCTAGTTGGCACAGCGAACGTCACAGTGAACGCCACAACATCAGCCCAGCATCACGTGTCATTGTAATGGTGAAAATTGGTTTGACATACGAGTAATTTGAGTTACGAGCTCCGTCACGGAATGAATTAAACTCGTAAGTCAAGGCCCCACTGTATCTTTATGGGAATTGCATCAAGTATCTTCTTGATGCAATCCCCATAAAAATCCCAATGCCAATTTCAAAGAAATAGAACAAAAAAATTATCAAATTTGTATGGAACCACAAAAGACCCTGAGTAGCCAAAGCAATCCTGAGAGAAAACAAAGCCAGAGGTATCACACATCCTAACTTCAGATTATTGCAATGGTACAATAATCAAAACAGTATTGTATTGACAGAAAAATAGACACACAGACTAATGAAACAGAATTAAGAACCCAGAAATAAACGCTCACATTTATGGGCAACTAGTTATTGATAAACACCCCCCTAAAAAGTATTCTTTTTATATTTAAGCTTAAAATATTTATGTAGTTTCCCAAGAACAAGTTGATATTTAAGCCTTTCCTTTGAGTTTTTCTGTTCTAAGAATGGTGGTTGTACGAAAATAGAGATAATAATGCTAAGAAGTTCATAAAGAAAGAAACATTTACCAAGACTAATTAGTTGATAATCAAGATGTCATAAATACATGAAAAGAGTATTTGTATTTGTCCTTCTATTGTGCAAATGGAACCGTATGTTTCATTAAAAAGTTATTTTGCTCTATTGTCCTATTTGACTTTTGGGCATCTCAAAAGGAGTTGACTATGTTTATCTCTGAAATAATATTTGTCTTGTTAATAATTTTTTTTACAAAATCGCAAAATTAGAATTTAACCTCAAGTTCAGTTAGTATAGCCCATTTATAAGAAAAATAAAGCTGACTTACAATCAAATGTGATACATCCTCTCACAACCACATGAAAATTACAACTAAACTATTGAACAACCATCATTCAGAACCACCTGAAATCTGGATGAATAAAAGTCTTACAACTAGGGAATTAAAGGAGCCACATCAACTGATAGGAGCAGGGAGGACAAGGAATGGGCTGGTTTCATACCCACACGTGGTGGATAAAAATTGGGAGGGGTATCTTAGCTGCAGAGGTCCCTCTTAAGGAGTGAGGGGTCCCAGCCCCACCCCAGGCCCTCCATCCCAGGGTTCCAGTGCCAGGAAGAGAATTTCCCATAAGTTCTGGCAATAAAATCTATTAAAGATTGAAGCCTAGGAAGGTGCAGGGCTGCTGGAGTCCTAGGCAGTTCCTCTTAAAAGGCCGGCACATGAACTTGTTCGGACTCACTCCCTCTGAGCTCCAGCACAGGGACAGAAGTTTGAAAGGTAGCAGAGACTACAGGGAGAAACTGAATTGTCTGGCATCAGGAGGAGAGCTGGGGGTCAGCTATCTCCAAGACAGAGTGCTGACAGAGGTCATTGTTTCTTTGATGAGCCCTTCCCCTGCACAGCAGGCAGATGCCATATCTGAGACTCCATCAACCTGGATCCACCCTGGGATTTTCTGAGGCCCTGCCCAACCCAAATTTGGACTTACCCAAGCTATTTCCAGTGGCTTTTCCATATGAATGGCTTGTCTTGGAACATGTTTCAGATTCTCCTAAAATCTCTCAAACAATCAGCCTCTGATTTCTGTGTGCCCCTTGCTACTCACTAAGTAGCTGCCATCTGCAGATCACTTTTTAGGTCATGCTGGATGGTCCTGAGCAGAACACAGGTGGTGGCTGAACTTGACCTGTACCTCCCAGGAGACCTCAGAGCCAGCACATCCAGTGGTCATCTTTAGACCATGTCAAAGCACAACCACTAAACCACCTCCAAAAGTGACATACCCCAGGGGTCAACTCAGTGGGTACCAGAGCCCTGCTGAAGTAAGTCTTGCTCTGTGGGGTAGACCCCTGCACAGCTGATCCTCCACAGTGGTTGGAGGTCAGTGGTTGGGGGGTCACAGTCAGTCCTGCAGCTGATCAGCCTGAGCATAAATCTCCCTCGTTCACATACCTACAGCAATCAAGGCTTAACTCTAAGAAGAGGGAGTACAAAGGAGTACCTGTAGTGCCCAGCTTGAGTGATCCGGGAGACTGTGCCACTGGACCCTACAGTACACCTGCTATATTATGCTATTTTATCAAGCCTGGGAGATCTAGCAGCTCTAATATATATATATATATATATATATATATATATATATATATATATATATATATATCTCAACACTAATAAAAGAGAAAAATGGTAATTGGCGTATGAGCTACCCTTTTCATTGGCTATCAGGGCTCTATGCAAATTAACTGCCAACAAGATGGCGGTTAATTTGCATATGTAGGCACAATGCAGGGAGGCGAAAGGGAAAGCAGGAAGAAGCCCCCTGCCACTGACAGTGATTGGAAACCCAGGGGGGAGCTAAGAGCTGGGGGGCAGGGCAAAGGCGGCCCTGGGGCCTCCTTTGCCCTGCCCCCCAGCCATGATCAGAGAATCAGGTGCCTTTTCCGCCCTGGCCAGTGATAGCAGGAAGTAGGGGTGGAGCCAGCGATGGGAGCTGGGCACGGTCAAAGCTGGCAGTCCCAGGAGCTAGGGGTCCCTTGCCTGGGCCTAAAGCGAAGCCCACGATCGCGGGGCCGCTGCAGCTGCGGGTCCCCGCTGCCCGGCCGGACGCCTAGGCCAGAGGCGTCAGGCCTGGGCAAGGGGCCGATCCTGCGATTGGAGGGTGATGGGGGTCAACGCCTGAGGGCTCCCAGTATGTGAGAGGGGGCAGGCTGGGCTGAGGGACACTCCCCCCCACACACACCCAGTGCACGAATTTCGTGCACCGGGCCCCTTGTGTGTGTGTGTGTGTGTGTGTGTGTATATATATACACAAACAAACACAGGGAGGCTTTCAAAATGAGGACACAAACACATACACACACACCAAGTCTCAAATGAGAACAGAACTAAACTCCAGAAAAAGACCTAAACAAAATGGAGACAAGCAATCTACTAGATGCAAAGTTCAAAACACTGGTTATAAGGAAGCTCAATGAACTTAGTGAGCATTTCAACAACATAAAAAAGGACATGGAATCCATAAAAAGGGACCAGTGAGAAGTGAAGAATAAACTAATTGAAACAAAGAATACTAATTGAAATAGGAATCAACAGTAGAGTAGATGAATCACAGAATCAAATCAGCAATTTGGAATATAAGGAAGCAAAAAACACCCAATCAGAACAGAAAAAAAATAGAGCCTCAAAAATGAGAAGATAAGGAGCCTCCAAACATGCCAATATTTGTATCATGGGAGTGCCAGAAAAAGAAGAGAGAGAGAGAGAGAGAGAGAGAGAGAGAGAGAGAGAGAGAGGAATGTTAAACCTATTTGAAAAAATAATGACAGAAAATTGCCCTAATTTGGTGAAGAAAATAGACATATAAGTTCAGGAAGCACAGAGAGTCTCAAACAAGAGGAATCCAGAGACCCACACCAAGACACATCATAATTAAAATGCAGAAGGTTAAAGACAAAGAGAGAACCTTAAAAACAGCAAGAGAAAAGCAGTTAGTTACTTACAAGGGAGCTCCCATAGACTGCCAGCTGATTTCCCAACAGAGACTTTGCAGGTCAGTAGGGATTGATGAAAAATATTCAAAGAAGTGTATGGACCTACAACCAAGATTACTCTACCCAGCAAAGCTATCCTTTAGAATTGAAGGACAAATAAAGAGCTTCTCAGACAAGGAAAAGCTAAAGGAGTCCATGACCACCAAACCAATATTAGAAGAAATGTTAAGGGATCTTTTTTTAAAGAAGAAGGAGGAGCGGGAGGAGGAGGAGAAAGGAATTAAAGGATTAAAGGATTAAAAATATGAACAGTAAAATGTCAATAAATACATACCCATCAACAAATGAGTCAAAAAATAACCACACACACACACACACACCACACACACGCACAACATAAATGAACAAGCAGAACAAAAACAGATTCATAGATACGGAGAATATTTTGATGGCTCCCAGATGGGTGGGAGGCTGGGGGGAACGGGTGAAAAAGGTGAAGGGATTAAGGAGTAAAACTTCATTGTTACAGAATAGCCATGGGGATGTAAAGTAGAACATAGGAAATGTAATCAATAATATTCTAATAATTATGTATGGATTCAGATGGGTGTGAGATTTATCAGTATGAACACTTAAGTAAGTTATGTAATGTCTAGTCACTGTGGTGTACACCTGCAACTAATAATGTATCTCAACTATACTTGAAAAATTAAAACATGATTTTAAAAAAAGGAAAGTTGTTGTTTGGGTGAAGTGATGAGAAAAAGATTAAGTTTTGTAACGTTTTTCTAATATATGAGTTTTCTGTATTATCATGCTCAGCTGGCGATACATACATGCTAAAGCCCATCTCCTCCCAAATATCCTGAGTTTATACATCTTTGCGAATGGGATATTTTCAGACAATAAACTGCTCATATATTCAAATTCAAATAATTTATTTCACTGTGACTTGGTCTATTGTTACTCAATAAATCAACCAATAAGTAAAAACAAAAAGAAAGAAAAAGAGAAGAAGAATGAAGTTTAATTAAATGTGACTCCTGTATTAAAAATTATTTGATAGGGACTAACCCATAATTTTCCTATCATTCTAAGATGACCAGTGATATTCCTGCTTCTAAATAATAAAGTCCAATTATTGAAACTGACTTACCTTATTCATTTTTTTTTATTTTTTCTGACCTTTTTATTTGAAATAATTATAGATTCACAGGAAGTTGCAAAAATAATACAGAGAAAGTCTTTACCCAGTTCCCCCAATGTAAACATCTTCTTTACCTGTAATATTACCAAAACCAGGAGACTGACATTGGTAAATTCCAAAGACTTTATTCAAAATATACCTGTCTTATATGCATTCATTGTGTGTGCATGTCTGTGTTTAGTTCTATGTATTTTGATCACGTGTACATATTTTTAGAACCACCACTGCAATCAAGATACAGAATTATTTTATTACCTCAAAGATCTCTTTTGCTACCATTTCATAGCTATGCCCTTTTCCCTCTCCTACCTTCCTTAACACTTGCCAATCATTAATGTGCCAGACATTAGTGATAAAATGGAAAATAAAACAAATAGTTAACACATTGTGCACCAGTAGTTTTATTGCTAGCTTTACCCAGTAGCCAGATAAGTTTCTATTGCATGAGTATAAAAAACGTTTTACAACGTATCATACTTTAAAAAGATTTTAGCTTGTAAGAACATGTAATAAATAACTTCAAAATGCAGTGGGTATTTAATTTTAAGGTGTGCCTTTAACATTTATGTAAAACGCTGTGTAATATGAAAACAGGAGCATGCTCATGATCCATCCGCCCACAATGTGTTAAGAATAATTAGGTTCTGAAATCAGACCACTTGATAATACAAATAGCCTTACCGGTTGCTGTCTATTTAATTTTAACCTTGACCTTCTTAAACTTCAATTTCTATTCATCATGTAGGTATATAATATCATATCCTTTGAGGACTATGATGACTAAGTCTAGTAATCTGCTATGATGGAAAAATTATTATTATTATGTTTTTCTTTGTGAGTTTTACAATCTAGTAGAGAATACAGGTAACAGAATACTATAGAAGAGTTTATTAGCTAGTATGATATTACTATAGGAAAATTTATCAGAGAATCTAACCTAGAACTGGAGAAATTAATTTGAGGAACAGATTCTTGGAAGGAGTGATATAAAAAATAAACCCCGGAGATTTGAAGGATGAATGCAATGAGGCAGATGAAGATAGTAAAGGACTTCTCAAGGAGAGAGAGGCTAGAAGAAAAACACAAACTTTTGGAAGACTGAGAAAGAGGGACCTTATAAGATATGATAAGGAATCTAAACTTTATCCTTGGAACAATGGAAGGAATTAAGGAGAGTACAATAGTTAGATAAGATTGGTATTTCAGAAAAAATCATTCTGGTGATGACCCAAGAAATGTCCAAACCTGTAAATAATTTTTATGAGATTTTATTTGAGGCACACTGACACAGTTACAGGGAAGCAAAATCTCCAGCAAATGACAGTTTTTCAGTTCTTTTTATAGATTTCATTAAGGAGGGAATTTAAGGAAGATTACATGGATGTGGGAGAAAGCAAGGTGGGGAAATCTCTGTGGCTGGATTACAGGTAGTTAAGAAGATTATGTGCTGCCTTGAGGGTGCTTACACCTCCAAAGGGTCTGAAAAGGAGGATCATTCTGCTGTCATTTCAAAGGTGTGTTAACCCAGATAAACCTTTTACTAAAGAAGTTATATGCTTGGGTGCTTGGGTCTTGACTACCCACCATGACCTGCCCATTAGGAATTAATGATCAGATCACCCTGTGAGGTTACCTTGTTCACTGGACTTGCCAGATTCATTACAGAACCCTTTCTTTTGTGCACACTGGCTGCAACACAAATTATTATTCAGCAGAAGAGAGGTTGATGGGCATAGTTCTTTACATAAGGGGGTATAATTCTAAGGAGGATAATACTACATTTTCAATGAATATCTGGTGCAGATGTCCTTTATGTAATATTTACCTTACAAAACATACATAATTTATTCATTATCTTTCTGAAGACTCAAGAAGTTTCCATAAAGTGGAGCTAAATGACCAGATAGAAAATTGAAGGATAGATTTAGGTAAAGACTAATATAAAATTATCCTTTGAAAAATCATTGCAACTCTTATTTCATCATTGACAACCTAGGAAATAAACCTGGAATTTTTATGGCTGTAGAAGACGTTTCCCCAGTATGCTGAGCATCAATGAGGTTAACATATCACCACCCTCATTTTGTGCACTAGCAATTGGAGAGATAAAGATACCTAGCTAATGAATGAAAATCAAAGGAAGCATGAAGAAACATTTTTTTAAACTTTTTAAAAAATGCTTTTATTTATTTCAGAGAGAGGAATGGAGAGCGAGCTAGAAACATCAATGATAAATATAATCTATTGTCTGCCTCCTGCATGCCCCCTACTGGGGATTGAGCCCACAACCAATGTATGTGCCCTGAGCAGGAATTGTGACCTCCTGGTTCATGGGTTGACGCTGAACCACTGAGCCTCACGGACCAGGCATGAATAAATAAAACTGTAAAATGAAGCCACCGGGACTAGTCAATCTGGAAAAATAAATTGAGAGGAAAGATAAGTCAAATTTCCTATAGTGCCCTATGCATAGTTTTATTATGGATTTTATCACTTGCTTTGTTTATTATTGGCTTACTTTCCTATGTCCTGTACTAGAGAACAAATTACTCAACATCAAAATCCGAATCATTTTATCTGTAATTATAGCATTTAATATGGTATCACACAATAACCTAAACTTGGCAGAGGTTAATTTAGAATAACAAGGTTTGATAATTGAATAGTCTTCATGATACTGTTATATTGTAAACTAATTGAATGAAGGGGCATGATGGGTGGAAGTGGCCTCACTGCTTTGAAATTCTGAGCAATGATTTTATGTGCCAATCACAAATATATTGGCCTTTTCTATTCTTCACTCACTTTATCTATCTAATCTTTATCTGCTCTGTAATCTCTATGGAGGCAGATACAATATTTAACAGTTTTTTTGGCATGTAGCAGAAGAGGAAATTGATAATCTCTTAAAAATCTCTATCTTCAGCACACAGTGTCAATCAATACATGCTGTTGTTATTTTTCAATAAAAGTGATTTACTAAGGAAAACTAAAGAAACTAAATATATCTTCAGTTCTACAATATGGTCCATAATAAGGTGATCACATATTCTAGTTTACCTGAGACCGCTCGTGTTTGTTTCTTATACCAGGGTAATTATTAATAATTCTTTCTTTCTCACTTAAAATATTTGGACTTAGATCATAAATTACTTGGATTACCCTGCCATAGTGCATGATGTCAAAGTCTGAAATAATCAACAAGTCTGATTGACTTGGCATTCCAGATGGGTATCTCTGTTACCTAGATTATCCAATTTCAAAAAAACAGTTAATATACACTGCATTAATTTAATAGTTCTTTCAGTGGAATGTCTGTTGTCAAACTTAATTTATTCCAGAAGGCAGTTCAAGAAGTGATTTCTTCAAACACCGAATCATTTTTCCCATTAGAAATAATGTGAATTGAATTGATCCATTCCAGACCCACAAATGATTCCGTTTTAATCTTTCTTATATACAGTACATGTCTAATATACTGTTTAATCTATAAACAAACACTTATTTTCTTAAATTTATTGAACCACCCCCTACTAGCCTTATATGAATCCCTTTCCAGGGGTGTCTTTCAGGAGGTCATTATGCAGCATCTTCACTTTTTCATAAACCACTGCCTTCAAAATGCTGTCACTGGCTATTTTAACAATAGAAGGATTTATTTGTCATTATTATTGTTATACTTATTTGCTTTTCCTTTATCCAGATCACAGTTTTTCCATATCTTCAATTGCCTCTGATCATTGTTTCTTTCACATCCTCAGTAACATTAGCATTCTTGATGGCCTCTTTGTGTTTTATAATTGTGCTAATTCTTGATTTCACCAACAGCAAAAGCATTCTCTACTTTGTTACCTGAAAGATGTTTTTTGTCATGCTGAGGTTTGTTCCACAACCAAATCATCTGAGACATTTTTGTGTGTGAACAACTTGGTTGAGAACCGAATTGTTTGATATGGGAGACATTTGAGAACCTAGGTTTGACTATATCACAGTTATCAAATGGAAAAACAAAAAGTGCAGAATTATTGCTAGAATGCTTGTAGTAATATTATCCCTTTTTGTCCAATTCAATATTATAAAAACTAATGCTATCAATATTGTTAATTAAAAGCAGTGTCTTTTTTTTTATCAAAGCAAAAAAAAAAAACACACCCACAAGATTATTTAGATTTTAACAATGATTTTATAGACCCTAAAACTGTGCTAGTAGATCAGTATAGTCTGTATCCTAAATTTGTCAGATATATAAAAAGTTAATTATGATTTTGAGAAAGATACTTTTATAAAATAAATGTATAAGCAACAAATTCAACATCGTGATAAATAGTGCATCTTTTTGTTTAGTATTTTTTTTATTGTGGTTAAATATCCATAACATGAAATTCACCATTTTACCCTTTTTAAATGTAAAATTCAGTGACATTAAGCACATTCATAATTCCATGCAGCTATCACCACCATCCATTTCCAGAACTTGATCTTCTCAATGAATCTGTTTCTTTGTCATTTTTAAAAAATAGAAGGATATGTCTTTCAATATTATTATACTTAATTGCATCAAAATAAAATTTAAGCCGAAACCGGTTTGGCTCAGTGGATAGAGCGTCGGCCTGCGGACTGAGGGGTCCTGGGTTCGATTCCGGTCAAGGGCATGTACCTGGGTTGCGGGCACATCCCCAGTGGGAGGTGTGCAGGAGGCAACTGATCAATGTTTCTCTCTCATCGATGTTTCTAGCTCTCTATCTCTCTCCCTTCTTCTCTGTAAAAAAATCAATAAAATATATTTAAAATAAAAAAAATAAAATAAAATTTAAATACATTACTGAAAAATAAAATATCTTAATTTCTAAACTCTGAGACATTGTTTTAAAATGCCTTATAAATGACTTGGTCTTTTATTAGAATGAGTTGAATAGATAATAAAATATTTATTCAGCTTTTAAAAGCCTGTAATAATTAAAATATTAAGAAATAAAGCTTGATTAGACCAGTTGAGGACCCTGAAAATTTTAATTTATAATTATTTTGCATTACACATAAATGTTCATATTCTTTTTGCAAATGCTGAAAGCAAATCTTCAGGGTAATATTGATTAACAGCTAAGAAGAATTATTTCACTTTACAGCCATACTGCGTTTAATCATTATGTCTGTCCTCAAGGGCAAGTAAGAATTCTCATTCTTTGTGCTTATCGTATATATTCTCCATAACTAGCTCTACAATATCTTTTATAGCATTTCATACCCTTGTCTTTAACTTAATCTCAAAATATGCATTTTAAAATATCTTAATAGTTTACTTAAATGAAAAGTAAACGATATGTTGTTTGCCAGTATACAATATTTTATGATAATATTGCAAAAATCATATGCCCTTTTTTGATATTTCAGAAATATGTTTTCTCCTAAGTGAGTGAATAGTTAATGATTTAGCAGGATGTTAAAGCCTTTTTATTTTCTCTGTTTACCACACAAAACAGAGTGAGTAAATAAAGGTATGTTTAATATAGTTAACTACATCTTAATTTTAAAGACCAATGGCCCAGTAGTTAGTAAGTTAGTACCAACAGAAATCCCAGGAAAGCTGTATGCAGCATATAAAATCATGGACCTGGAAAAGCCATGCAATGGAAAGCTAGCCTCTCAGCAGCATACAGTCGCATGGAGACACATACCTCCCTGAGCCTATGAGTTATCAAGTTAAAAACTGTGAATTTGTCAAAGAGAATACTAAATGTATACCTACAGATATAGAAAATGGTAAAAACTTGAATATTAGTAGAAACATTTAAGCATCTAACTATATTTAGAATTATTTTTTTAAATTCTCTTAAATTTTCTTCTCATGAACTCATTTAATAAACACATCAATGCCTAAGTTCTACAATGCACTGTGTTAGCCCAAAGAGATGCAAATGCCAGACATTATATACTCTCTACCTCCAAGCAATGGAGTCTGAAGGTAGAGAACAAAAATTAAAAAGGTTTTCATTGCAATATATAAATGTATACACTAACACATTGTAAATCTTACACTTACAAAATATGTCACTTATATCTCAATTTTTAAAGAAGTTTATCATAGTTAAGGGCTATGATAAGAGTAGGCACAGGGTACTACAGAGTACTGAAAGACCAATATTGAAAGACTATCCAAGATAATTTCATTTAAGTTGAGATCTTAAAGTTCAACCAACCAGACAGAGCAGAAAGAGCAGGCCAATCAGAGGGAACACACTGTGCAATTGTTATGCCCAGATTTCAAGATCCCCAACAGACCACGAGAGGGAGCCAGCCGTGTCCGATGAAAAAGCAAAGAGTCCTTTATTTCAAACTCGAGTCTGGCTCCCCTTACCCTCCTTACTGACACAGCAGCAGGTGGCAGAGAGAGACCTAGCCCAATGGGAAGAGGAGTCTTATAGGGGGGTGGAGTAAGGGCAGGAGAGGGGACTGTGGGCCCCGCCGATTGGCCAGGCGCAAGTCGGTGTCTTGTTACACAGGATGTGGTCATATTGATGGCGTGCACTTCCCTTGATTATCATTGGTTAGTCCAGAGGAATCCTGGGTGTGGCTAGCAGAGGCTTGGGCTTCCGGGAAGAAGCCTTGCCGAGCACATGGCTCTGACCAGAAATGGAGGACCCAGGGTAAGATGAAGGGCGTAGTCCTCGCCCTTTCACAATAAGTCTGGAATCAAAAGATGGCTTAAGTGTTAAAGTCAAATAAATAAGTAAAAGCAGTGTTTTTTAGTGACTAAGAGAATTTGATTATACATGTTAAGCTATCTATGAAAAAAAAAATGGTAATATAAAATGGTGACTATATGTAAGTATAGGAAATGATGCCAAAATAATAATAATGAAAAAAATGCTCTGAGTAATGCGGAAATTTTTTTAAATACAAAGAACAATGAAAAAATATATTGTGTGGTCAGTAAATATTGTTTAAAATTTGCTCATAATTTGGGGAATAATGCTTTTTCTACCACTCTATATTCTATTTAGAGGGCTTGGTGCAGGCAAATAATTACTAATCCTTTCTTATTTATTGCATTGGTTATATAGAAGAAGAAAACAATATTATTTATTATTACAAATCATTCTTTATTAGTTATCCTTCTTATGATAGTCAAGTTATTCTGAAAATTAGAAAAGTTAGTTAGACATACAAATCATCTTCCCAATATGCTTATCATTGCCCACATATGTTTAACAGAAAATATTATAGAAAATTTATCAGTGGATATAAAATTGTATGGTATGGTTCTATTGCATGACTTTCTTTAAATAAATGGAAATATGGTATTGACAGCATTTACTGAGCACTGCTTTCCACTCAGCATTTGAAGATTATTATCTTACGCTATTTTCTAAATAGCTGAGTGATTTCTATAGCATGATAATAAAACCTAACTGATTTTATCTGGAATACCTCAGAACTACACACAATTGGGTGGTTTATACCTTATTCAGTACAGACACTTACATAATGAATCTTTTTAAGAGGGTTGTGTTACATTTTTCTCTCCTACCAAGGCACTCATTGAACACCTTATTTCTGTTGCTTTGTTCCTGGATATGTGGAAATCCTACTTCATTTACATAACTTTCCATTGACATGCGAAATTCAGCAAGTTAAGTTAATAACTGTATATTTGAAACAGCAGGAGACTTTTTGCTCCTTTTTTTTTGGATCATATATTCCAACGTTAAAATTAAATTTACAACACTCTAATGTCTTAAATGTAAATGAGCTTGCACTCTATTTGGCTTAATGAAATTAAAGCCATACAGTTTGACTAGAGAGAAGAAAGCCTTTGGTTCTTTTTTGAACTCATAATTGAAACAACTGTTCTGGTCTAAATAGATCATGAGAAACATGGCTCTTCCAAAACACAGAAAAAAGATTTATTTTGTATTAATAAACAAAGTAGAAAATTCTAATTATATTGTCTGAGGAAACTTTAGAGTTTGAATTTTCAACTAATATGTTTCTTAGGTACTTTGTAATGCTTCCTGTACATTTCATTGAGCTGTGGAATGATATCAATCACTCTCTCAATGAAAGGATGATTCAAGAGTAAATGTTGAGCCAGCCCCTCTAAGCTTTGTTTTTAGTAGAATGCTAATTAATAGAGAGATAGTAATCTAAATTTCATTGTGTTCTTAGATTTGGGAACAGGTATTATGGCATTGATTATTCAATGAAAAGGCCAGATTCCTAGAAAGGTTATATACATGACTTTTGCTAACTTTTTAATTGATTTTTTCCCCATGGTGTTCTATTTCACCCTTTTACTAAAAGACTAAGAAAACCAAATGTCAAATGAACCCACATGTGTACAACCTAATGCTCTTTTTTCAAAAATCTTAACAGCTTTCTAAATATAAATCTCCACTATGATTGAAGTCCAACACAGTGTCTAGCTTTAACTCCATTATTCTTTAAATTATCTCTGCGTTGTTCAATCAGAATTATCATTCTCTTAAACACATCCTATGCTTCCCCAACTTCTTCCTTCATATTGAACTAACCTCCTTTGCCATATATATCATTAAAACCTGTTCATTCTTTAAGATCCAGATCAGTTGCTACCTATATTGGATCAAGTCTTGCCTGATAATCTTTCTCTATGAGAACGATCAGTCTCCTTCTGAGTTTACAAGTGTTCTTCCTACTTATTTGCCAACTAAAATTATATTAATTAGGTGTTATTTTTTAGCTGCAAGTGTGAAAAATCCCACTCAGATTAGTTTACGCAGTAAAGAATGGAGAGAAATATTGCTCCAGAATATGGGAAGTTCAAGAAATAGCAATGATTTTAGGCTGAACTATATCAGAGGCCTCAAATTATGTAGTTAAGGTGTTTTATCTTTGACTTAATCTGCCTTTCCTTTGATTGGGTTTGACTCTCAGTTACTCTGCCTCCAATGGGATGGCATTGGAACCCACCAGTCTCTTCAAGCTTAAATTCTGTTTAAAAGATAGCATTCTTGAGAGTCGAATAGAAAACGACGGCTGAATAGGCAGCAGTGTCATGCACCTCCTCCTAGGGCCAGTCCAGAACAGCAACTGTATTGGAGAACATCCACCCTGAATTAACAAATTAGACATAGCTGAGGAAAGTTTCAATAAGGAAGGGCTGAGGAAGCCTAGAGAACATCGCTTGCCAGCCATAACCCACCTGGAACCATCACAGTGTCCCAGCAATGAGTGGCGCAGTTAACTCCCAGCAGGCTCCCAGATGTCTGCAGGGAGTGCACGCCACCAGAGTGAGCTCCTGCACCAGGCCTCCTCACCAGCCTGTTGGGACACAGAATCCTAGGATCTGGCTCCAAGACCCCATAGTGAGTGCAAGCCAGGGGGAACCCTATGCCCCACCCCTGCCCCAGACCCCAGAACCATGCTGCTAGTCTGACCGAGGGCCACCCGGCACCTGCTCCACCCTGAGCCTTAGGACCTGCTGCAGGGGTGATCCAGAGAAACCCAGAGCATGCCCCACTCTGGGCCACAGGAGAGTGTGGACTGTGCAACCCAGAGCAACCAGTGCCTGCTCCACCTCAGCCCCCTGGACAGCCCTGCTGAGGAGAACCAGAACAACCCATGCCCGCTTTACCCCGATCCTGGAGGTGTGACCCAGAGCAACCTTATGCATGCCTCACTCAGGGCCACAGGGGAACTCTGACTGTCAACCCAGAGAAACCCAGGCCTACTCCACCCCAGCCCCCCAAACAGTCCTACTAGGGCCATCCAGAGCAACCTAATGCACACTTCACTCCAGACAACAGGAGAGCACAGACTGAGCAACCCAGGGCAACCTACCCCTGCTTCACAATGAGGAGTGGCAAGGTGGAGCAACCCGGTGCCTGTCTCACTCCGGGCTATAAGAAAGTGAGGACTGCAACCCTGAGCACCCTGCGCCCATTCCATCCCAAGCTCAGGGACTTACTGCCGGGGCAATCTGGAGTGACCAAGCACATGCCCACTCAGGCCACAGGGGTGCTCTGACTGTGCAACCCAGAACAACCTGCACCTACTTCTGTCTGTTCCCTGGGACAGTCCTGCAGGGGCTACCCAGAGAAACCCAGTGCACACCTCACTCCGGGCCATAGGAGAGCACTGCCAGGGCAACCCAGAGCAAGTTGGTGTGACCCGCCAGGAGCCACAGGACTGCAGTGCAAGTGCACTGCCAGAGGGACCTAGGGTGCCACCCTGCCACAGGTGCCTCGGTCACACAGTGAATTGCATGCCAGAGGGCTCTGGGTGCTCACGGGGAGTCCCACACCACAGGAACTGTGCATGTGCTTCTACCACCGCAAGCATCTGAAGCAGACAACTGAGGGACCACATCTGTGGGATAAGGGGATACAACTCAAGAGCAGAGACAATAAAGGCATGAGACTCAAGGCATATCCAGCCTCTGGGCTAACGATTTCCGGAACATTGCCCTAATAGGATCTTCAACCTCTCAAACCCCTAGCAGGGTGCCCAGGACCAGAAAAAGACAGCAAAAATGGGGATACAAAGAAACAACCCTCAATGAAAGAAAAGGAGGAGGTGGCAGAAAAGGAACTAAAAGAAATGGAGGCATTCAATATGTCAGAAAAAGAATTCAGAGTAAGAAGCATGCAGTTCTTAAACCAAATGGATGAGAAAATCAACAACTTATGTAAGAATCAAGGGGAAATAAAAAAATGATATAGCTACAGTAAAAAACACAATGGGAGATTTAAACATTAGATTAGAAGAAGCAGAGGACTAAATTAGTGAGTTAGAAGATAGGACAGAAAAATACACCCAATCTGGAGAACCAAGATGGCGGCATAGGTTAACGCCGGAGTTTACTGCTTTGAACAACTACTTCAAAAGTGAAACCAAAAAATGGAAGGGACATCACCCAGAACCACAGGAACGCTGGCTGAGTGGAAGTCATACAACTAGGAGGAAAGAGAAACGCATACGGACACTCAGAGGAGGCGCAGTGCTGAAGTCAAATTCTGAGGTGCAGAGTGCGCGGAGCGGGCTGGCGGCAGAGGGCCCGGTTGGCGTTTTCAATCGGGAGGGAGTCGAAGACTCTGAGCTCCAGATCCGGGCGAGTCTTTAGGGACCCAGACTCAAACGGGAGAAGCGGGACTGTCTGGCTTCGGTCAGAGCGAGTGCAGCTTTCTCTCCGAGCTTTGCAGCGGGTCCTGGGACTCAGGCAGAGCCCCTGGGGACAGGACTGAGAGCCGCCATAACTGCTCTCTCCGGCCCACCCTGTTGATCCTGTGCGACCTGCCCCGCCCAAGCCCTGCACAGAGGCATTTACTGGATAGCCTCAGGCAAAGGCTAGATTAGCACCTCCCTAGAGGACAGAAGTTCTCTCACTGCTGACACAGCTGATTCTCATAGCCACTTGGCCTGGAGGTCAAACCCTCCCTGGAATTAGCTACAACAATCAAGATATAACTATAAGACTGCGAACAAAGACCACTAAGAATCAAGTGAATAAATAATCTGATGAACAGAATGAACTGTTGATTATAATAGAATCAGGGACATAGAAAGGGAATGGACTGACTATTCTTGGGGGGGGAAAGGGGTGTGGGAGATGTGGGAAGAGACTGGACAAAAATCGTGCACCTATGGATGAGGACAGTGGGTGGGGAGTGAGGGCGGAGGGTGGGGTGGGAACTGGGAGGAGGGTAGTTATGGGGGGGGGAAAAAAAGAGGAACAAATGTAATAATCTGAACAATAAAGATTTAATTTAAAAAAAAAAGAACTGAGAAAAAAAGAAAAGAAAAATACACCCAATCTGAATAGCAATTGGAGAAAAAAATTAGAAAGCAGGAGGAGAGACTAAGGGAGCTTTGGGACAACATAAAACCAAGTAACATACGTAAATAGGGATGCCAGCAGGACGAGAAGAGCAGCAAGGATTAAAGAACCTATTTGAAGAAATAATGACAGAAAACTTCCTGAAATGGTGAAGAAAAAAGTCACACAAGCACAGAGTCCAAACCAAGATGAACCTTTCAAAAAGACCCACACCAATAAATGTCATAATTACAATGGCAAATGTTAACAACAAAGAGAGAATCTTAAAGGCTGCAAGAGTGAAAAAGAGAGTTACCTACAAAGGATTTCCAATTAGATTATCCATTGATTTCTTAACAGAAACACATCAGGCCAGAAGGGAATGGGATGAAGTATACAAGATGCAATGCAAGGGTCTAAATCCAAGAATACTCTATCGATCAAGGCTATCATTCAAAATAGAAGGGGAAATCAGGAGCTTCTCAGACAAAAAAAAAGGCTAAGGGAGTTTATCACTACTAAGACAGCAATGCATTGAATTCATATCAAGCATCTTCTCAGATCACAGTGGCATAATATTAGAAATAAACTATAATAAAAACAATTTAAAATTTAAAAAATTGGAGGCTAAATAGCATGTTATTAAACAATGATTGAGTTACCAAAGAGATCAAAGAAGAAATAAAAACCATCCTGGAAACAAATGACAATGAAAACACAACAATCCAATATCTATGGGACACAGTAAAAGCAGTTCTGAGAAGGAAATTCGTAGCATTACAGGCCTACCTCAAAAAAACAAGAAAAAACTGGTAATAACTCATTTAACCTTACAACTTAAAGAATTAGAAAGAGAGCAACAAGAAAAGCCCAAAGTGAGCCGAAGGAAGGAAATAATAAAGATTAAAATGGAAATAAATTACATAGAGACCATAAAAACAATATAAAAGATCAATAAAAGTAAGAGCTGGTTCTCTGAAAGGATAAACAAGGTTGACAAACCTCTAACCAGGCTCACCAAGAAGCAAAGAGAGAGGAATCAAATAACCAAAATCAGATATGAAAGAGGTGAAATAACATCAGGCCCCACAGAAATACAAAGGATCATAAAAAAATACTATGAAAAACTCAATTACAACAAACTGATCAACCTAGAAGAAATGGACATATTCCTAGAAAAATATGACCTTCCAAAACTCAATCAGGAAAAATCAAAAAATCTGAATAGGCTGATAACTATGGAGGTAATTCAAGCAGTAATAATAATAAAAAAATAACTTACAGCAAACAAAAGCCCTGGTCCTGGCTTCATAGGGGAGTTTCACCAAACATTCAAAGAACAATTAAAACCTATCCTCCTCAGACTAATCCAAAAAGTTCTAGAGGAAGGAGGACTTCCAACCTCTTTCTATGAAGCCAGCATTATGCTAATCTGAAAACCAGATAAAGACACTAAAAAGAAAGAGAATTATAGGCCAATATCTCTGATGAACATAGATGCCAAAATCCTAAACAAAATCTTAGCAAATCTGCTCCAGCATGACATAAAGATCATACACCATAACCATGTGGGATTTATTCTGGGAATGCAAGGCTGGTACAATATCTGCAAATCAATAAACATGATGAATGACATAAACAAATTGAGAGATAAAAATCACACAGGCATATCAATTGATACAGAAAAAGCACGTGACAAAATCCAAATCCTTTCTTGATAAAAACTGAAAAGTGGGAATAGAGGGATCATACCTCAACATAATAAAAACCTTATATGACACACCTACAGCCAACATCATACTCAATGGGCAAAAACTAAAACCATTTCGCCTAAGAACAGGAACAAGACAGGGATGCCCACTCTCACTACTCCTGTTTGACATAGTACTGGGAGTGCTAGCCATAGCGATCAGACAAGAGAAGAAATAAAAGGCATCCAAATTTGAAAAGAAGACGTGAAACTGTCATTATATGCAGATGGATTAATATTGTACATAGAAAGCCCTAAAGACTCTATTAAAAAAACTATTAGATTTGATAAATGAATTTGGCAATGTAGCAGGATACGAAATTAACACCCAGAAATCTATGGCTTTTTTATGCACCAAAAATGAAGTCACAGAATGAGAAACTAAAAAAAATAAGAAAAAAAAACCAATCTCATTTACCATTGCAACAAAAAAATTAAGATACCTAGGAATAAACTTAACTAAGGAGGTAAAAGACCTGTATTTGGAAAACTACATGACATTGAAAAAAGAGATAGAGGAAGACATTAACAAATGGAAGAACATCCCAAGTTCAGGGATTGGTAGAATCAACATCATTAAAATGTTCATACCATCCAAAGCAATCTATAGATTCAATGTAATCCCCAGTAAAATACCAATGGTATGCTCACAGACCTAGCACAGACTCTTCAAAAATTCATATGGAATAAAAAAAAAACCACACAAAACATGAATAGCCACAACAATCTTGAGAAAGAAGAACAAAGTTGGAGAAATCACAATACCAGATATCAAGCAATGCTACAAAGCCACTGTTCTCAAAATTGCCTGGAACTGACAGACATATAGAACAATGGAACAGAACAGAGAACCCAGTAATCGACCCAAGCCATTATGCTCAATTAATATTTGACAAAGGAGGCAAGAGCATACAATGGAGTCAAGATAGTCTCTTCAGTAAATGGTGTTGGGAAAATTAGACAGATCTATGCAAAAAATAAACTAGACCACCAACTTACACCATACATAAAAATAAACTCAAAAAGGATAATGGCCTTAAACGTAAGATGGGAAACCATAAAAATACTAGAGGAATCCAAAGGCAGCAAAATGTCAGACATATATTGTAGCAGTATCTTTACCAATACAGCTCCTAGGGCAGTGGTTCTCAACCTTTCTAATGCCGCAACCCTTTAATTCAGTTCCTCATGTGGTGACCCCCAACCATAAAATTATTTTCATGGCTACTTCATAACTGTAATTTTGCTACTGTTATGAATCGTAATGTAAATATCTATTATGCAGGATCTATTTTCATTGTTACAAATTGAACATAATTAAAGCATAGTGATTAATCACAAAAACAATATGTAATTATATATGTGTTTTCTGATGGTCTTAGACGACCCCTGTAAAAGGGTCGTTTGATCCCCAAAGGGGTCGCGACCCAAAGGTTGAGAACCACTGTCCTAGGGCAATGGTAAATAAGGAGAAAATAAACAAATGGGACTACATCAAAGTAAAAAGCTTCTGTACAGCAAAAGAAACCATCAACAAAACAAGAAAGCCCACTGCATGGGAGAACATATTTGCCAATGTTAAATCTGATAAGGGTCTAATCTTCAAAATTTATAGGAAACTCATACAACTTAACAAAAGGAAGATAAACAGCCCAATCAAAAAATGGGCAAAGGACCTAAATAGACACTTTTTGAAAGTGGACATAAAGAAGGCCAAGACACATACAAAAACATGCTCAAAGTCACTAATCATCTGAGAGATGCAAATCAAAACGACAGTGAGATACCATCTCACACCTGTCAGAATGGCTAACATCAATAAATCACTAAATCAATAAACGACAAGTGCTGGCAAGGATGTGGAGAAAAAGGAACCATCTTGCACTGCTGGTAGGAATGCAGACTGGTGCAGCCACTGTGCAAAACAGTATGGAGTTTCCTCAAATAATTAAAAATGGAACTCCCATTTGACCCAGTCATCTCACTTCTGGGAATATATCCCAAGATATCAGAAACACCAATTAGAAAGGACATATGCACCCCTATGTTCATAGCAGCACAATTTACAATAGCTAATATTTGGAAACAGTCTGTGTGCCCACCAGCAGATGAATGGATTAAAAGACCATGGTACATCTGCACAATGAAATACTACACTACTGTAAAAGGAAGAATTCTAACTATTTGCAACAGCATGGATGAACATGGAGAGCATTATGCTAAGTGAAATAAGCCAGTTAGAGAAAGATAAATGTTACATGATCTCACTCATTTGTGGAATATAATAAACAATATAAACCTATGAAAAAAAAACAAAAAAATAGAGACAGAGAAGCATTGAACAGACCGTCAAACTTCAGAGGGAAGGCAGGGGAGGACTTGTATTTATTCATATAAGCATAACCAATGGACACAGACACTAGGCGGGAGAGGGCATGTGCTGGGGGGTGGGTGTGGCTATTGAGAGGTAAATGTGGGAAAAAGGAGACATATGTAATACTTTAAACAATAAATAATTTTTAAAAAGATAGCATTTTTTAAAAAAATTATTGCAACAATGGTTCCAGCAAAATTCATTAATACATTAGCCTATTTTGAATCATCTTTCTCTCTCTCCCCAGATGAATCACTGTGAGTAAGAGAATGGAGAGCCCTTTTCTTACCCAGAGATCCAAGGATTGAGGTCAGCCCCACAAATATCATATGGATGAGAAAAGGAAGGGATACTTACAAAAAGAAATATGGACTATTTTTACCAAAAAAGGAGTGATAGAGAGTTAGAATGTTTAGCTGAAAGAAAAAGAAACAAGCTATATACTATATCTGTATTTGTGGTTTATTTGCATATAGGTAGTATCTGATTTATAAACTGAGGTTAAGGTGCATATTTTACTAATCTGGATAGCCACCAAAAGCTTATTTCCTAATACACATCCATTTAAATAACTGAAGTTCTCTTTTTAAAATAGGGTTGAATGAAAATTAATAAAACAAAAAATTAATGACACAGTTTGAAAATCAAACTTACTAATTTAGGGTGAGAAGTCGATAGTCTGTATGCAATTGTTAAATGTAGCGATCAGAAGATAAAAGTGTATCTCAATAAGTTAAATTAAGAACTGAAGAAAAGTTAAAGGCAAAATTTTATGGTAACCTTCTAAAACCTCATTTTATAATAAATGAAGGGCATTTATTAACAACTAGTAGCCCGGTGCATGAAATTCATGCACAGGGGGATTGTCCCTCAGCCCAGCCTGCACCCTCTCCAATCTGGGACCCCTTGGGGGATGTTCAGGGGATGTCCCTGTGGGATCGATCAGGCCTAAATCAGCAGTCGGACATCCCTCTCGCAATCCGGGACTGCTGTCTCCAAACCGCTCACCTGCTTGCCTGCCTTATTATCCCTAACCACTCTGCTTGCTGGCCTGCTCACCCCAACTGACCTCCCCTTGCCAGCCTGATGGCCCCCAGTTGCCCTCCCCGGCCAGCCTCATGGCCCACAACTGCTCTCCCCGGCTAGAGGCGCTCCGCTGCCTGGTGCGGAATGCTTGGCTCATTGCTGGGGCAACGAGGCAAGCATTCTCCGCCCCCGCCCGTCCCACCAGCCGCTCCATTCCTGCTGCCCAGAGGTCTTCCAAAGCCAATGTGGAACTTGCCTCATTGCCGTGGCAACGAAGCAAGCATTCTGCCAGGCCACTCACGCTGCCTGCACTCAGCGGCCGCCCCCCCAGGACTGGGGGACTCGGGTGGGGCTGAGAGAACTGGGCGCCACCATCTTGTGGCTATGGGTGCTGCCATCTTTGTGGTCAGTTTGCATATTCCTTCCTTATTAGATAGGATGCCTTCCAGGTGGCTTATTCTCCTACCAATAATGTAAGGAGCACACTGTATCCCATGTCCTTGACAAGACCAGGAACTTATTAATGGCAGAGCTGTTTCCTTGGGTCTTCTGTGCTCTCATTGTCTAGTCCAGCATGTATAGTAGTTATTTTAAGTAATAGTTTTGATACTCATAAAAGTAAAACTTTTAAAAACAAAAGTACTGTTTCTTTAATGGGATTATTCTATTTACTTTGGCTTTAAATAGTCTCACTGCTAATATTTGAATAGTACTTTTTTTTTTTTTTTTTTTACAAGCTTTCCTCCTGATTAACTAAATAGTCATTTCAGGTCTACCTATGATTTGCAGGTTGCATTTGCATTTTAAGTTTACTTCAAATAATCTATATGAGTTTCTAGGTGAACATTAATTCGCCTTGTCAGATCATAAATTATTTGTTTTTACCTCATACTGTTCAGTAAGAATTAATTGACATTTCACATCTATTTTGCATTTTTGATCTTTATGTACCCATTCTGCAAAGTATTTTTTAAAAATAGAATGTACCATCACTTACAAAGTTCTCTCCAGTAAAATTGGCAGTTGAAGTAGCAAGTTTGAAGGTGAGAAGAAAGGCATTTGAGGAGGAACAAAACAAATAGTCTTTGACCAACCATTGCCAGAACAGGTTTTTGCTTTAGTCAATACAGGCTAAAAGACATTAAGTAATTAGATGGAATAATACATCATTAATAATTAGTTATCTTTTCCAAAAAATACCTCTAACATTCTTTATATATAAAAAAGCATAAGATGGTGAAATTCATTTCTGAGACGCATTCTATTATATAGTTACTAGAGTCCCGGTGCACAAAAATTTGTGCACTTGGGGGGGTCGCCCTCAGCCCAGCCTGTGCCCTCCCACAGTCTGGGAGCCCTCGGGAAATAACGACCTGCTGGCTTAGGCCTGCTCCTAGGTGGCAGAGGGCAGGCCTAATCCCTAGGTACAGCCCCTGGTTGGGCTCAGAGCAGGGCTGATTGGGGAGTTGGGGCGCCAGCCCCTGTCATGCACAGATCAGGGCGGACCAGGAGGTTGCGATGCCACCCTCAGTCATGCTCAGGGTAGGGCCGATTGGGGGGTTGGGGCACCGTCCCCTGTCACACTCAAGGCAGGGTCGATGGGGAGGTCACGCACAGAGCAGGGCCAATGAGGGGGTTGGGGCGCTGCCCCCTGTCATGCACAGAGCAGGGCCCATCAAGGGGGTTGGGGCTCGGTACCCTGTCACGCACAGAGCAGGGCCCATCAGGGGGTTGAGGAGCTCCCCCCTGTCACTCACAGAGTAGGGCTGATAGGGGAGTTGGGGCACCGCCCCTGTCACACACAGAAAAGCCGATCAGGGGGTTGGGGTGTCGCCCTCTATCACCCACAGAGCAGGGCCAATCAGGAGTTTGGGGTGCCGCCACTGTCACTCAGGGCAGGGCCGATGGGGAGGTTATGGCTCTACCCCATCACACACAGAGCAGGGCCCGTGGGGGTGGGGGGGTTGGGGCACTGCCCTCTATCACCCACAGAGCAGGGCTGATCAGGGGGTTGGGGCGCCATCACTCTCACACTCAGAGCAGGGCCAATGGGGAAGTTATGGCTCTACCCCATCACACACAGAGCAGGGCCCGTGGGATGGGGGGGGGGGGTTGGGGTGCTGCACCCTGTCACACACAGAGCAGGGCCGATCAGGGGGTTGGGGCGCCACAGCCTGTCACACACAGAGCCGCAGGTGATCAGGGGGTTGGGGAACTCCCCCCATCAGGCACAGAGCAGGGCTGATCAGGGGGTTGGGGCACCTTCCCCTGTCGTGAACAGAGTAGGGTGGATAGGGAGGTTGTGGCCCCGCCCCCTGTCACACACAGAGCCGCAGGGCGATCAGGGGGTTTGGGTGCTGCCCCCTGTCATGCTGATCCCGGTGCCGGGAGGCATATTACCCTTTTACTATATAGGATAGAGGCCTGGTGTATGGGTGGGGGCTGGCTGGTTTGCCCTGAAGGGTGTCCTGGATCAGGGTGGGGGTCCTCACTGGGGTGCCTGGCCAGCCTGGGTGAGGGGCTGAGGGCTGTTTTCAGGCTGGCAGGTGACTGAAGCTCCCAACCGCTCCTTTTTTCCTTTTTTTTTTTTTTTTTATTCTGGGCCAGCATTAGCTCTGAGGCTTGGCTCCAGCTCTTAGGCGTCAGCTGCTGAAAGCAGGTATCTGGTTTGTTTGGGTTCTATAATCTCGAAACACTGTATCAACTCCAGCTCTGAGATCCCGGCTGCTGAAATCGGGGTTTCTGGGGTTTTGTTTACCTTCTATATTTGTTACAATGTTTCAACGTGCAAGCTCAGAGGCCTGCAGCAGCAGGCGGGGAATATTGCAGTCCTCCGTCACTGAAGCTAGCAAGCCTCATGTTCAGTTTAAGCTGCCTGGCTGCCGGCCGCCATCTTGGCTGGCAGTTAATTTGCATATCACCCTGATTAGCCAATGGGAAGGGTAGCAGTCGTACACCAATTACCATGTTTCTCTTTTATTAGATAAGATTAGTCTAATGAGCCAATGCAATACTGATAGTAATATTTTGTTCAGTGTACAAAACCGTCATTCTTATGCAAATATAGTCCATCATTTCTGCAAATACAATCCATCAGTTACAGGTAGAGAGCATGGAGAAGGTTTAGAAACCCAACACCATTTTGGATACACGTTGAAAACTAGTTCAGACCCATGCCTGCTGGTGCAGAGACTATAGTGTGATTTTTTTGGACAAGATTGCCATTTTTATTTCAGTTACCTGACAGTCCTGTTTTGTCTATCATATAATAATTCCAGTTTATTTTCCCTAATATTTAGTACAGTGTCTGACACTTGGTAGGAGAATTAAATATTTGTTCCAGAATTAATGAATGGATACGTATTTATTAAAGCCATCATGAGGGAAAGAAAAGGGACTCACAGTGTCTCGTTTTGTACATTCATGTGCTATTGAACTTCACAGTGATCTGATGTCCATTTAAAATCCAATTCTTATTTGACTTCCTTACCAAATGTTTGGGATTAAATTAATGGAAGAGAGCATATGGATGCCACAAATGAATTAAGTGGAACATTACTTTTATTCCTTTTATAGTAACTAAAGCTGAAAGTAATTGTATTTCAGGGAAAGAACGTTCTTTGGAAAGTTATGAGACTAAATAGAACAGAAACATCACCAGTAGCATAATTCCTCCTCCCCCAGTAGAGACTCTAGTAATACTGACTCTTCCCTACCATACTTGAATTACCCTTTCATTTATATTTATTCTGTAAGATTTGATATGGAGAGAAGAAATGTTAATTTGCACTAATGTAAAGATTGCACTAAACTCTTTTTAATTCATGGTCCAAATGCATTAAAAGGATGTTCATAATTTTACGTATTCATTGAGAATCATTTTCATATGTCCCAGAGAATAAACAGCTATTAAGGATAAATTACTACAGTTACATCATTAAATCTTATAAAGACCTCCCATTCTGCATACATCGTATTTTCATTTAGGCAAGGTAATAATTTACTGACTCCCTTTAGAACAGCGGTTCTCAACCTGTGGGTCAAGGCCCCTTTGGGGGTCGAACGACCCTTTCACAGGGGTCGCCTAAGACCATCAGAAAACACATATATAATTACATATTGTTTTTGTGATTAATCACTATGCTTTAATTATGTTCAATTTGTAACAATGAAAATACATCCTGCATATCAGATATTTACATTACGATTCAAAACAGTAGCAAAATTACAGTTATGAAGTAGCAACGAAAATAATTTTATCATTGGGGTCACCACAACATGAGGAACTGTATTAAAGGGTCGCGGCATTAGGAAGGTTGAGAACCACTGCTCTAGAATGACATGTATTCACACAAAGCACTTGCTTAGATGTCGCATGTTCGGGTTGGGAGTGCAGATAAGGGTAATATGCGCTCTTCCATCAAGGATCACATGAGTCATGGCAGGGTAAGCTAGTTATAAATAAATCTAATCAAATTCAGAATTAACATTTTCATAATACAATGGATAGAAATATATAGATTGAGGACCGAGACAGGCAGACTTCATAAAATTTTGAGGTAGGCTGGGAAGGAAGCACAGAAATTGGTTATGTAGATTAATGGGCTTTCTTGTATGGACAACATAGGTTTGTTATGTGGAATGTGATATGGAAAAAAGAGAAGTAGAAGTTGCATGCAGAGAGCTCTGTAAGAAAAGACATGGGCATGGAGTGAGGCTGAGTCTTGCTCTTTATTAGAGATTAATTTGGCCTGACAGAACATACTTTTTGTTTAGGAGATTAACAAGAACTGGCAATGGAATAGTTGGTTGGGTCTACACTGTGCAGTTCCTCAGACCTGGTGTAGAGTTTATAAGGAATTTACTGGGACATGAGCAATTTTTAAATCTTTTTAGCATCACTGCATCCTATAATTAGAATGACACTTTAGGAAGACTATTTTAGCAGCAGGAGTTAAGAATATTTATAGACTTTTGCCTTGTTCATTCAGTCTGATGCAGCTGAAATTCAATTTCAAATGGAAATAATGCGTTTATTTAGAAGACTTCAGTAATTCCTAAGTGCTCAAGAGAATGAAGAAAAGGATGATTAATAAATCACTAATTCTGTCCTGTGGTATTTGTGATCAGTGCAGTACTCTCATAGAGTATTTCACAGCCTCCTTAACATGACAAAGAATAGTACTGAAGGACATTCGTTAGAAGACCTTTGCCTTGTATAGTTCCAGGACAGAATCTACCAAGGAAAAATACATGTGCAAGATTCGGAAGGCAAAAGAGAAGGAGTTCAGTCATTGGGTACAAGATCATCTCCTCTGAGACTATTCTGCACCGCAGGCAGCAAAAATTGTTGGCACTCGCTTTCCTTGGGATTTGCTGACATTTGGCACAACTCCCTTGAATCGCCAGAATCCATCAGCTATGGCCCTGGCCTTACTTTGCAGCCCGTCCAACATTTCATTAATGCTCCTAGTTCCCTATATTGAACAGTTCCAAGTTGCACTAACTAGAGGAGCTTTGGTTTTCTTGACGAGAACTTGACTGATGCAGCTTCTATTGAAAAAGTAATTCCTATTCTAGTTAAAGATTTTACTTAACATGTAGAATACGACCATGATGGTACCAATCTTGGTTAAGGTTACAAAATGAAAAAATATTCTTTTAGTAAAATGAGGGGGCGGGCACCCCTGCATTTGAAAAATATATTGCTGTTCCTGCTGAAAAGAAAAATTATTTAAAAAGAGCACCTCAAAATGATCAACCAACAGATGAGTTTTAGTTGAAAATAGAGTTATAGAAACGTTCAACTGGAAAATTTAGAGCACCTAATGATTTTTGTATAAAAATACAGTAAGAACTGAAAGATGACACCATTGGCAGATTTTATTTTTTTGAGAGTGAAGGTTTAAAGGTTAGCTAATATTTTAATTTGTATGACTACATTTTCTTTAATTTAATATTTTAGTTTATTTTTGAATAATTTTTAAGTTTTCATTAACCTATTAGATGAAAATATTTAACATTTACATTTCCATAATTTTTTATTAGTGTTTTAATACATTTACACATTTTTTGTATTTCAACTATATTAAATGAGGGATCTCCCCAATTTTGGGGGAGGAGAGTGTCAGATAAATTTATTCTTTTACAATTTCTGCTCCTATATTTTAGTTTTTTTCATAGGAATCTTAGTGTGTGTTCTTCTAAAAGACTTAGAAGAAAATATTTAGTTCAAGTGCTCTACATAGTTTCTTAGGGAGGTGATTCCATGTTCCCAATTGGAGAAAATAGATGTAGGACAGTAAAGGAGAATAGTCAATATCAGGGAAGGAAATGTTATTAAGCAAGTTGTCACTGTGTGCAATTGAGCATAATTCCCCTTGGGCATTTTGCTTAGAACATGGTCCTCAAAGTTGATTGGAGGGGCAAGAATGAGATAGTTATACACCAGCTCCTTTTAGGCATTAAAGTCAGCTCAGGTGACATTAATTATCAAGCACTTCCCTAGCAATGCAGTTGGAGGCCAGCCAAAGTCTTCATGAACTTGTTGGTCTTTGGCATCTAGACTAGCCAGGCACTGATATTGTAAGGCCTGAGAGGATATAAACGGAACACTGACAAACAGGTGGAACGTTTTCTTTATCTCAGGATTCCTTATATGACACAGACTTCTCCCCTCCCCCCAGGTTGGGCGACTATACACTAAAATACAGTTCTACATCAGATAGTAATCTTGGCCACCACATCAGGGAAGCACATTCAACTACAAATTGCAGACATTTTATTCTTATTTGCATTGAACTTACTTGAGTTAAATTAAAAATATTTTGTAGAACCTTGAATTTGATAAGGCAAAATCAGTCATAATTTTTATATTGCGTATACTTCGAGCTTTGAAAGTAGCAGTCTGGGTATGCCTTTCATCATCAACTGGGTTCAAATTGCAGACAAATTAGGGCCTGATTAATTCTTCTACAATTTATCAACATCATTATCATTTACATGTAGCTCGGAAACTTAGTATTAATATTTTTAGAGTAAACATTTAAACTCAGCTAGACGCCTCATCTCTGTATTATACTTTACTCCTTTATTTTAAAAACAAAACATTGCTTGGAATGAAAAGTAACTCTAGACTGCAACACTACATCTTTAATGAAAACATAACCTCACTCTTTCTGGTACTTGGAAAACTATACCACTATTTTAAAATTAAATAGCTCTTATTTTTAAGATATTGATGTATAATTCAATCAGCATCAATGGTTTATAATAATATTAAGCTGGCCTCCAGGTTGGCCACAATGCACCATGTGCAAAATATAAATCGTACTATTTTTACCAAAATTAAAATAGGAGATCTGCATAAAAATGAATTATATCTATCTACACACATTTCTATGGGCCCAGAAATAAAAGAAGTAAATATTTCGTGCACACACACACACACACACACACACACACACACACGTCAGGAGGATCACATTTACAACAATTATATATAACTCTTCAGAAAATTCTTATGGGTAAGAATATAGTTAGAGAACTAACAAAGGGCATAAAGAAAGGTTAAAATACACTGGATCGATTATTTTTTGTTTCTTTTTTACTGCTTTGTCAATAAAATGGAATTGCATCTGAATAATGGCCTACCCTTATACTTTAGAAGTAGAGCTGCTTATAAAATCTCAAACAAGTAAAAGCTGTGACCAGTTAATTTGTAGACAATTTACTGTTAAGATAATTGAGATAGCAGCACTTGCTTGGGACAGCATTATTGGAAAAAATCCGATGGACTCAGCACATAATCACAAGTACAAATTGAATACTAAAACAAACAAAAAGTCAACTTCTTAAAACTATTAACGGCTTCTGAAATTTGCCTTACTAAACACAGATTGAATAATAAATATGTTAAGACTATGCCAGAAAAGCATAGACCTAGTAATGAGAAGAACATAGTCTGTTCCTATTAGGAGAGGAAGTGTCCCAGATAGTAATCACCTTTTAGAGGTTTTTTTTCTCTTCTTTTTTGACCACAGAATCAAAGAAAATAGTCATTAAAGAACATAGTCCAAGAGCGTGAATTTATGAAAGTATTTGGATTGTTGTTTTGTCAGGGAACTTAAGAAATACATAATTTAAAACTGGTACTTTACTAACATGTTGAATGAGAGAGATTTTTCCTATTTTCTCTACTTGGGCTAAAGTCCAAAAGTTTAAAAGTTTAATAACATTGTTTCCTAAATTAAAAAAAAGGAGGCATCCATTATTTAAGAAATGTACTCTTTAGGGGCAGAAATTTTCCTAAGATCTATTAAGAAGTGACTCAAGTGGTTCCACCATTATCTCAACATCCTCCTACCCAGCTTATAGAGTAAAATATTAATATAATAGTGGAATTGGCTGAGAGACCAGTCATTAGAAGTACATGATTTATGAGAAAAATATGCTCAAATAATGTAAGGGTGGTCTCTCTAAAAGAATCATTCATAAATTTTAGTCATGTCTACACGAAAAAAGGTGGCATCTCATTTTCCTTATATCCATAATTTTTAACTGATTTGTTTATCTTCTTTATAAATGTAACTAGTATTTTCAGAGAAATATAAAGAAGTGACTGAGTAGAGATAAGTGTCTATAATGAGGCTGCTTATGCTTCCACCTTTAGGAAAGGCAGGTGAGCGTCAGGAAAGGAGCCACACATGAGCTACTATCCAGTAAGACTAAACATCGGTGAGTGATCCAGCAGCAAGATTCCTGTTAGTTAGTACATTTCCAAATCAGAAGTAGTCAAGGCAAAACTGCCCTCCCACATCAGGGAACCATACATTGAGAAAGCCCCCATGAACACCTCTGAAGAAAGCTCATGTGACCCCATCAGATATCCAGGAATTGTGTGCTTGCCTCCTCGAATGCATCAATAGTTAGAGGTTATATCAGCACAGATCAGTTAAAAGACAGCTACCATTTTTCCTTCTACCTCTTCCCTGCATCCTTCCAGAAAGTCTGACCATTGAAGGGATGAGCAGAGGTGGGGTAAAATAAAAGACTCTCGCAGGCCTTAGGATCTCAGGCAAAAAAGATGATCTACATTAGCTTTACCTGTGAAAAGCACATGGATTAGAAGATGACCATTACATTAGAAATGGGAGTAAAGTTCACACTTGAGCAGACATTTTATACTTGAAAATATTCAGGAATCTGAAGATGTCAACTCATTTGGGAGATAGCTTAGGTGAGGATAGTAATCAGAATAAATGACAAAAAAAATTCTATTTTACCCCGATAAGTTTAAAATACCCAATGAGCTGATTATAGTCAATAATCAAACTTCAATATATTAGGCAGCTTCTTAAAAATATCTCACCTATAATAATTTTCAGAACAAAAAATAAAAATATATCTAACTCAAGGAAAACAGCTCAAATCTCTCCAAATTCCAGGAGAGCCCTACCGAGGTATTTTTCAATGGCCTTGTCTACCCTTGCTTCCTAAACTTAGTGTGTGCCTCTCCTGAAATCATCAAGCAGCTTCTTGTGTCAGCAAAACTGTCCTCTTTCTGTTCTGATACCATGAATTATTGTCCTGAAATGATAAAAAAAAAAATGTTTCCTCTTCCTCTCTTTCACTTATGTTATGGGCCCCAAAACACAGCTCTGTCAATTTTTAGGTAGCCAGGATGCCTCTAATGATAAACATTTTATTTGATTCATTTAAAAAAATCTCTTTTTATCTATTAATAATAGGTTCTTAGTTTGCTATGTCTTGTCCTGAGTGTATTATCTACATTAGCTTCACCTGTGAAACACACACATTTCTTATTTCATCATCACAACCGTTATCAATAGTTATTTATTATCCCCATTATTTTTATTTAGAAAAAAAGATGTAGAGAGGATAACCAGCTTTCATTAGGTTACACAGCTACTAAAGAGCAGAACTAGAATTTAAACCTGGATGGACCTCCAGTAAAGTCCCTGTCATTGGTTTTTTTAAAATATGTTAATTTACCATGTTACACTCACATTTACTCTTTTCTCTAAACAACTAATTGCTCTGCAGACCAAGGATAGGTATTATGTATCACTCCTTTTTGCATTTTCTTTTTTCATAAATCAAGATAATTTGTGACATTTGTGGAGTCTTATTTTCAAGTATTTATTATTTAAGCAAATAGCTCCCTGGCCAATTTACTTTTTTGGTGGGTGGAGAGTAGAAAGCTTCCTGTATTAAGTTTTGCGAAAATATTTTTATTGATTGATTGATTTCAGAAAGGAAGGAAGAGGGAGAGCAAGAAGGAAACATCAATGATGAAAGAGAATCACTGATCAGCTGCCTCCTGCACACCCTCTCCTGGGGATTGAGCCCGCATGTGCCGTTGATGGGAATCAAACCTGCTCTATCCACTGAGCCAAACCTGCTAGGGCACAAAAATATTTTTAAAGCTTTAGAGAAGGAAAAAAGATTTTCTTGGGGAGCTGCTGTAGGCTGTGTGGCAGTCATCTACAGTGATGTGAGAGAGGTCAAGAAAAAATTTTTTTAGAATACATAGGCAGGACATTATGCAAATATTCACCCTGAGATGATTTCCTGAAATACTTCCATAAAGAGTTCAATAAATTCCAATTCTTTTTGCTCCTGCATGACATTTCCTTGAATGTTTTATTGTGGTGAGATTAGACTACTTGGGGCTGATTTTATACAAATTACACTCATAGTTAATATCTGCTTTTTAGTTTAGATCCTCAACTTTTTATCACATTGACATTGGTTGACTAGACTGTAATGTCTTCTCTGCATAGTGGTTTTACTCTATCATTATGTAACATGTGGAGGGGTGAGTTGTGGATATCAGATGATTCTCATTAAGTTTTAAGAGACCGGGACAGGTAGAGGTTTACAATCTATCAAACTAGTATAGCCATCTTGTATACTTATTTCTTTTGAAAGCCGTGCTTGACAGGTTAAGTGAATTGTTCATTTGGATGTCTGATCTTGGTAAAACAATTTTTTGAAATGAATATTTTTATTTCTTGTCAGTACTTAGGCTCATGTTTAAAAATTTTTTAAAAATGAAAGCCTAGGATTAACTTATTTTATTTTACTTTAATTCGTTTGCACACACAAGGGTACAGAGAAAGGGAGTAGTTGGTGTATAACTTGTTAACCAATATCACCCTAATGAATTTAACAAAATCAAAACAAAGTCTAAGAGGGAAAAAAGATACAAAGTAAGAGCCTGTAACTCAATAGTAGATCAGCAATTGCAAATAAGGGTAGAGCCCACTTAGCATGTGTAGGAGCTATGATATCTTGTCCCTTAAACTGTTTCGATTTAATTGATTGCCGAGTTAAATCAACAATACCAAGATTTGTGATTTCTCTTGGCAATCTGTTTGCGAACACATGTTGTTCAGAAATAGACATTTCTTAATTTTAAAAGGACATAAAATTACAAAAAAATTCATAAATTTTAAATTATTTAAAAGAGAAATAAAAATAATTGAAATTCATTTTGTGAGTTAGTAAATCTATGAACTAATTTTGGTTTTTAAGAGACCTATCTGAACTCAGCCACTATCAGTTTTGGCTCAGATTTTTCTCTTTAACTGCTGTCTACACATAAAATGATTTAAAATTGGCTAAAATTATACCAGATATGGTGATTTTAAAATGCAGATTTGATAATATATAGTTACTTTTAATTAATATAGAGACTTTCAGTGATTGTGATGTTTGAAAAGTAGATTAAGTAGGTACGAAGTATTTATAATCCATTAATTTTCAAGAAGACATACAGAACTTTAAATAAACATGCCCAGATTACAGTGAAAACAAAAAAATTCCAGTAGTTATAAATAAACAATAACTCTGATGAGCCAAACAATAATTTATCCAGTTTGTTGAGACAATCTTTGAAATTATGCATGCATATGTTATTACATATATATGCACACATATGTAAATGTAATATATATATATTTATGTTGCACTCATATAAAAGATTAAAAGTTAAAACTGAAGCCAGATACATATCACAAAGTAACAAAATGAAATGGAAAGTACATTTTCAGAAGGAAAATAAAAAATATAAGTTGACTACTAGACTATATTGAGAATGTTCAAGATTTCAGAATATTTATTCTTTTTCCTCATTAACATATTTGTCTTTAGCCAAACATTTCATTTTTCAGAATCTCAGTTTTTTGTTCAGAAAATAAAGACAAAAAGTAGAACTCTAAATTCCCTTTCAGCTCCAAAACTGTATTATGAAAATTAAAAAAAATTAAAACTGTTTAAAAGATTGATTTGCACATTAATCTTTGCTAAAAGAATAACTTATTTTTGAATTAAATATGAAATCTATGTTACATAATTTAAATTTTATTATGAGTTGTTATTGAGAGATTAATCTAAAATTAACAAGGATAAGATAAGCTTTTATTCTTATTAGAGAATATGTATTTACAAGTACAATATTTTGTCCATCAATATGACTTTTGCCAGAACAATTGAATAGACAGAATCACCACCGGGTAGTCAAGACACCTTATTTCTAGCACCCACTCTTCCATTACCTGTGCTAAGTATGTTACATGCCTTCACATATAAAATGAGGAATTTTGAGGGTCTTGCATAACACCACCTATGTCTCATACTTAGGGTTGTGTCATTAAAAAATAAAAAAATCATTATGTAATATTACTCTCTAAGATTATTAAAAAAACATTAACAATCTATGATTTATATGCAGTTTTAATAAATGTAATCATTATAACAACATGAAATTTATGTAAATATTTTTGGTGACACAATTACTTAGTTAGGTACTATGGAAATATAGAATGAATTTCCAAAAACATTTCTTAGCACTTCGTATATATAATTTCAGACACATAAATGTTAAAGGATTGACTTATTTTGATTAAGTTCCAATATGGTAATAGTTGATATATAAAATATCTAACTTTAATATTCAGATTACTACTAAATAAAAAATGTTTTAATAGACATTTTTAAATGGGCTTTAATTTAATTGAAATGAATTGAAAAAATACATGCACACTGTGGGAGATTGAGAAGGTGTCATTATAATTTATGTTTTTTATTCATTCAAAACTGAAAACAAGCAATTTAAATGTTTAAAGGCAAATCACTAAATAAATTATATTACATTTAAATAATTAATTAAAAATAAAAAAGATAGCTATACACTGATAAAAATAATAATAAAACCAGCCAGTGTTGCTCAGTGGTTGAGCGGTAACTTATGAACCAGGAGGTCACGGATTGATTCCTGGTCAGGGCACATGCCCAGCTTGCAGGCTCAATCCTCAGTAAGGGTTGTGTAGGAGGCAGATGATCAATGATTCTCTTTCATCATTGATGTTTCTATCTCTCTCTCCCTCTCCATTCCTCTCTTAAATCAATAAAATATACTTAAATAATAATAATCATCATCACCAACATATTTGGTTATATTAAAGAAAAGTTTCAAAACATTGTGCTTAGCTCTGTTGATGTATATATATGTCCAGAATATTGTATATGTCTAGAATATTACTTGGAACAACCTTAAAAGAAAAAAACAAACCTGCTACTAGTAACTACTTCTCGAGAAGGAATAATAGGACTTCAGGGTGACAGGGTTATGGGAAAGACTTCCATGGTATACCTTCCCTTTTTCTATGGTTTGATTTATTTTAACTATGTGAACATAGATGGTTTTCATTAATTTTCTTGCTATAATTTAATGTCGCTCAAGTAATTGCATTAGCTATCTTTACACACACCACCACCACCACCACCACCACCAGGAAGGACTGTGTTACACTGCCTGTTGCCCACGATTAAGGTTTAAGGACACAGATTATAGAGAACATGAATTTTCTCAAGACAAAACTTTCCTATTTCTTAGTCACAATTCAGATTTGCTGTTAATATTTAGCTATTAATTCTATGTGTTGGAGGTGGCACTTTATTTCAGCAGCATAATGTAGAGTAACTAGTTCCCATATCCAGGGATATACTCCTGGGTCTTAGTAATTTGTAGATTAGACAGCAGAAGCTTTATATCAAGTCCTTGACCAATCTCTTAATTATTTACCATGTCAAAGATTCTTTAACGTTGTTCTTTTTATTGCACCCTTGTGGACCATTTGCTAAAAAGCAATTTGCTATTTTAGAGATGAATTAGCTTTATTACTTCCTGTTCATGTACATTGAAAAGCACCGTGGACTGCTGTTTTCCCTACCCCATTTCCTACCCTCAGCATCAATGCACCAATTAAACCTAAAAGCCTTTATTTTTCACATCATAAAAAGGTAGCATTTGGGTTATTTCTCATGATTAAAAGCACAAAATATTTTCACTAATTTACCCTGCAGAATCACTGATTTTTGTTCCCGTAAAATTAATCATACAAAGCAGCAGGGGAGGAACCACCTTGAGTGATTTTCAGAATATTGAAGTAGAAATTAGCTTAATTTTATGTATGTGGAAGATAAGTGTTTGAGGTTTAATACAGTACTAAATATCCAGAGAGAAAGTAGCACATGGAATTATTGAAACATTTGATTTCAGTAAGAAAAGAGAAATAGGTAAAATAATATTCCTCTTACCTTAAATAACATGTTTTAGAACGACATAACAAGTCACTTACTTATTTATTGGGTATTATCAGCATGTGTAGCAATAACGCCAGTATAGAATGGATTTTGCAAAAGTTTTCAGAGTAAGTCCTTCAGTTAGTAAAGGGCAAAACTAAATAGACTTCTCAATAAAAGCATTTTTAATAATTAGATAATTTTAATGCTACTGGTATAAGGGCAGTGAAACCTGTTTACTGCAGATTAGAAAAGCTATGATGTTCTGTCCATGTTCATTTTCTTTAATTCCGTTATATTTACTTTTATAATTAACTAGAGGCCTAGTGCACAAATTCATGCACCAGTGGGGCCCCTCTGCCTGGCCTGTGGGATCAGGCCAAAACCAGCTCTCCAACATCCCCTGAGGGGTCCTGGATTGCGAGAGGGTGCAGGCCAGGTCGAGGGACCTCACCAGTGCACGATCGGGGCCAGGGAGGGACACAGGAGGTTGGCCATCCATGGAAGGACTTCCAGGGGTGGGGGAGGGAGCTCCAGGGCATGTCCCGCCTGTCAAACTCTGTCCCGATCAGCCAGACCCCAGCAGCAAGCTAACCTACCGGTCGGAGCGTCTGCCCACGGGTGGTCAGTGCACATCCTAGCCAGCAGTTGAGCAGCCTTAGCATGTCATTAGCATGATTGGTGAACAGACGACCGGAGACTTAGCATATTAGCCTTTTATTATATAGGATAATTATATTGCTAGGCAGTTTTACATAACTGATCTTTCTGAAATACAAACTAAGATATCATTTTGTGATCTTCATATGAATGCCTAATTCTGTGATTTAACACAACACAATGGAAAATAGAAATAAATACATATAATCTAATATAGCTAAATGTATACTTATATTAAGTAGTTAAGATACAATTATCTATAATAATAAAAGCATAATATGCTAATTAGACCAGACAGCCAAATGACCTTCCAGACATCCTTCTGGTGACCTTCTGGATGTCCTTCTGGACGAAGCCAGGGCTGTGAGGGCCGAGCCCCTTGCATGAATTTCATGCATTGGGCCTCTAGTCCTATATAATAAAAGCCTAATATGCTAAGTATCCAGTTGTCTGGTCTGTCGTTCAACCATCAAAGTATAATATGCTAATGATATGCTAAGGTCGCTCAACCACTCGCTATGATGTGCACTGACCACCAAGGGGCAGATACTCCTACCAGTAGGTGAGCCAATTGGGATTGAGTGCGATGGACCGGACATGCCCTGGAGCCCTCCTGTGGTCCCTCCCCAGCTGGCCAACCTCCCATGTCCCCCCCTGGCCCCAATCGTGCACCGGTGGGGTCCCTTGGCCTGGCCTGCACCTTCTCGCAATCCAGGACCCCTTGAGGGATGTTGGAGAGGAGGTTTCAGCCCAATCCTACAGGCAATGTGGAGGGATCCCATTGGTGCACGAATTCGTATACTATACGCATGAAATCTAGTATACTATAAAAGCATACATAGTTATTATAATTATAAAATTTGTAATAATACAAGTAACTTTTTAGCTTTAATCCAACTGAAATGCAAGTAGAGCTCCATGATTAATTTTAGGGAATTGGAACACTGCCAAGGTGGAGAGATGATTTAGAATGACTCCAAAGACTCAGAATACATAGACACCTATGGGTTGGACCTCCTTGGGATTTCTTTACTCTTGACATCCTTCTCATTCTCTACTAGTTTCCAAAACTAATTTCTGCTTAGTACCCCAGGTATCTGGACTTACCACTTCCTGCTTACCAAAATGTCAAAGTCGAGAACTTTATAAAACAAGGTTTATACAGATATTTAACAATATTAGAGTAAAGAGCTGAATTAGGATGTATGGGTTTAAAGGACTTGGGATTCAACAATTCTTAATGGTTCTGCTAAATGCAGGGAACAGTCTTAAGGATGCTTCTCTGCCTTCTCAGCACCAGATTTTCAGAATTTAAAAGTTGCTGGGTTTTTAATTTATTAAATTGTCCTATATTTGGAGGATTTTATTTAAACCATCACTAATGTACATAGTCATTTAAGATATCTTCCAGGGACCACAAAGATGACCCCCTTCTTTTAGTTTTGAGACAGAGTGTATTGCAAAAATAATTGTTATATTCTGAATATGAATGGAAATGTAACTGCATGCTAAGCCATACTCCTCCCCAGGTAGTTCAAAATCTGTATGTATTTAGGACTATATTTTATAATACATATTTATCAAGCAGCTTCTATAGGAAGAGCATCTTCTAGCTACTTGCTGCTGAAAGGTGAAAAAGACAGCCTACTTCCCCACAAGATGGAAACTGGCACAGATGACAAAGCGATGATAATAGCAAAACCACTTACTACCCGGTAAGGTAAACCCTGTGATAGAGATGCCTTCGGTGTCCAAATCACAGAGGAAACACCCACTGCTTTCTCTTAGGTGGTTGGAGAGTGGTGATGGGAGGCTACTTTAGAAAAATACTGCATTTAAAACAAAGTTTAGATCTTTTGAAATGTTGTGAGGGAGTTTGTGGAAAGCAGGATATTCAAGAAACATTTAAAATGTGCACACGTGTGACTCATTTGGGAGACAAGTATCTCAGTACAAGAGGAGTACAGGGCACGTGTTCTGAGGAGGCTACAGGTCAGGCAGAAGAGGAAGGGGGGGTGGGCGGGGGTTCAGTTCAAGGAGAAGGTTTTGACAGTGCTCAAGAGGTTAGAATAAACATTGTCTCAAACAGCAAAGCTTTGAGCAAAGAGAGAATCATCAAATTTGTATTTTAGAAAGTTAATCAGCTAATGATAAGCAGGATACATTGGAGATGGGAGGTAACTATTTTCTAAGTAAATATTACAGAAGTAGTTTAGTGTACTTGAGAGTGTGGGGTCCAGGGCCAGATTGCCTAGATTTATATTTAGGTTCTGACACCAGTCATGTTACTTTGGACAATTAATTCAATCCTTTTGGTCCTCCTGTTTCAGAAGTGATAAAATATTATGTAACTCTGGAATTGGTGCCATGTATTTTGGAGTTTTATTTCTTGTTAATCCTCACCCAAGGCTAGTTTTCCATTGATTTTTTTTAAGAGTGAGCGAAAAGAAGAGGGAGAGACACAGAGAGAGAAATATTGATGTGAGAGAGGCACATTGGTTGGTTGCCTTCCTATTGCTTCCAGAAGGTGCCCTGACCAAGGATGGAACCTGAAAGCAAGATGTCCTTGACCAGAATCGAACCTGGGATCCCTCAGTCAGCAGGCCGACACTATCCACTGAGCCAAGTCGGCTAGGGCTAGTGTCATGTTTGAAAAGATAAGTTGGTGGTAGTAGTAGTTGTTATGGAATTATAATTTAAAGCCATTGCACTAACACATGTGGTCTGTCTTCTCATGTCACAGTTTCCAATGGGGATTTCTTGGCTCCAAATGTTATCATTCTGGACAGTTTTAACTGGATATACTAGTTTGTAAGAACTGCCATAACAAAGTACCACAGACTGGGTGTCTTAAACAACAAGTATGTATTTTCTCACAGTTTTGGAGACAAAGTTTGAGATCAAAGTTCAACAGGGTTGATTTCTTCTGAGGTCTTTTTCCTTGGTTTGTATGTGGACGTCCTCTTCCTGTGTTTTCACATAGTCTTTCTTCTGTATATGGAGTCATATTGGATTAGGACTAATGACCTTATTTCAGTATACTTACCTCTTTGACGGCCCTGTCTTCAAATAAGTCATGTTCTAAGATTCTGTGGATTAGGACTTCAACATATGTTTTCTTTTGCAGGGAAGGGCAGGGGCACAATTTCATCTGTAACACTGGATAGCATTCAGCAGATCAAATTGAATAGGCTCCACACCCCTCCCAAGTCTGATTCTCCCCTGATAAGAAAAATCATTAAAGTCTGTTTTCCAAATTTTAGAATTTGATGATCTTTGATTTCTCTTTCTCTTGCACACTTACATCGGATCAATTGCCATGTCTTCTTGATTCTGGTCCCCTATTATTTCTCATTGTCTTCATTTCTTCTTCAGGATGACAGCCACTCAACTGATGTCTCCACTTGGATTGTTGCAGTTCCCTATCTGTTTTCCCTGTTTCCTGTCTTTCTTCCTCAGTCAAATCTGTGCACTGCTTCTCAGATAATATTGTAAAGCATCCTCCCTCTGTCAAACACCTTCCATTTCTTAATGTTGAGGGATGAGGAACTCTGTCATCCCACCTTATGTTTTCCCACAGTCAGTATTGCCAACAGCAGTGGCGGACTGAGAAGTAGACGAGATAATGGCTCTTCTGGAGGGCAGTGACCCCTGTCATCAGTACTCCCCTCGAACACCTGCCTGCCCCACCCTCCTGCATAGCAGGAGGAAGCTATGAAACTTGAAACCCCCAATATATAGGGGAGAGCAAAAGTAGGTTAATAATGATAAATAAATAATACAATAATTAATAAATAAATAACATAAGAATAAACTCTATCTTTGCCTACTCACAGCTGTAAACCTACTTTTGACAACCCCTGCATTTATTGGGTCAGAGGTTGGAGTAAGGGGAGTTTAAAAAGGCAAGGAAATGCTCTTAGAAGATAGCTTGTAGTGGTCCAATAATGACCACATATTAATAATGGCTCCATATATTAATAATGACTCCTAAAAAGGGGACATTGACTTGGCAATAAAAACAAGGAGAATTTTATTTCTTGCTGGTTATAATGTATTTTTAAGTGTGACATGTCAAGGAAATTTTTTTCCCTTTTTAATTTTAAATATTTTTCTAATGAGTAAATATTTCCAATGTGGTTTGTGTATGTCAATGTATAATGTGAAAACGATAGTTTTAGAGACTCAAAAGCAATAAACTCAACAGTCACAGAGGTCAGCAAATTATCATTAAATACTAGATTTACTTACCAGCTTTACCATTTGGCAAGTCACTTAAATTATTTAAGGCCCAGTTTCTTTTTTAATAGCCTTTATTTTTACTGTTACTTTACATTATAGAAAAATTTAAATATAAACAAAATAAAAAAGAATACTATAATGAAACCCCATGTACTCAATAGCCAACTTCAATACTTTCCAACTCATGATCAGTCATGTTGAGCAATCATCAATCTGACATAATTTTGAATCAAATTCTAACATTATATATTTTCATGTATAAATAGTTCAGTAGGTTTTTATAAAATACTAGAGGCCTGGTGCATAAAATTAATGCGGGGGAGGGTGCATCCCTCAGCTCAGCCTGCACCCTCTCCAACCTGGGACCCCTCAGGGGATGTCCAATTGGGCCTAAACCGGCAGTTGGATATCCCTCTCACATCTGGGACCACTGGCTCCTAACTGCTCACCTGCCTGCCTGCCTGATCGCCCCTAACTGCCCCCACTGCCAGTCTGGTTGCCCCCAACTGCTCCTCTCTGCCAGCCTGGTTACCCCTAACTGACCTCCCTGCCAGCCTGGCTGCCCCTAACTGCCCCCCTGCTGGCCTGGTCACCCCCAACTGACCTCCCTGCCAGCCTGGCTGCCCCTAACTGCCCCCCTGCTGGCCTGGTCACCCCCAACTGACCTCCCTGCCAGCCTGGCTGCCCCTAACTGCCCCCCTGATGGCCTGGTTACCCCCAACTGACCTCCCTGCCAGCCTGGCTGCCCCTAACTGCCCCCCCTGCTGGCATGGTTCCCCCCAACTGACCCCCTTGCTGGCCTGGTGGCCCCACACAGCCTGCCAGCCTGCTGTTTGGTCGTTACTGTTACTGTGCCAGTGTCTGAGACAACTTGTATATTCCTCTATTATTAGAATAGATTAAAACTCATTTATACTTATAACTACTATTATCATACTTAAAATTAAAAAAAAATACACTAATAATCTTTTATGTCATCCAATATCTAGTACGTAAATTTTCTCAATTAGCTCATAAATACTTACACAATTTCTTCTAATAAGGTCTAGTCATTCTAATTGGTTAATATGTCTTTTATGACTCTTTTAACCAATAGGCTCTCTCTTCATCTTTTTTTCCCTTATAATTTATTTGTTGATGACAATGGATAGTATTTTCTGTAGGTAGGCCCAGTTTCTTTAAGGCAAGGATAATACTATAAAAATTTCACAGTTCTATTAAGATTACATATTATATATTTTTTAACAACTTGGACAGCATAGAGCAGGAGTTCAGTAAATGATAGATGACAAAACTAGAAACCGTGGCAGTAGATGTATTTTACATAAAAATTCAACCTCGTACTTGTTATTACTACACTCTCTACCTTCCCCCCTGTCATCTTCTGAGTCTAGGAAGGTTTCTGTTTTCTGAGATGTGACCACTGCAGGGAATCTGAATCCCAGGGATATGGTAGCATTTTTATTTTTACAAATATATTTTTCAGATATGTGAATAGCTGCAAAAACAAAGAGGAGAGGGAAAAATGTCTTTTAAATGACAGCATCCCAAGGGAAAGTGACAAGCTCATGGTTGGTAAATAAATTATGTTTATATATTTGTATGTTCATGTCAGTTTTGTTACTATATTCAGGCTGGCACTTGGGGTTTCACAGCTTTCATTTTATTACAGCCACTTTATATATAAAAGCATAAAACCCAGGAAAAAGGAATGTCCCAAGTGGTGTGCTAAAATAGTATTTTGAAACAAGAAAAAGCTTTTGTCTGCTTCTTTGACTGCTTTTGAATGGAAAATAAACCAAAAAAAAATTAGAAATACTTTAAAATGGATGAAATTCAATTAAAATTTATTTTTTATTTTTACTCTCTTGAATACATTTCATCCTTAGATAGGAACCAAACTGGAAAGCTATATAAATAGGAAAGCATTTTTTATGTCTATAAATTTCTGAGTTAGGAAAACACAGACACCTATGCATATGCCAATGAAACACTTCATAATTTACATAAGAACAAAAACCAAAGGGAATTCTATTTTTAACCTTAACTATATTTTTAAAATACTTTCAGTACTGTAGCTATTTGGGGGAGATGGTTGGTCTAAATAAGCACATACTAAAATTAAAAAAGCATTTTCCCTGCTATCTACCCAAGACATAGAGGCATCTTTTGCCATAGCACACAAGGGGAATGTTAATTTGGGCAGGTTTTTTTTTTTTTTTAAATATATTTTATTGATTTTTTTACAGAGAGGAAGGGAGAAAGATAGAGAGCTAGAAACATCGATGAGAGAGAAACATCGACCAGCTGCCTCCTGCACACTCCCCACTGGGGATGTGCCCGCAACCCAGGTACATGCCCTTGACCGGAATCGAACCCGGGACCCCTCAGTCCGCAGGCCGACGCTCTATCCACTGAGCCAAACCGGTTTCGGCATGGGCAGGTTTTTGTGTTTTGTTTTTCCTGGATCCCCTGTCCACCCTTCTTTGTCCCATCCTGCTTCTGTGTTCTCAGATTACACCAGTGGTCTTTCTTTACCTCCAGTTTCTATTTGGGTTCAAGTTACCAGAAACACAGGTTGAAGATTGGAGAGCAAAGGAAAAGGGAGATAAAAGTAATCATTCCCTGGTTTCCTCCCAGCCAAGTCCTGGGTAGTTGCCTGTATTCTTCGACTAAAGACCACAACTCAGCAGGCAACTCTCTTCATGTAGCAACATCTTCTAGCATAGTCACATGGTAGGTTAAAGGATAAATACTCACCACTGTTGCTATCTGCAGGATATTGCACCATTACTTTAGTGTTTATTTTTTAAACTCTGATAACTCCTTGGAATATTGTCCCATTATTTGAAAATAATAATAAAGCATTTGGAGTTAACTACTGTGTTCCATCTGATCCTGCCCAAACTCTGTTAGAATTTATAATAACAAAATTGTAAAAACCACTTGCATCATTCTCAAGAAAAGCAACCTGTAAATGCCTGTAACAACTGAACTCTAGTTACCAAACTTGTGAATTGGTTCCACTCCTTCTGGGCCTGGGCCTCAAGAGAGGCCGACGTTCTTACCTCTGTATGAGAATTGGGGTGAGAGAGAATTTAAAGGGGAAGACATGTCCTGGAACTCAGGGGTGATGTAATGGCAAGCAATGCATCCTGGGAAGTAGAAATGAACCTGTAACTCCTTTACTATTACCTGTGATCTGGACTATGAAAGGAATGCCTGACAAGAGGGAAATTTCTGGAGTCCGTATAATTAGCCTTCTATAACTAGGCAGTCACAGACCCATGATATTTCCATCAACATTTAAGCTGCTAAGAGGCACCAAACCTAAACTGAAACTGGGGCATATTTGATCTCAAGGTTGGGTAGATGAATAGGCTTTCCTTACCCTCTGACCTCCCAAATCTGGCCCCACATTAAAGCCTTTATTAACTTCATAATAACAACAAGTAACATTTATTAATTTATCTGTCATTACTTCCCATCTTTGAGAGAATTATTTCACTCTCATTCCCACTTTTTGGTTCATTACCTCTCTCTCATACCAACTTTTTGGTTGCCAATTACTGTAGCTAACTCCCCTAATCATAGGGATGGACATGTGACCTCATCCTTTTGGGCATAATAGTTGAGCCAATGATGGTCAAGAAACTCAAGTCAGATTACTCAGAATCCTACTCTGAAATATTTTAATTGAA